>NC_141534.1:103185000-103517500 GCF_021556685.1 Rattus norvegicus | reverse complement strand
TTGTCTTCTCTCATTGAAGCTTGACTCTAGTACCTTTCCAATATTTTAAAATGTTCATTTCTACTTCCATTTTCAGGTCTTAAACAGTTGTATTTGCTATCTTCAATTTTGTTGTTTTTAAACGTGTTTATATTATTTGGTCTTTTTCCCTTTCAGCTTTTAATTGTCTTTGTTATGTATGTCTGGTGTTTTTAGTAGTGTGTGATAAGAGGACTTTTTTTTTTCTGGTTGAATCTATTTGGTGTTCAGTTCTACTTCGTATTCTGTTTTTTTTTTGGGGGGAGGGAACGCTGTTTAAGGGACTCATTTATTTCCTCCAATTGTTTGTATTTGCCTGGGTTACTTTAAGGGATTTCTTAATTTCTTCTTTCAGGACCTCTATCATTATCATAGAGTGTTTTAAAGATCTTTTTCTTGTGCTTCAACTATGTTGGAATATTCGGAGCCTGCTGTGATAGGATACATCTAGGCTCTAGGGGAGACATATTGTCCTGGCTGTTATTTTGTTCTTAAGCTGGCATTTAAATGTTTGGGTTTGGTATGATTATAGGTCTAGATGTTGATTACTGGGTCTATCTTTGTTGGGTGGAAATTTTGTTCCCTGTTTTTGTTTTTTCCTCTCTCTGGAAATTCAGTGTGTGAACGACTGTGTTGCCTGTTTTACTGTTGTGCTTGGCTGATGTGTCCACAGGGAATGACTGCTAGTATTAGAGATTGGGAGGCAGTGACAAATAGGAGGGAGGTCAGGAGGAAATGGTCTCTGGGATCCACAGGAGATAAGAGCTGGAGGGGAAAGGAGGCCATAGCTGTTGATCTGTTGCTATATTATTGAAGAGACCCGGGCATTGGGAAACAGAGAGTGATGAAGGCATCCCACCTGGTTTTCAGGCAGGTATGACCTGTGGTTGAGCTTACATTGGGGGCTATGAGCACAGTGATAAGTAGGAGAAGGAGCGATAGAAGGGAGTGGTTTGTGGGATTCACAGGGACTTGAATAGAGGGGAAGGAAGGCTGTAGCCAGTGTTCTGTTGCAGCACTAGGGACAAGCTTTAGGGATTTGGTCTAGGGGAACAGAGAGCACAGAAGGTCTGTGGGCAGGTTACCTGGTCGGTTCAAAAGACATCTTAAATATGTAGATAAAAAATAAGTTAAAGAGGAGAGAGGGAGAGGTACAATTTGGATGTTAAATAAATTAATCAATTAATATAAAAGATAAATATAATACAGAAATAAAATAAATAAAAATCCCCCCAAATAATAAGGTGAGTATAGCAGAATATCATTAGGCATCATTTCACTGCCCCGCACCTTTTTTTTCTTATTCCACGAGTTGTATTTAGTTTGAGCCTAGGTCTCTGGCCTCTCTGGCCTCTGGTTTCTAGTTCTCCAGGCAGTGTCAGGTGTAAATAAATAAATAATAATTAATAATAATAAATTAATAACAATAAAAGAGTTGAGTTGATTCTAGGACTCCAGGGGTTATGATATCAGCTCAGTTTATCAAATCAATAAGGAAGAAAAGTCATATAAAGATTCCATAATTGTGGACATGTCAATGCTGATATAAATTTAAATCAAATAGGGAAAGAATATCCTTAAGTATGGAAAGCCTATTTACCTAAGGTCAATAAGAACTTCAAGGCCAGGACCAGCTAGTGCTGCCCTTTACCACTACCAATGGTTAGCACTATGTTGGAGGCTTCAGTAAGTAGGAGAAGAAAACCCTGTGTGTGTGTGTGTGTGTGTGTGTGTGTGTGTGTGTTATATGTGTATGTGTGTATGTATGTAAATTTCCAAGCCCAAATGACCTATTTAAACACTAGAATTAAATTGCTTAGCAGTTGAGAGCATTTACTGTTCTACAGAGGGTGAGAGTTTTAGTTTCCAACATCTACATCAGTCAGCTTACAACTGCTTATAGCTCCGATTCCAGAGGATCCAATCTTAGTGAGTGCCTTTACACACACACACATGGACACAGACACAGACACACACAGACACACACAGACACACACACACACAAACAGAGAGAGAGAGAGAGAGAGAGAGAGAGAGAGAGAGAGAGAGAGGCTCAGACATAGACAAACACACAGACACACATTTAAATCTAAAGAATTTGGTAATATGTTGATATTTAAAAGCAAGAGTTTTTATTACATCCAAAATAAACTCAAAATTGACCTGAGTGATCTGGTGAAATGTTTTAGCAGGCAAAGACTTTTGCCTTACTATGAAGCTTAATGAGTTGAGTTAGACCATAGGACCCATAAGGCAGACACTCTTGTTGGATTAACTGCCACTGAACTGTTAAGAAGCGAGACCAACAAAAGATGATTAGCAGACTGGACAGATAGCTTAGGGGTTAAGAACACAGTCATTCTTGCAGAAGACCTGAGTTTAATTCCCAGCATCTACATGGCAGCTCATAACTATCTGTAATTCCATTTCTAGGGAATTTGATGTGCTAGACTGACCTCTGAGGGCTTTTGCATGTACATGGTACAGTGCATACTCTAGGTGCACATGTGTGCATGTGCACACACACACACACACAGACACACAAAGTTAAAATGTTTATTTATATATTTGTGTGTGTGTGTGTGTGTGTGTGTGTGCGCGCGCGCGCCTGTGTCCATGTGTCTGTGTAAAGGCACTCACTAAGATTGGATTCTATAGAGTTGGACTATAAGCAGTTGTAAGCTGACTGATGTAGATGCTGGAAACTAAAACTCTCACCCTCTGTAGAACAGTAAATGCTCTCAACTGCTAAGCAATTTAATTCTAGTGTTTAAATAGGTCATTTGGGCCTGGAAATGTATATACATACACACATACACACATATACAAATGTTCTGGAATAAATTAACATCTCTCTAATATAAATGGGGCAGGGACTAGGGAGTGGGCCCCTGGTAGAGTATTAGTAATTTCCTCTCTTTCCGTCTGTCTCCTTCAGGCTCACTTGCCCTTCCTCCATGTGAACAGGTCACTGTCAGATGCATGCATGCTTTTGGGCACTTCTGAATCTTGACTTGTATGAGTTAAAAATTGTTTATAATTACTCAGTTTGGTATTGTTATGATAGCAATGAATGGATTTCAGCCAAATATGTCACCTACTCCTGAGTAGAGATTGTGATTTATGTCAGTATTCTTTGTTGTGGAACATAGTAGATACTTAAAAATAAACACTCATGGAGTGAATGACTATGATTGCCAAAAGTGCAAACCATGAAAAAAATAGCATAAGGATTTATCTGAACAAGTAAATCAAAATCTAAACAAATGGAACTAGATCATGTTTGCTGTCATTGAAGAGCTTCTTTCCAAATGAATGTTTATCTTACCTAAACTTCCAATTAGAATCAATACTCCATTTTAAAATTGATTTGTTTTATTTAGAGTAAAACAATTGTGAAGTTTACATAGTAGCCAAGAGAGTCAAGATTTGCTTCAGATAGGAGAAACCACATAGTCACTGCAGTCAAATTAATATGGCTATGGCTTAGGAAAGGCAGGCCAGTGGAACAAAATTGGTAAAGAACTAGATCTCAGACCATAGGAGAACTCATCACAATGCAAGTAGATGGAATTCAATGGAGGTGAATTTCTTTAATAAATGGGGTTGACAGCTTGTAGAATCCAAGTAGAAGATAATAAGCACGGGACTCCAGCTTTCATCATGTTTAAGATGAATTCTAAAGGAACGGGGGCCATGTCTTGGGATTGTGCATGTAGCTTAAGAGATGAGAAGGTGTTGGGCCTGGAGAGACAGCCAGCAATTAAGAGCACCATTTGCTCTACCAGAGGATCCAGATTTGATTCCCAGAACTCATATGGTGGATCGCTGTGGGACAGTGGACCATGACAGGAAAGTTGGTAAGGTTGAGTGGATTTAGAAACCCCAGGACTTCATACCTGAGGATGGTAGGTGTTTTACCCATCCCAACCAGATTCCTGGCCTAGAACATGTGACCACTGGTCACGTAGCACAGAACACACAGACTTCTCCATGAGGCATCTAGATGGGCTTTGAAGGTTTAGCCAATAATCTTCCCTTTCTAGACATTCCTTCCTGCACAAGGTATTTAATCCCTGGTCTATCCTGAGGAAGTGGTATCTGCCTATTCTCTACGATGAACAATCAATAAATAGTTTGGAACCAATGATTCTCTCTCTTATCAAGAACTACTGTGGGCAGAAGCCCTCATGGTAATGAGACTCTGCCTAAGTCTCCCACAGAAGGCCCCTCGGTGCTTATTCCTTGACCTAAGCCAGAGTTCTCATCCCCTCCATTCCTGACTCTTAGTGGTCTTCAGGGGTGTCTGGATATCCAGGAGTTTGGGAACCCCTCACTCTTCTGCCTCAGCTGGTGTTATTTCTCACCCAGGCTGGGTTCTCCATTTTAAGCGGCATTGTTTTCCCACCCCTGAGTGGTGCATCGGTGCTTCCTGCAAGCCCATCACCCAATGGCTGAGTAGGGTAAAAATGCAGCCTAAAGCTCCATGTTTCATCTGCCTAAGTGGAGCTCACACACCCCAGAGGTGAGACAGAACTTGGAACCATAGCTCACAATCATCCTTAACTTCAGTTCCAGGACGGTCTGACGCCCTTGTCTGGCTTCTCTGGGCACAAGGTATGTATGTCATGCACAGACCTACATGCAGACATAACACCCACACACTTAAATATAACTTAAAGTTTAAGAAGTGTGAAGAATATTTTGATCACGATAGAACATTTAAAACCTGTTGCAGAGTAAGTGTTCAACAAAATACCAGGTTACAAAATTAAGATACCCAAAATAGTAGCCTTTCTATATACCAAAGAGAAACAGACTAAGAAAGGAGAGAAATAACTCCATTCACAATTGCCTAAAAATACATACTTTGGGATAACCTAACAAAGGATGTGAAATATACATAATAAAAACTTAAAAACATGGAGGGAAAAAAGTTGAAGAATATAACAGAAGATGGAAAGAACTCCAGCACGTGAAGATTGCTAGGATTAATATTGTGGAAATGACAACACCTTCAAAAACAATCTATAAGTTTAATGCAATTCCCATAAAATTGAAGCAATTATTCCCCAAATTGAAATATTTTAAAAAAATATTTAATGGTGCTGGAGCGATGGTCTTACACAGGAACCAGGTTTGGTGCCCAGCATCCACAGGGTAGCTTAAAACCATCTGTAACTCCAATTTCAGGAAGAAGTTCACACATATAGCACATGCACACACACACACACACACACACACACACACACACACACACACAAGCAAAATATCCAGACACATTAAATAAAAATAAATCTTGCAAAAAATAATAAAACCAATAAAAGGATTTATTTTAGCCACTGATCTGTGTCTCCCATCCTGAAAAATTAGAATTACAATTTCTATGAAAGCACAGAAAACTCCAGAAACTGAAAGGATATTGAGGCAAAACAATTGCCAAGTTCAAGTTACACTCCTGAGCCATAATAGTAAAAGCATAGACACTGACCAGTGGAATACACCTGATGACTCAGGTGTAAGTCCATGCACATTGCCAACAATAAAAAATGACAAACGACATACAAATGACAGATACGTTGGGATAAAGACAGCACCTCCAAAAAAATGGTGCTAGGAAACCTGGATTTCTTCAGGTAGAGGAGTGAAACTCTCCCTTTGTCCATAAATCAACTCAAAATAGATCTGAGATCTCAAGTTTATCTGAAACTCAAAGAGTAGGGGGTGAACATCAACATATAGGCTTAGGTGAGGACTTGCTGAATTAGACCCTGGCTCTCAGGAAATAGGGCCAATGATCAACAAGTGAGACCTTGTGAACTTATGAAGTTTCTGGATTGCAAAGGAAATTGTTTTTTTTTATTAACTTGAGTATTTCTCTTTTTTTGAAAAAAATTTTTTTATTAACTTGAGTATTTCTTATATACATTTCGAGTGTTATTCCCTTTCCCGGTTTCCGGGCAAACATCCCCCTAATCCGTCCCCCTCCCCTTCTTTATGGGTGTTCCCCTCCCCATCCTCCCCCCATTGCCACCCTCCCCCCAACAATCTAGTTCACTGGGGGTTCAGTCTTAGCAGGACCCAGGGCTTCCCCTTCCACTGGTGCTCTTACTAGGATATTCACTGCTACCTATGAGGTCAGAGTCCAGGGTCAGTCCATGTATAGTCTTTAGGTAGTGGCTTAGTCCCTGGAAGCTCTGGTTGCTTGGCATTGTTGTACATATGGGGTCTCGAGCCCCTTCAAGCTCTTCCAGTTCTTTCTCTGATTCCTTCAACAGGGGTCCTATTCTCAGTTCAGTGGTTTGCTGCTGGCATTTGCCTCTGTGTTTGCTGTATTCTGGCTGTGTCTCTCAGGAGCGATCTACATCCGGCTCCTGTCGGTCTGCACTTCTTTGCTTCATCCATCTTGTCTAATTGGATGGCTGTATATGTATGGGCCACATGTGGGGCAGGCTCTGAATGGGTGTTCCTTCTGTGTCTGTTTTAATCTTTGCCTCTGTATTCCCTGCCAAGGGTATTCTTGTTCCCCTTTTAAAGAAGGAGTGAAGCATTCACATTTTGATCATCTGTCTTGAGTTTCATGTGTTCTAGGCATCTAAGGTAATTCAAGCATTTGGGCTAATAGCCACTTATCAAAGAGTGCATACCATGTGTGTTTTTCTGTGATTGGGTTACCTCACTCAGGATGATATTTTCCAGTTCCAACCATTTGCCTACGAATTTCATAAAGGCATTGTTTTTGATAGCTGAGTAATATTCCATTGTGTAGATGTACCACATTTTCTGTATCCATTCCTCTGTTGAAGGGCATCTGGGTTCTTTCCAGCTTCTGGCTATTATAAATAAGGCTGCGATGAACATAGTGGAGCACGTGTCTTTTTTATATGTTGGGGCATCTTGTGAGTATATGCCCAAGAGAGGTATAGCTGGATCCTCAGGCAGTTCAATGTCCAATTTTCTGAGGAACCTCCAGACTGATTTCCAGAATGGTTGTACCAGTCTGCAATCCCACCAACAATGGAGGAGTGTTCCTCTTTCTCCACATCCTCACCAGCATCTGCTGTCACCTGAGTTTTTGATCTTAGCCATTCTCACTGGTGTGAGGTGAAATCTCAGGGTTGTTTTGATTTGCATTTCCCTCATGACTAAAGATGTTGAACATTTCTTTAGGTGTTTCTCAGCCATTCGGCATTCCTCAGCTGTGAATTCTTTGTTTAGCTCTGAACCCCATTTTTTAATAGGGTTATTTGTCTCCCTGCGATCTAACTTCTTGAGTTCTTTGTATATTTTGGATATGAGGCCTCTATCTGTTGTAGGATTGGTAAAGATCTTTTCCGAATCTGTTGGTTGCCGTTTTGTCCTAACCACAGTGTCCTTTGCCTTACAGAAGCTTTGCAGTTTTATGAGATCCCATTTGTCAATTCTTGATCTTAGAGCATAAGCCATTGGTGTTTTGTTCAGGAAATTTTTTCCAGTGCCCATGTGTTCCAGATGCTTCCCTAGTTTTTCTTCTATTAGTTTGAGTGTATCTGGTTTGATGTGGAGGTCCTTGATCCACTTGGACTTAAGCTTTGTACAGGGTGATAAGTATGGATCGATCTGCATTCTTCTACATGTTGCCCTCCAGTTGAACCAGCACCATTTGCTGAAAATGCTATCTTTTTTCCATTGGATGGTTTTGCCTCCTTTGTCAAAAATCAAGTGCCCATTGGTGTGTGGGTTCATTTCTGGGTCTTCAATTCTGTTCCATTGGTCTATCTGTCTGTCTCTGTACCAATACCATGCAGTTTTTATCACTATTGCTCTGTAATACTGCATGAGTTCAGGGATAGTGATTCCCCCTGAAGTCCTTTTATTGTTGAGGATAGTTTTAGCTATCCTGGGTTTTTTGTTATTCCAGATGAATTTGCAAATTGTTCTAACTCTTTGAAGAATTGGATTGGTATTTTGATGGGGATTGCATTGAATCTGTAGATCGCTTTTGGTAAAATGGCCATTTTCACTATATTAATCCTGCCAATCCATTCGCATGGGAGATCTTTCCATCTTCTGAGGTCTTCTTCAATTTCTTTCTTCAGAGTCTTGAAGTTCTTATTGTACAAATCTTTTACTTGCTTGGTTAAAGTCACACCGAGGTACTTTATATTATTTGGGTCTAGTATGAAGGGTGTCGTTTCCCTAATTTCTTTCTTGGCTTGTTTCTCTTTTGTGTAGAGGAAGGCTACTGATTTATTTGAGTTAATTTTATACCCAGCCACTTTGCTGAAGTTGTTTATCAGCTTTAGTATTTCTCTGGTGGAACTTTTGGGATCACTTAAATATACTATCATATCATCTGCAAATAGTGATATTTTGACTTCTTCTTTTCCGAAATGTATCCCCTTGACCTCCTTTTGTTGTCTGATTGCTCTGGCTAGAACTTCAAGAACTATATTGAATAAGTAGGGAGAGAGTGGGCAGCCTTGTCTAGTCCCTGATTTTAGTGGGATTGCTTCACGTTTCTCTCCATTTAGTTTAATGTTAGCAAGTGGTTTGCTGTATATGGCTTTTACTATGTTTAGGTATGGGCCTTGAATTCCTATTCTTTCCAGGACTTTTATCATGAAGGGGTGTTGAATTTTGTCAAATGCTTTCTCAGCATCTAATGAAATGATCATGTGGTTTTGTTTGCAAAGGAAATTGTTAATAGACTAAAGAGCGAGCCTACAGAACAAGAAAAAGATATTTGCCAGCTATATATCTGATAGAGGATTAGTCTCTAGGACATACAATGAAGTAAAACATAACAAAACCAAAGCAAAAGCAAACCAACTGAACGAACAAAAAGCAACGTCAACCAACCAACCAAAAATTCTAAGCACTAATAAAGCAAAATGATTAAAAAGTCGGTTATGGAACTAAACAGAAAGTTCTCAGGAGAAGAAATATAAATGACTAAGAAAATATTTTTAAAATATTCAACCATCCTTAATCAACCATCCTTAATCATCAGGGAATGCTCACCTTGCTTACTAGAGTTTGATACCCTGCTCCTACCTCATAAACCTGGCATACTCTTGTAATCCCAGTAGGAGAACGAGGGGTTCAAGGTTATACTCAGCTGTTCAGTAAGTTTGAAGCCAGCCTATGGTATTTGGGATTCTGTCTAAATACTTTTCAAAATAAAGATTTAGATAAAAAGTCAAGAATGTAGACAAAGGGGAACCCTAACAGACTACGGGCAGGAATGTAAGTCATGCCAGGCTCTATGTATATCAGTAAAGTCTTCAGAAAACTAGCATATGACCAGCCATTCCACTCCCAAAGGACTCCAAATCAGCATATCACAGAGATGCTTGCACAGCAGTGTTGGTTGCAGCCATCTTGCCATTTGGTTAAGGTGTGAGACAAATCTAAGTGTCCATTAGCCTAAGACCAATAGCAAAACTGAATGTTCTAGGTACATACAGTGGAAGCTTTTTCATTAACAAAAAGAGCAAAGCTAAGCTATTTCCCAGGAAAATGGGTACAGCTGAAAATAATTGTAATCAGTGAATTAAGCCAGTTCCCAAAAGACAAGTGTATATTTTTTCTCACTCATGTTTACTAGATTTTGTGTAGGTATATAAAATGATGTATGTATGTGACAGGAAAGTAGAAATGCAACTATCTAGGGTGATGTGAGGAAGAGGGATGTATCAGAGTATGGGGGTGACATGCTCAGCATTCATAGTACATACTTGAATAAAAATGTCCTTACGTAACACAGTACCATGTACAGCAAACATGCAAAATGAAACATTTTCACTTTTCTTTTTATTTTCGATGAGAAAGGTTTTTTAAGTGCAAAACGCAGTTTACTGTAATGAACTCACAAAGAAAATCATCGTATGGCTACTTTAACTCAGCCTGTCAGGCAAACACTTGCTTCTTTCCAAACTCTATATGTCTCAACGAACATCTGTATCGTTAGAGTAGCCATTCAGAAGCTGTGGTGCGTCCTTTAGGATTTTACACTGACTGCCAAGTACATTTTAATGCATTTATCCACAACAAGGACGAAGAAAAAATTCCAGGGCACGGTGGTCGACTTCTTTAATTCCAGAACGTTAATTCCAGCAGAGGTAAGCAGCTCTCCATGAGTTTGAGGCCAGCACAGTCTATTTTCAGTTAGAGTTTTTATACGGAGAAACCCTGTCTGAAAAACAAAGCAAGCAAACAACAAAATAAAACAAAGTATCATGGCAGCGTTAAGACTGGAAAATAAGATTAACCTTATATTCTCTTTCATGATTCAAGTGTCCTTTAATGTGCATTCATGTCTTCCTCATCGTCACGTGTTCTCCTTTCTATAGGTTGTAGTATACCTACACATATGTTTATGTGTTTGTGTGTGTGTGTGTGTGTGTGTGTGTGTGTGTGTGTGTTAAGATCTGCAGATGAGGGAGAACATATGCTTTATTTTCCCAAGATTGTGTGACCTCACTTAATATTACACATTCTAATTATCTAATCATCTATCCATTTTCCTAAAAGAAGTTTGTGGTTTCAGTTTTGAGATCCAAATAATATTCATATATAATCGTGTGTATGTATGTACACTTGTATGTATGCATGCCTGGCTGTGTTCTGCTTATGCACACATAGCTGGTAAATTGGCCTCATAGAAGTAAAACAGAACAAGCCCTAGGTTTTTGTTGTTGATGTCGTTTTGGTTTTGTTTGTCTGTTTTCCCCTCTAGCCCATGTCAGGGTAAGGAAAGTGGACTGGGGAAACCTACTTTTTCTTTGAGGCCTCTAGTCTCAAAGGTCAGAAGTCACCTTGACATTGCAAGAAAGAAAATGATTGCAGGTAGTTTGATGGTTAGATTACAATGTGAGAAGTGAGGGATCGGAGGGCCAAAGGTAAGTGGCAAAATGCAGATGCTGACATTACAGCATTATGAGATGGAGACACATTTCTGCAGCCAGCGTGGTCCCTTGTGCCAAGCCTGTGGCAATCTTATTATTTAAGGGGAAAAAAGGGGCATTCATCATTTGCTCTCACCACTTCCCTTACCTGCATGAAATGGTTGTTTCTAGGGAAAAAAGTCATTCCCTGCGGAGCTGAGAGAGCAGGTAGAAAATAGTACCTGTGAGAAGTAGGTGGTGGCTCTCCAGAGCGAGAGGGGAAACCAGGGGAGTTGACAGGAAACAAAACAAAGCAAACAAACAAATAAACCAACGCATGGTATTCTGGATGATGCTGGCTGGTTCATGCTTCTCATAGGAAGAAAGAGCAGCAAAGAGAAGGCAGAATAATAAGAAAATGATTTTTTTTTCAATAGGAAAGCCAGAAGATGCAGATTGTAGTTACTGTACCTCTGGGCAGTTTTCTTTCATTTTTTGAACTCAAGAAACCAGGGCTGGGGAATTCATCTTTGATTGACTTTCAAGTGGGAGAAAGATCATTTAAGATCTAATATTTTTCTTTGCTTGATAATGAAATTGTTCACAGGTACCGGAGATGATAGTTATTGAAGAGAGGAAAGTGTAGCTAAGTTAGAGAAAATAGTATTTTATTTAAATGTTTCTTCTCTGCCGTGTTTTGTTAGGAGACAGGATTTCATTGCGGAGGCAGGCTGGTCTCAGAGTTAAAACCCTTCTTCTGCCCCCAAGACACAGGGATTATAGGCGTGCACCACACTCAGCTCTGAGGCATTTCCTCAGTACCAAAATCATAGCAAAGGCAAACTTGAAAGCCCAGAAAACACACAAAAAAGGAAAACATACGAAAAAAAAAAACCCATAAAAAAGCAAAAGCTGCCAAATAAAATTGTATAATTCCTTTTCCTGGAACTTAACTCAATAATCAGTGTTCTAAAATATTGTAATTATTAAAAATTTCATTTTCTTTTATCATTGAAAATGTATAATGGCTTCATTCCATCGTGACAAAGAAAATTATAGCTCAGAAAAGGAAACTATTAATATAACTACTGATAAAAATTCTCTTAAAATGTATAGCCATGTTCATTCTGTAACTGTGATCAAAATAAAGTTAAAATCGTGGCTAAAAATTCATCAAAATCTAACACAAAGATAAACATTCCTAACATTTAGATTTATAACTCTTTCATTTATATGTGGGCTTTTTTTTCTTGGTAAGAAATAAATTTAAATTTTTATGTATTTATTGTAGATGTCTGGGCGTTTCTCCTGCGTGAATATCTGTGTACCACATGTATGCCTCGTACCTGAGGAAGTCAGAAGAGGGCAAGTCACAGGGGATATTCTGGGTTTCAAAATCTTCAAACATGGGCTGAGATGTTTCAGCGGGTAAATGCTCTGGCCCTCTAAGCCTGATAGACAACCAAATTTCTTGAGTCCTGTGGTAGAAAGAACCTCCTCCCCAAAGTTGTTCTCTGATGCCGTCTCCATTTGCACCACGACACTTTCCTGCACGCTCATGCACACAAACAGTAAATAAGTTAAAAATGGAAGTTGCAAGTATGTCCTTAGCTAAGATCCCTTCAAACCTGGCCCTTTGGCATTTTAGCCCTTGCCCACTAGACTCCTTACTTGACTTGGAATGGTTCTGTACTGTCTATAACTTTTGCTGTTTTTGATCAACTATGAAGTTAGCCAATAGGCAAAGTCACTCAGCGAACAGTACTTCAAACTGAATTAGACTAGCAGGGAGTGTGGGCATAAACAGCTCAGTGCAGTCACCCACTTGCTCAGGCCACAACTGTGTTCAATTCCCTCGCTTTTCACAGGCTCCTTAGCATAATCATGCTGCTTTAGTGACCATTAGAATCATGTTGATTGTGGAGTGACCATCAGTAACGGCCTTTTCCATCTGGGAAGTCTCAAATTTGGTGACAATATTAAGACTGAGCTGCACCTATCATTGTTGGTTCAGAGAAGATCCTGATACTATTTCTTCTTTCTGTGTGTCTCTCTTCATTTTTGGCTCCCTATGTGTGGTGGTGCTGTGTGTGTGTGTGTGTGTGTGTGTGTGTGTGTGTGTGTGTGTGTGAGGAGACAGAGAGAGAGAGAGAGAGAGAGAGAGAGAGAGGTGGTTGATGTGTTTGTATGTGATTGTATGTGTGTGTGTGTGTATAGTGTGTGTTGTGTGCACGTGACTGCATGTGTGGTCCTATTTGAGTATATGGCATGTTTTGGTGTGTGTGTAGGTGTGTGTGTGTGTGTGTGTGTGTGTGTGTGTTTGAGTGTGTATTTGTGACCACAAGATGAGATGGCCTACTCCACTGGAATATTTTGCATTACCAGACCAATGTCTGATACAACATAAGGAAGGAAATACTTCCCTATCTGTGATTGCTTGGCTGTTGCTGCATATTTCCATTTCAAAAGGCTCATTCAAGATGCTGCCTAGAAAGACACACTCCAATTAGCCACTTCTGACTAGGTCCTACTTCCTTCCTTTTACCATTTCCAAATACTGCCATCTTCCTACCTACCCATTAGGTAGGGTTAATCCTATCCATTAGGATTACTCTACCCATTGGTCACACCTGTGAACCTATGGTGGAATTGCTTTGGGAAATGTACACACACACACACACACACACACACACACACACACTCACACACACACACACACACACACACACACACACATTCTCAGAGACATGTTGGGCTATACCCTAGCAGTTAAGTAACACAATCAAGTTGGGTTGAATGAATATGATTCATTTTATTTGACAACCACACCAAGCATTCTTGTTTAAGACCTGAGACCTCAGGGCTCAGCTACTGTAATGGCTTATTTGGGGTTCATGGCTAATTAGTGATGAGCCCTAGACCTTATGCTGCTGCCATTGTCCCTCCTACTTTGAGCAATCTCAGAGATTTTGCGGAGAAGCTGGTGTCCTTCCTAGGGTATATGCTGACAACATGAAACAACTTCCATCAGCCTCTCTGTTTTTAACTTCTTGAGTTTCTTTGCATCAGACTTGAATTCTTGTTATCCCTGGCCTCTTTTGTATTACTCAAATTAGGCAAAGCTTGACTTTGGCATTGTTGTCCTTACTTTACCATCTATAATTGGCTCAACTATAATTGGGAAACTAGGTAGGAAGACCCAATGCTTCAGACCCTAGGCAATCTGCAGAAGTTGGTACCTTTCTGGGTGGACTGGGCACTGGGGGCACCGCACAGGTGCCTGCAACTAACAAAGATTTATCATACTGGCAAATGCAAAGCCAAGCAAGTAGAACTGGAAAATGTAAGAGTGGAGAAGGATGAAACTCAAATTGGCTAAGGAGGCACTGGAGTCATAACCAAAGCAACAACCTCCTTAAACATAGGTGTGGGTTTTTTTTTACTTGGGGAACTTATCTATACTCATATAGAAAAGTGTTGTGGAAGTGGGCTGGTTCCCATGTATGCTCAGTTTAAGGTCACAATTAAAAAAATATGCAGACACATGTTTGGCCATGTTTAGCTCAAAATTGTTTACAAGATTGAAATTGCAAACAAGAATGCTCTGCGCCTGGTCAGCTAGTATCATAAGGATTTTCTTAAAAAGAAGGAAGCTGGCAAGATAGCTCTTGAGGTAAAAGCACTCACTGGCAAGTCAGGTGAACCACCTAAGTCAGATCCCCAGAACCCACATGGTGGAAAGCAAGAACAAATTTTCATGAGTTGTAGTTCAAGGAAGGCATGCTCACCACCCCCACATCTTTTTTTTTTAAAGGAGAATATAAAGGAAGAGTATTCTGAAAGCACGGTAATATTGAAGGCTATTCTTAAAGTTTCTTACTATGCTTAGGGGCTAATATAACATGCCTCACTGAGATAAAGTCTAGTAAGAAAACATTTCAGCCAAGTAAAGAAGAGAGCAATGAGATACTAAGCTAATGGCTGCCTTCCCGTTCATTTATAACTATTTCTTACCAAATAGCTTGACTGACAGACAACACTACAGGCCAGAACCCATGGCAGAGCCTAAATGGATGGCCAGACATTCCATCTAAAGTTCCCTCCATCCCATCCCCATCCTTCTCCAGTCTTTTGAGGATTGGACCCAAAGAGCTAGACACAAGCGCTTTCACTCAACTAATCCCTAAACCTAACCTCTAGCATTATGTTTTCAAGTCAGGGTTTCTTTATTTAACTTGGACTGGACTTGACTTCTATATAAAATCTCACGCAGCCTTACCTTTCCATCCTCCTGCCTCTGTCTCCTTTGTACTGGAATTGTAGGTCTGTGACACTGTAGTCTGCCATTATCTTTTACACCAACTTCATGTCTCATGCTTTGGAAGTCACTAGCTGGCATCCCAGGGCACGAATCAAATACTCATGGAAGTTTCTGAGACTATCAGCACTGTGATAAACAAAACCAGAATTTCTATTCATTAGCCTTCCTTAAGGGACCTACTACCCATTTATTGATTTGGTTTTAAATAAGAAATGATTGTGTACCAGGTGCATAAATAATTAGAAATTTAGCCTAGAGAAGAGAATATTGATTTCGTGGTACATGAGATCAGACTTTGATTTAGAGGCCCCTGGAGGGAAAGAGGTGCAAAATCGTTCTCTGAGTATGTTAGCTGACCTGATGTAGAGGAGTAGGAAAGACACAAGAAAGGGATTGTTGGCAGCTGATAATGCCAACAATGTGCTCTCTAGAGCAGGCTGCATAGAGGCAGAGAGGTGCCCATCTTGGGCATGAGCACCCATTAGTTACATAAAGGCCCAGTGAATATTAAATAAACAGTCTTTCAAATGAGGATTGCTTTGGAGGGACAGGCCATATAATGGAGATTTGAAAGTAGAGTTTTAAGATTTTGAAAAACACTTTAAATGCTTATTATTAGATATAACACCAACCTTCTGATTTGAGTGTGAAATAACACTCAGGGGTGCATATTCTGAATACTTGGTCACCAGCAGGTGTTGTGGTAGGTTGTAAATACTTTAGGATCAAACACCTGGATGGTGGATGACGGTTATGGGTGTTGACCCTTCAGGGTTATAGTCTAGTCTGACTTACATCTGCAATTGGCCCTGTTTAATTCTTCACAGTCTGGCTGCCACTGAGGGAACCCTCCCTGGTGTGCCCTCTGCTAAGGAGAGGATCTGCCACATCTACTCTGCCAGAAATAAACTTTTCCTCTCTTTAACATGTTTCTTACAGGTTTCTTGTCACAACAAGAAAAGTCACCAATGCAATAAGCTAGAGTCAGTTAGAAAATACTGCAACTGGTTGCTTAAGTGTACAGGAGATGTTTGGTTTACAAAATGACAAAGAAGGCATGAACTATATACCCAGGGACTAATGTGAAGTGGTCACCATTCTGTGTTTTGTTCCTGGGCCATTGGTCTTCCCATCTTTGACATTGGCCTTGTTTTCCCAGAAAGGCATGCTGGCAGACTACTCTTCAGATTTCAGTAAAAAAGAGGAAGATGCATTGTTGAACCATTATATTTAAGCAAAGAGTGTCTTGGGGAAGTTCAGAGTCCTGGCAATAAAACGCCTCCACCCCATCTGATACTAGCAGGAAGGAGATGTGGTAATATCTAAGCAGCCTTATGGATGTACCTTGTGATGTCTCTGAAGCCCTGCTGAGAGGTTGTGGTGTCAGTTGAGGCGGTAGAGCGCATGGTTGCCAGTATAAGAAGGCCCATAACCTTGCACCATATACTCATCCAGGGAATGGATTTACCTGATTACAGCTCAGAGATCTGGCCAGCCAATCATCCTCTGAAGAAGACGCCAGAGGGGTGGGAGGGATAGCTGCTGTCCCATGGTGTAGAATATTCCACTACATTCACCTTTACAAGGCCATCCATCCCAGTGTACTGGATGGGTAGGTGATGTGCTCACTTGTGGACCTATTTTCATGACACAACAAAAGGACCTACTAATGCCTTAGGTCTAGATTATAGGGGAGAGATTTCCAAGAGATATTTATCTCATAGGAAATAGATACATAGATGCTGTGAAGCCCCTTGGGGAGTAGTGTTCCTGTGCTCAAGCACAACAGGAGATGTCATTTGGGTATGGAGAGCTAGTGTGTCCCCAAGATGTCAATCATGAAGCCCTTTTTATAGCCACAAGACAGGAATGGAGAGGAATGAACAACAGAGGTTTCCTTAGAAAAACATCTCTGCTTGCAGGAAACCTACAGCAAAATAATGCAAGGTCTGGGCTGAGAGCCAACTCTGAGCTGAGAAAAACATTTTGGGTGTTCTGGCTTCCTTGGAAAGCAAGTGTTCGGGATGATCCATATGTGGAATTCTGGCACTGGCAGTCCACCCAACAGAGCTGCAAAAGAGCAAGGAAAACCATCCAGAGTAGATGGAAATGCTTGGCCAGTCACCACACACAAGTTCTGGGGCTGGGTCCAACCATTCCTGTTATGCCCAAAGCTCAGTGCTTTATGTGTGGGTGACAAATGAAAGGGGCAAGACTTTTACCTGATGTATGTGTAGGAGTGGAGTGGGGTTGGGGTTGTGGAGGCTAAGTCGTAAGGCTCTGCCAGATAAGAACAACAATAAGCTTCCAAATGTTCTCTGTGGAATCTGTATATGATGGGAAATTACTGAGTGGCCATTAGAAACAAAAATATGAAACAGAAACAGAGCGGGGGAAAGTGTAACTGAGCTGTGTTGAGCACAGGACACTGGGACAGGAGCTTATAACTCTAGCTTCACTCCTCCTGTATAGATCAGAGGACGAAGCTTGGAGATTTGGTTGTTACAGCACTCAGCACTAGTGATAGTTAAGGAGACTATAGGCTTTTCCTCCTATCTCCCAAGTTGGAGACGAAACCCATGTCAATATAGCTATATTATCTAGCCCTCTAAACTATAAATTGGGGTTTGAAGCTATATCTTAGCAGTTGTACTTTGCCTAGCATGGTAAAGGCCCTGGGTTCGAGGTCCAGCATGACAAAGAAACAAACTACAGTTTTCAAGGAAGTTATCAATTGCCAATAGTGGTGGATGACTTCAAGATGCACATGAGAACTCGAACTCGGAGTGATTTTGACATCATGCACAAGACCAGTGTAAGCTCATGCCTGTAAAAACAAATCCCAACACGGAGTAGGTAGGTAGATACCTAACCACACCCTTAGTGGATGAGCTATTGGCATTTAACAACTTCTAAGAGGGGTGCCATCAGTTTTCTTAAGGGGAGAGAGTGAGAGAGAGAGAGAGAGAGAGAGAGAGAGAGAGAGAGAGGGAAAGAGAGAGAAAGAGAGTGAGAGAGCAAGGAGAGACAGGACAGAGAGACAGAGAGACAGAGAGACAGAGAAAGACACAGAGAGACACAGACACAGAGAGAGACAGACTGAAAGGCAGATACAGAGAGACAACACAATGTTGGATGGTAGAAACATGGGTAGATCTGGAATAAAATGAGATAGGGAATCACTATGATCAAAATGTGCCATATGAAATTCTCATCAGATTAATGAAATTTGATTTTAAAAGAATCCACAGTTACCACATTTTGAAGTAAGATTAAAAATAAAACTCACCGACTGTCCTCCTCTTATAGATAAGTAAGCTTCTAAAGTGCTTTTGAGGATGGGTGAGATGGATCATTGGGTAAAGGTGTTGGCCACCAAGCTAGACCCCATGAATTCAATTTCTAGGATTCCTGTGGTGTAAGGAAAAAACAAACTCCTGAAAGTTGCCCTTTGACCTTTAGCAAATGTGCATGTGCACATAGATATAAACAACCACAACAAAAATCTCCCAATTTAAAATTTTAAATGTCACTGAAACTCATGTACCCCAAGTTCAAAGAGACACATCCCATACGGCTTCAGCAGCATCTTTTAGTGAAGGTCTGTGGAGTGGTTTCTGCTCTGGACCTAGCCTTTGTCCTTTCATGACTGTGTAAAGTCCTAGATGGATTAAAGTGACTTTCTAGTTTACTAACTGTGGTTTGAGATGTTATTTGAATAGACTCTATCATGGAGGAAGTCCATCGCTCTTTGGACTATACAGGTTAATCTACTCCTCATTCTGGGAGCAGAAGCCTCTGCCATCGACACCTAGAAAAGCTTGGGACCTGCACAATCTGCTCTGATATTTCTCCAAAAGGAGATGCCTTCTGCTGGTGAGAGAGGAGAAGAGGCAAGTTTGATGATTGGTGGCTCTTGTATTAGATACTCCTCTGTTACGACAATTAAATAACCATGACCAAAAGAAGCTTAAGGAAGAAAGATGTATTGACTTGTGGCTCCAGAGGGAGGAGCCAATCAAGACAAGGAAATCATGTACTGGTGTCAGGAACAAGAAGCAGACTGATAATGTTCTCCTTCACATTCAGGAACCAGAGCAGAAAGTGGGGTGGGGCTGTAAAATCTCAACCCCCATCCCCAATGACATCCCCAGTGAGGCGCGACCTAAAAGTTCTATAATCTCCTCAAGCAGTGTGAACAACAGGGGACCAAGTTCAAATACATGAAACTGTCTGTGACATATTTCATTCTAACTACCGCAGATCTTTTTGACAGTCATTCTTCCAGAGACCTTGAGTCTGGATATTCTCCAGGGCCCCAGCCTTCCCTCCATTGGGGCCTTCTTACAGAGAGACATGAACAGTGCTTCTTTTTGCTAACTGCTCTAGTTTGCGTGTGAGATGCTCCCACAGGCTCATGTGTGTAACATTCAGTCCCCGGGCCATGTAGACAGGACTCCACATAACTTTTGGTAGTCTGAGCACAAGAAGAGGTCCTTGGTTCTGGTTTCACAGGTGTAATCATAGAGGGAGAAAATTTTCCCTGCCTTTATTCCCACTGAGAGGTCATAGCTTGACAAATGCAAATAGTGGCGCTTGCCATTGGCTAGAGACATTTTGGCTCCAGATGATGAAGTGTAGACCTATGCTATTTACTTTTCTGCTTCCTGTCACAAAATACTTGACAAAAACAAATTCAAAGAAGAAATGTCTATATTCTGGATTTTGTTAAAGAGATATCAGTCCATCATGGTGGTGGGAGCAGGTCAGTCCATCGTGGCAAGGATGTGTGACAGAGGCTTCTCACATCTTGACGGATGAGAAAGCAGAGAGAGCTTACACTGTACCCAGAGGTGCTCCCAGTGGCCTACCTCCCTTAGCTTGACTTCCTGCCTCCAGTTTCCATACCCTCCACAATCTGGGGACTAAGCATTCAAACATACGAACCTACTGGTGTCATTTGGCAGGCAAACCATCACAGGGCCACTCCTCCCTTGCCATCCTGAGCTTGTCTGACCCAAGGCTAATGCAGTAGTGTATTGGCCATCATGTAGATCTGTTGGTGGTTGTCTGGAGAAGGTCTACCACCCATGACTGCTCATTCAACTCTCAGACTCATTTTAAAAAGACAGTATTGTGCCCTGATAAATAATCCACCCTGGTTTATGATCACATCTCTGCCATCAGCCTGGGCCCTCCCGGCATGCATTCTGTAAATCACCAGCCTTTTCTGCTGTGAGCTTCTGTCATCTTCACATCCCAGAGCTGAGGTCATTAAAGGCTGTTGCTGCCAGTACTATTTATCTTCAAGCTCTGTTTTCACGTCTGCCTTCCCAGGATTTGTCTCTCCTAGGCAAGTCTCCTTTCAATTATTTCAACAGGTCAGCCCCTCAGTGACAATGATCCCTGCCATTAATTTTGCTCTAGCTGATATGACAGTCTATGGTAACCTCATCCGCCCATTCCAGGCCCTGGGATGCTTGAAGATTTAAAGCTCTTTCCTTCCCACCTAGCACTTGAAAAGCAAGATGGTGGTGGCTGCTATGGTGAAGTAGCCTGGACTTGGAGGGGGTGGGGATAGGTAGAACTTACATATTTCCAGGGATCGGAGTCTGATCTGCTCTTAATTCACTGTAAACTTCCATCTCCTTCTTCCCAGATGAGGTAGGACACTTCATAATCACTCCATGTTACTGGATGTAAGAATGGATGCATGACTGTCATGTGTCCTTAAAGAAATCATGAGACAGAATAGAAGCTTAAGTTACTTGTCTTGTTCAAAAGATCTGTCCTTCTATGTCCCAGGCAGATGTGCCTATTTGCTCTCCCTGTACGTACCCCTTCCCCAGCATTTCAGGTCCATAGCACAAAGCATACAAATCATTACAGTCTGAGCTTTTGTTATGTGAAGCATGCAGGATGCTGCTTAGATAGCACTCTCCATAACAACCTGTCTTGAAATCACCAGTCAGCTTTTGCCTGCTTGGGCTTCTATAATTGGTCTGCTGGGATCTTGTACATTCATGATCTATAAGCACATTTTTCAGGGTGTATTTGGTGAAATGCCATCCAAGGAGACATCCTCCTACAACTAGAAAGGATTGTGTCAATAAACGAGCAGAATGGTGCAAGTGCACGCTCTCTCAGACAGTCACACTGACCACTGGCATTTGAAAGGCTCTAAGACATCAAAGAAAAAAGACAAATATCCACTTGCTCACTTCATCGAGGACCTTCTTTTCATGAAGGTACATTTGGTATCCCAAGCATTTGTTTTGCTTTGATGTCTCCCTGGTGATCTCACTTCTTTGACATGCCATTGTCTTCTCAGGGTATGTTTTAGTCATATTTTTATTGACTTTATTGGTGTGAAGAGAAACCACGACCATGGCAACTCTTATAAAAGAAAGCATTTACTGTGGGGCTGGTTTACAGTTTTACAGGTTTAGCCCATTATCATTATGTCAGGAAGCATATGTCATATGCAGGTAGACATGGTACTGGAGAAAGAGCTGAGAGTTCTACATCCTGATCTGCAAGGAACAGGAAGAGAAAAAGAGAGACTCCTGTCTTAGAGTGGGCCTTTTCAAACCTCAAGATCCACCCCCAGTGGCATACTTCCTCAAACCTGGCCACATCTCATCCTTTCACATAGTCCCACTCGATGGTGACCTAATAGTAAATCTGTGAGCCTATGGAAAAACTTTCCTATTCAAATCATCAAAGGGTGGGAGTTCTGAAGGGTTGTGGCTCAGAATCTCACTCCTGGTATCCAACAGAGCTTAACCACATTCCGATTTGGTTCAAGCATACATGAAAATCTGTCTTCCATGGAGATAGGAATTCCCAGCTCACAGCAGTACTCTCCCTAACTGATGCTGGGAGCTTATGGCTCCTTGTGATACTTGCTTTCACATCACTCATGGGCTACAATGGTGACTATGAGTAGTTGCAAGAAGATGTGAAATTTTTTTAAAAAGTTCTGCTTGGCTGGAGAGAAGGTATACTGGTTAGTTTTTATTATTAACTTGATATAGCTGGGACAAAGGAACATCAATTGAGTTATTTCCTAGAATAGGTTGGCCTGCGACCATGTCTGTAAAGGATTGTCTTGACTACTATCCCTTAATGGTTGATATGGGAGGGCCCAGCCCATGGCAGGCAGCACCAGCTCTAAGCACGTGAGTCTGTGCTGTTAAAAAAGTAGCTGAAGCTGAGTTCTGAAGAAAACCTTACAATTTCTATTCCTGCCTTCAGACTCCCACCATGATTTCCTCCCCTGAATTGTTTCCATTATGGACTACACGATGGGTGTTGATTACAACAGTGGAAAGCAAACTAGAGCAGATGCACAGGGAACTTACAGGAGGCATGGGTAACTGGCCATAGGTAGAGAGGAACATGGGGGCGGGCAGGAAGAGGGAGATGATATGGCCTTGCAGGTCATATCAGAGAGACTACCCTGTGTACAATAAGATGGCCCTGAAATATTTGAAATAAAGGATTGAAATCTGATTCGGAAGCAAACAGGTCTGAGCAAGTGGTCAACGAATTAAAAGTCAACAAATCACTTTGGAGTCTGTGGCACAGAGCTGAGAGCTGAAGGTTGGGAGAGGGAGGAGTGTGTACACTCATGGGAAGAAATTGGAATCTTGTTTGCTTTGAATGTACCAATACAGATGAGACTTGATGTTTACCTGATACCGAATATGGAGAGTCTCGGGTGGCTGCCAGGGGACTGAAACTTTCCATATGAAAGCCTTGTAACACGAAATTAGCATGATGGCTTCATTGGGTCACTAACTGTGCTAAGAACAGGCAGTGAAAGGGTCTAGATTCTGCCAATTTGCTTTCCTGATGTCCCTTCTTCACGCTTATTTAAAGTCGTTTCTGCTGGGAAAAAATGCCTTGTCAACCCAGGCCTGCACTGGATAAGTTTATTTGAATTCCGCAAATCTCCTGTTTTCACAGCAGGAAAGGAAAGTGTCTTCGTGTCTTTATTCACAGTGACTCCACTCAATCGAAATGACCAATCTTGTTTCCATTGTTATCTATTATTGCAGGGTTTCTCAGGACCTACATGGCTCCAGGTAAAGCATAGCAAAGCATTCTTTAGGGATCTTGTCTAATAGGGATACCTAACGGGGATCCAATAGGGATCCCAATAGGGAGACTTTGCATTGTCCATCAATGAGCCCACCCTAGCCACTAATTCTTATCAAATATGACATTTATTTTGAATGCCCTGGTGCTCCTGAAGTCTTACTCTTTCTTCATAGAATGCCAGTTTGTGTGAGTGACTACAAGACGTTTGATTTGCATACCTATGCACCTTCTCCATGGAGGTGCGCTTGACTCCCTGGGAAGCAGCAGGCAGTATCTTCAGAGCCCATTACTCTGTACACTCAAGCTCCTGGTTGCAATGGCTGACCGCTGGACCTCAGAATCAAGCAGTGTTTCTAGTCCAGCAGCATCACTTGCTCCCTGCTGAGGCAGAGACCTCTGTTGCTTCATTGATAATGATATGGATGCCAGCAGTTTTTCTCAGGAGCCTGTCATGGGTGGTAAATGACTTGCTGTATATATACACCCAGTGTATACCTTCCTCATAGTAAGCATCCACTTCTCATTCTCTATTGCAATTTTTCTTTTTACTAACACTAACATTATGTCAGACTAATAGAGTCATTTATGCTTCTATCTCCCCTACAATTCTCTGAGAATTGGATTATGGGGACTTGATGTCTTCACCTGCAAAGTGCACTTAGCACAAAGTTGCTATCAGTCTGGGCTGATTGGTGAGTAACCCCTTGTAATCCATACTGGACACCCCCAAGGAAAGTAGCTTGGCTCAATCTTTGTGATTTATTCCATTCTCAGGCCCTAGCCTATGGAGTTACCACTGAGTATAACACCATCTACTGTGTCATATAGATGGATTCTACTGAGTGAGGCTCATACTGTCCTTTGTTCTCTTTTCATTATATTGTCCTAGAGGGATTGTGGTTTCCACACTCAGCACCCAAAGCATCCTTAAATCACTTCTTTGAACAGAAAGATTTATTCATTTGTGTGTGTGTTTCTCTCTCTCTCTCTCTCTCTCTCTCTCTCTCTCTCTCTCTCTCTCTCTCTCCCTCCCTCTCTCTCTCCGTGTGTGTGTGTGTGTGTGTGTGTGTGTGTGTGTGTGTGTGTGTGTGTATGTGTGTGGTGTCAGTGGAGGACAAAAGGCAAGGGCTGTTCTGGAACTGGATGGTTATGAGCTGTCTGACGTGGGTGCTGGCGACTAAGCCCAGATCCTCTGGAAGAGCACTGCATGCTGTTACTCTATCCCTAAACAGCTTTTCCCCCCACACTTTTAGGACCTGAGGTTTCCAAACACATTTCCAAAGAGTCTGTGTTCCTATTAAGGCTTTTGTCCAAGCAACACTAAGTAGATAGTCCTATTTATAAAATGTGGCAGCAGTAGAAAGCCCCACACATGGGTGAATGAATATCTTTCATGATACCGTCAGATCTGTCTGCTCACATGATTGCTTTTTTAAACAATAAAATAAAACATACCTTTGTGTTTACTTATATACTCATATTCCCTCCTTGCAGATCTTAATTTCCATCTGGTTTCATTTCTCTTTAGCATTTACTGTTTAGTAGTGACATTTTGTCCTTTCACCAATCTACAAATATCTTTATTTCATGATTGTCTTTGATGGATATTTTTACCAGGTACAGACCTCAGCATAGATGTTTCCTTTCATTATCTTTAGAGTATTGACTCAGTCATCCTGTGCTCTCTATTGTCTCAGATGAGAAGTTTGGTTTAAAGATTTTCTCTTCAGTTTTCAAGAGTTTGAGTGTGATGTGTCCAAATGGGGTTCTCTTTGTCATTACTGTTCTTAAGAGTTTCTGAGTTTATAGGTTTTAGAAATTGCTATTGTTGTTTTTCCAGCAAATTTAGAAAAACAGCTATTATTCTTATAATCTAGCCTTTGGTAGACCCTAAATCACATGTGAGCTGACTAGTTTTGTCTAGTTTTGACTAGTTTTGACTTGACATAAACTAGGGTCTGAGAGAAGGGAATCTCAGTTATAAAATACCTTTTTAAGATCAGTCTCTAGGGAAGACTGTAGGACATTTTCTTAATTAGTGATTGATGGGAGAGGACCTAGTACCATCCCTGGGTTGGTGGTTCTAAGATCTATAAGAAAATAGGCTGAGCAAGCCATGGAGAGCAAGCAAGTAAGCAGTACTCCTCAAGGGCCTCTTGCATCAGCTCTTGCTTCCAGGTTCCTTCCCTAGTTGAGTTTTAGCCCAGATTCCTTCAATGATGGACCATGATATATGTAAGGGTAAGCCAAAAACTCCCCAGCTTCCTTTTGGTCATAAGGCTTTGTTATAGCATAGTAATTCTGACTAAGGCAATATATCTTAAACAATCTAACAATTGTCTATTGGCCTTTCCTTCTTTATTAGCTTCAATAGTTTTAAATAATTTCTCTTGTTTTGCCTGTAAGTTTACTGACTTTCTTTTCTTCAGTTGGCCATTAAAAATATTTGTTTTAGTCCTTTTAGTTTAAGTCCACCCACGACTTTATAGTGACTTCAAGGCCAGTTGGGGTTACATGAGACTAAAAAGGAGTGATGGAGGAGTCACAGTAGAAAATTTACCTCCACGTACCTTGTACGTGGAATATTTATGCTTTACAAAACTGATTTGTTAAAATATAATCACCTTTTGATGAAATTTGAGGATGGAAATTTGTTAAATTGTTAAATTTCGGGATGAGAAATTGTTGGACCATGAAGATAGAACCTTATGAATTGGATTAGTATTCTTATAAAGAAAGAGGTTTCAGAGGACTTGCCTGCCCATTTCTTATAAGAAGATATTGATAGGACATCTATGAAATGGAGTGGACTCTCACAAGATGCAGAAACTGCTAATACTCTGATAGCAAACTTCCTAGTTTCCATATATGTGATGAATAAATTTCCTTTGCTTAAAAACTATCCAGTTGACAATATTCATCTCTCTTATCCTTTGTATAGATGTTACTACCTCACACTCCTCACGAAGGTAGTCCGTACTTTTTTTTTTGTTGTTGTTGTTGTTTGTTTGTTTGTTTGTTTTTTTGACACAGTGTTTCTTTGTGTAGCTCTGGCTGTATTGGAACTTACTCTGTAGACCAGGCTGGCCTCAAGTTCAAGAGACTCATCTTCCACAGAGTGCTGGGATTAACAATATGCACCACCACTGCCACTGTCTGATTTGAGAGTCTGTTCTCTTAAACCATGAATTAAAACAGACTCTTCCTTTTTTAAACTTGTTTTGGTAGGGTATTTTGTCATAGCAGCCATAAAAGTAACCAATACAGAGGATAATGATGTTTGTTTTATGGAGGCTTAGTGTTAGCCTCTCCTTGCCCCTTACTGCTGGGGACCAAATCCAGGACCTTGTGAATGCTATGTTAGTAGTAGACAAATGAACTGTATCACCAATCCTTAGTTTTTTCTTTTTTTCTTTTTACCTCTTTACTTCTCTTCCTTTCTCTTCCTCCCTTCCTCCCTTCCCTCTCCCTCTTTCTGTCTCTGCCTCTCTCCCTCCCTTCTCCCAATCTCTATGGCTACATGTGAGGAGATGCTCCATGACTAAGGTTGTACATTTCTGGCTTTGGATTTGTGTAGGGAATGGAGATTTTCTATGTATCCCAGGCTAGTCTCAAATTAGCTATGTGCCCAGGCTTACCTCAATTTCTCAATCATCCTGCCCCAGTAACTCCAATGCTTGGATTCTAGTAATTGGCTATCTTACCAGCTCTGGGTTTAGCTTTTGTTAGTTTATTCTTTCTCTTTAGGGTTTCCCCTATGGCACGTTCCTTAGTCCTGGTATATAATTCTTATTCCTCAGCTTTGACCCTTATAAACTTTGAGTTGGATAGCTTAAAGTATTGTGGACTCTTCTGACTTAATAAGACTTGAGAGTCAGACTCTGTCCCTGAAAAACACTCTGCTTGGCTGTTTCAAACCATCAGAGGCTGTTATCTGGTTGGTGGACACAGTCTTACATACACATAGAGTTCTAGTTCATGGTTTCTAAGTTAACTGAATACAGAAATGAGGATCTTGGCTGTAGGTGCTTCCACATTCTGAATCCCCTACCCAGGTAATGTTTAACTGTGTCCTGACAGCTGTACTGTATACACTTCTCACCCTTCATCCCAGGCAGGGTGCTGCTGACTTTGCCTTAATGTCCTGTGGTCTACACACTTGAGTAACCCTTGAGTAAAACAAGTCATGTCAATCTTGCATTGTTTTGCCTTTTCCTTTTGAGGCCATATCTCCTGTAGACGATCATTGCTTTTGGCTGTTTTCTGGCACTTTTCCTTCTACTTTCTTTACATCTTTCCATTTTTCTTTTTGTTTTTATTCTCCTACAGATTAAGTTCAAGTCTTCTTGCTTGTGTGCTGGGCAATTACTCCCAATCCCCATTGAACTCAGATGTTGAGATTCATTAAAAAATTCAGTGATTAAGAAAACTTGCGTCTCTCTCTCTCTCTCTCTCTCTCTCTCTCTCTCTCTCTCTCTCTCTAAGATAGGAATTTACTAGGTATCCTTGGCCTTGTACTCTCAAGTAGATCATGGATCAGACTGGCTTCAGATTCATTGAGATCCATCTGCCTTTGCATCCTGAGTACTGAGTACAGGCGCATGCACGCCTGTGTGTGTGTGTGTGTGTGTGTGTGTGTGTGTGTGTGTGTGTGTGTGTGTCTGTGTGTATTTATGTCTGTGTGTGTGTGTGTCTGTGTGTTTGTGTGTCTGAGAGGGGGAGAAGGAAGGAGAGGGAGAGGGACTGAGAGAGAACTGCAGGTGAGTAAAGAAACCAGAAGATAACATCGGAGCCCCTAGAACTAGAGTGATAAGAAGTTGGTGAGCTGTCCCAGTGGGTGCTGGGAGTCAAACTCAGGTCTTCTGAAAGAAGAGTAAATTCTTTTAACCCCTGAGCTATCTCTCCAGTTCCCCAAGTCAACTTTGATTTTTTAAAATTTTATTATTTTATTTTGAGAAAGTGTTTCACTTTGTAGCCTTGGCTGGTTTGGAATTTCCTTAATTTTCCAGTTTATGTTTATCAAGTGCTAGGATTACAGTCATAGTCCACCATGCCTAACTCTCCTAAGCCAACTGGAGTTGGTTCTATTTCACCCAGGACAGGAGTAGTTCTCATTAGCACATAAGTCAAGGCCTAAATGAAATGTCCCCATTACATCACCCAAACATGAAAAGATAGAACACATTTAAATGAACCACATCAACCCTCAGGTCCTCAGCTGCCACTCTTTCCTTGATACATTGCAATCGCTCTCCTGTAATATTCTGGACTGAGTGGAGGTAGGCACTGATGAGGGAGGGTAGACTTCACATTCTTAACCCAGTCTGCAATCAAGCTCCACCTCCATTCCCAAATGGATGGAAATTCTTCAGAAATATTATTGTTTTCTGTGTTCCCTTTCTGAGGGGGGCTTATGCAACCAAAATCCCTAGACTGGACAAGAGGCAAATTTGAGCAATTTGTGGGGTCAATTGTATAATTCGATTTCTGACTGCTCCTTGTAGGAGTAGATTTTAAAGTTGCTTACATGGTCAGAAAGCTTCATGTGTTGATTTGGAGAGATCGTCTGCTTTTCTCTTCAAATTTCTGCCCCTAGTCAGTGTCCAGGCATTTTAAAAGTAGAGCCCCTGAGAGCTCATTCTATTTGATATATTTCTCCTCTTTTAATTTTTTGTGATAGGTGCCTCCTTTTGTGCAAAATTCAGGCATAAATGGTAATTTTAAAATAGGGTTTTCTCTCTCATCTCCTTTTTGCCCTTTCTTCTCTATGTAGTTACAGTGGTACTTTCTTTGTGGTACAGTCAGACTCCTAACTAAGAATAACTATTTTCAACAAACAAGAAACTGCCATTCTAGACCCAATATACAGCCCTGTTGCCTAGGTTTTTCACAGTAGCATGAGCCTGGAGTGGCCATTATCCCCAGTCATAATTTACTTTTGGCCCGATTGGTTAGTCAATCATTTGCCACTTTTTATCCCTCAGGGTTACCTTCTCCAACTTGTTCCCTATCTGATGATTTTGAATATGTATCTGCTGTAACTTTGTAAGTTAAGTTTTGGTTTTCTGTCGTCTTTTCTTCAGATATATTTACAGAATTCTTTCCTTGTGTCTATCAGAAAATATTAGCTCATTGATATTCAGAACAGGGAAATGAGTGAATCCATTTCCCTCCCTTGGTAGAAAAAGGACATTCTGTTTACTACAGCTAGATCTGATCACAGGGATCAAGGGAAATTTGGGCTTTTTTCCCCCCAAAATAGAAGGACCCTAAGGACAGAGGCTCGGCAGGTACTTTATGTTCCCCAGTGTTAAGTCATCTTCTGTTACTGGATTTGTCTATACTCCATGTGCCTTTGTATTTAGTAAGGGCCATGACTGATCCTGGAAAACAAGGTATGATATATAGGCAGAGGGAGTTTGAAATCCCTGCACGATTTATTAGTATCGTGTCTGGCAAGAGGAACAGAGGAAGTTCTGTGAAAAGCTACAGATGTGGGAAGAGTGGTCACCACTCAAATCCCAGCATGAGGGAAAGAATCAGTAATGTAAAAACACGCTTTATTATCATTAAATTTTTTAAATTTACTTTTGAGACAGGATCTCATGATGTGGCTCTTGCTGGCCTGGAATTTGGTATGTAGACTAGCTGGGCCTCTAATTCAGGGTGATCTGCCTGTTTCTACTCCTGAGTGCTGGTATTAAAGACACAAGCCACATATCTAGCCTGTGTTTCATTTTACAAAGAATTGCGTTATATATCCCAGACTGGTTTTGAGCTCATGACAATCCTCCTGCCTCACCTTCTAGAGTGCTGGGATTATAGGTGTGTGATGCAAGGCCTGATTTTGTAGTATACATTGAAGAAGAGGTAACGTCTTATTATAGTAGAATTTTATAGCTATTTATTACCACATCAGAACCTGTGCAGTCACAAATAATGGAGATGTTTAGACTTAAAATTGTTCTATAAATTTCAAACAGCAAAGTGCTCATATCTCAAAAATACAGTTTGGACTGTCTTGAGAAATACCTCTACTCATATAACCACATGCGTTTGAAGACATGGGCCATCACTCTCACCCTGGGGAGAAGCTCTGCTGCCCTTGTTTTTTGTTGATTTTGTTTTATTTTTGACCATGCCTTCTTTCCAGAAAAAAAAATCACTCACTCAATTTCCTTTATACTTGGTAACTCAATTAGTTCTAGAAGCTCACATAAATAGGGCCATACTGTAAACATTTTTGTAGGTATAGCTGACCTTTCTCACTCAATAAAACACTTCAGAGATTCAGCAACACGGATAGCATTTCTTGGGAATCAGTTCATCCTTACTCCAAACTCTCTTCTGAGTAAACCTTAGGTGTTTTCAGTTCACAGTGTTATGGGTCACATTCCAAGGAACTTGCTTGCAAGGAACTTTATGGACATATTTCTTCATTTCCCTTAAATCGATGCTTCGCTATGGTCTTTCTGAATCATGGACATATGCTTAACCTTCTTACAAAACTCTATAAATGGTATCTAAAACAACTGTATCATTTATACTTCTAGTAACCACACATGTGAGTTCTGATGACTCTGTGTTCTCACCAGCATTTGGGTGCCATCTTTTCTTTCTTTCTTTTTTTTTTTCATTTTAGATATTTTAATGGGTGTATAGTAGTAGCACACTGCAATTTTGATTTTTATTTCCACAAAAACTGATAGTGTAATATTTTTATTGTATCTAGTGGCCATTTGTAAGGTATTCAAGACATAACTATATTTGTTTTCATCTTTTAAAAATATCCTATCTTTTTATCATTGAGTTATTAAATGTAAATTTTTGTGTCATTTTAAAATAATTTTATAATAGTTTATGTATTTACATGTGAAATGTTATCCCTTTTCTAGTTTCCCCCTCTCATATACCCCCTCCACCTGCTTCAGTGAGGATACTCCTCCTCCAACCCACTTACTGCTACCTCAACACCCTAGCATTCTTCTACATTGGGGAAAAGAGCCTTCACAGGACCAAGGACTTCTATTGTCACCAGATAATGCCATCTTTTGCTATATATGAAGTTGGAGCCATGAGTTCTGCCCCATGCCCCCCATCCTCCCGGCATGTGTTCTCTTTGGTTGGTGGTTTAGTCCCTGGGCACTCTGGGGGTTCTGGTTCATTGATATTGTTGTTCTTCCTATGGGGTGGCAAACCTCTTCATCTCCTTCAGTCTTTTCTCTAACTCTTCCATTAGGGTCCCTGTGCTGAGTTTGATGGTTAGTTGCAAGCATCTTAATATGTATCAGTAAGTCTCTGAGAGAGCCTCTCAGGAGACATCCATATCCAATCAGCAAGTGCTTCTTGGCTTCAGCAATAGTGACTGGGTTTGTTGGCTGCAGATAGGATGGATCCCCAGGTGGGGCAGTCTCTGGATGCCCTTTCCTTCAGACTCTGCTCCACTCATTGTCCCTGTCTTTCCTCCCCTGAGTATTTTGTTCCCCCTTCTAAGAAGGACTAATACATCTACATTTTAGTCTTCTCCTTGCGCTTCATGTAATCTGTGAATTATATCTTGGCTATTCCAAGAATTTGGACTAATATCCACTTATCAGTGAGTGCAAACCACGTGGGTTGTTTTGTTACCGCACTCAGGATGACATTTTCTAGATCCATCTATTTGCCTAAGAATTGCATGTAGTCAATGTTTTCAATAGCTGAGTAGAACTCCATTGTGTAAATGCATCCCATTTTCTGCATCCATTCCTCTGCTGAAGTACATCTGGGTTCTTTCCAGCTTCTGGCTATTATAAATAAAGCTACTGTGAACATAGTGGAGCATGTGTCCTTATTTATGTTGGAACATCTCTTGGGTATATGCCCAGGAGTGGTATAGCTGGGCCCTCAGGTAGAACTATACCCATTTTTCTGGAAATCCAGACTGATTTCCAGAGTGGTTGTACCAGCTTGCAATCCCACCAACAACAGAGCAGTGTTCTTCTCTCTCCACATCCTTGCCAGCATTTACTGTCACCTGAATTTTTGATTTTAGCCATTCTGACTGGTGTGAGGTGGAACTCAGGATTGTTTTGATTTGCATTTCCCTGATGACTAAGGATGATGAACATTTCTTTAGGTGCTTCTCAGTCAATTGATATTCCCCACTTGAGACATATTTGTTTAGCTCTGTACCTCATTTTTAAGAGGATTATTTCTTTCTCTGGAGTATAACTTCCTGAGCTCTTTGTATATATTAGATATTAGCCCCATATCAGATGTGGGATTGGTAAAGATTTTTTCCCAGTCTGTTGGTTTGCAGTTTTGTCCTATTGACAGCGCTCTTTGCATTACAGAAGCTTTGCAATTTTATGAGGTCCCATTTGTTGATTCTTAATCTTAGAGCATAAGCCATTTGTGTTCTATTCAGAAAAATTTCCCTGAACTTATGTGTTTGAGGCTCTTCCCCAATTTCTCTTCTATTAGTTCCAGATCTGGTTTTATGTGGAGGTCTTGATCCACTTTGAATTGAGCTCAGTACAAGGAAATAAGAATGGGTAAATTTGCAATCTTCTACATGCTGACCTCCAGTTGAAACAGCACCATTTGTTGAAAATGCTCCCCTCCCCCCTGCCATGGTTTTAGTTCCTTTGCAAAGATCAAGTGACCATAGGTATGTGGGTTCATTTCTGGGTCTTCAATTTATCCCCTTGATCTATCTGCCTGTCTGTGTACCAATACCATGTGGTTTTTAATCACAATTTCTATGTAATACAGCTTGGGGTTAGGGAGGGCGATTCCCCCAAAAGTTTTTTTTATTGTTGAGAATAGCTTTCGATATGCTGGATTTTTTTTCTGTTATTTCAAATGAATTTGCAAATTGCTCTTTGTTGCAAATTTGCAATTTGCTCTATGAAGAATTGAGTTGGAATTTTGATGGGGATTGCATTTGAATCTGTAGATTGATTTTGGCAAGATGGCCATTTTTTTTTTTTTTTTTTACTATATCAACCCTGCCAATCCATGAGCATGAGATCTCTTTCCACTTTCTGAGATCTTCTTCGATTTCTTTCTTCAGACACTTGAAGTTCTTGTCATAAAGATCATTCGTTTGATTGGTTAGAGCTCACACCAATGTATTTTATATTATTTCTGACTATTGTGAAGGATGTTGATTCCCTTAATTCTTTTTCAGTTTGTTTATTCTCTGAGTAGAAGAAGGCCACCAATATCTTTGAGTTAGTTTTATATCCAGCCACTTTGTTGAAGTTGTTTATCAGATTTAGGAGTTCTATGGTAGAATTTTTCTGGTAGCTTAAGTATACTCTTATATTATCTGCAAATAGTGATATTTTGATTTCTTCCTTTAAAATTTGTATCCCTTTGACCTCCTTTGTTGTCTGATTGTTCTGGCTAGGAATTCACGTACTATATTGAGTAGGTAGGGAGAGAGTGGGCAGCCTTGTCTAGTCCCTGATTTTAGTAAGATTGCTTCAAGTTTCTCTTCATTTAGTTTTATGTTGGCTACTGGTTTGCTGTATATTGCTTTTTCTATGCTTAGGTATGGGCCTTGAGTTCCTGATCTTTCCAAGACTTTTATCATGAAGGGGTGTTGAATTTTATCAAATGCTTTCTCAGCATCTAATGAGATGATTATGTTATTTTTTTCCTTTGAGGTTATTATATAGTGGATTATGTTAGTGGATTTTTGTGCATTGAACCATCCTTGCATCTCTAGGATTAAGGCTACTTGATTGTGCTTAATGATCATTTTAATGTATTCTTGGATTCTGTTTTAGTGATTTGTATTGAGTATTTTTGCATCGATATTCATAAGGGAAATTGATCTGAAGTTCTCTTTATTTGTAGGGTCTTGGTGTGGTTTAGGTATAAGTATAATTGAGGTTTCAAAGAACAAATTGGGTAGTGTTCCTTCTGTTTCTATTTTGTGGAATAGTTTGAAGAGTATTGGTATTAGGTCTCCTTTGAAGGTCTGATAGAATTCTGCACTATACCTATCTGGTCCTGGGTTTTTTTGTTTGTTTTTTTGTTGTTGTTTTTTATTTTTTGTTGTTAGGAGATTCTTTTTTTTTTTTTTTTTTGGTTCTTTTTTTTTTTTTTTCGGAGCTGGGGACCGAACCCAGGGCCTTGCGCTTCCTAGGCAAGCGCTCTACCACTGAACTAAATCCCCAACCCTTGTTAGGAGATTCTTAATGAATGCTTCTATTTCATTAGGGGTTATGGGATTTATGTTCAGATGGTTTATCTGATCCTGATTTAACTTTGGTCCCTGGTATCTGTCTAGAAAATTGTCCATTTCTTCAGATTTTCTAGTTTTGTTAAGTATAGGTTTTTTAATAGGATCTGATAATTTTTTAAATTTACTCAGTTTCTGTTGCTATGTCTCCCTTTTCATTTTGACTTTGTTGATTTGGATACATTTTCTGTGTCCTCTGGTTAGTCTGGCTAGCAGTTTATCGATCTTGTTGAATTTCTCAAAAAACCAGCTCCTGGTTTTGTTGATTCTTTGTGTAGTTATTTTTGTTTCTACTTGGTTGATTTAGCTCTGAGTATGATTATTTCCTGCCATCTATATGTCTTGGATGAATTTCCTTTTTTTTCTTTTCTAGAACGTTTAGGTGTAATGTCAATCTGTTTGTGTATGTACTCTCTAGTTTCTTTTTGGAGGCACTCAGAGATAGGGGTTTTTCTCTTAGCACTGCTTTCATTGTATCCCATAAATTTGGGTGTGGTTTGTCTTTATTTTCATTAAATTCTAAAATGTCTTTAATTTCTTTCTTTATTTCTTGACCAAGTTATCTTTGAGTAGAGTGTTATTCAGCTTCCATGTGTATGTGGGCTTTCTGTTGTTTTTGCTGTTATTGAAGACCAGCCTTATTTTGTTGTGATCTGATAGAATGCATGGAATTATTTCAGTCCTCTTGTATCTGTTGAGGCCTGTTTTGTGATTATCTGATCAACTTTGGAGAAGATACCATGAGGTGCTGAGAAGAAGGTATATATTCTTTTGCTTTAGGACAAAATATTCTACAAATATCTGTTAAATCCACTGGGGTCATAACTTTTGTTAGTTTCACTGTGTCTCTGTTTAGTTTCTGTTTCCATGATCTTTCCATTAATCAGAGTAGGGTGTTGAAGTCTCCCACTGTTATTGTGTGTGATGCAATGTATGCCTTGAGATTTAGTAAAGTCTCTTTTATGAATGTGGGTGCCCTTTCATTTGGAGCATAGATATTTAGAGCTGAGAGTTCATCTTGGTAGATTTTTTTCCTTTAATGAGTATGAAGTGTCCTTCCTTATCTTTCTTGATGACTTTTGGTTGAAAGTCAATTTTATTCAATATGAGAATGGCTACTCCACCTTGTTTCTTGGGACTATTTGCTTGGAATTTTTTCCTGCCTTTTCCTCTGAAATAGTGTCTGTCTTTGTCACTGAGGTGTGTTTCCTGTATGCATCAAAAGGCTGGGTCCTATTTACATATCCAGTCAGTTAGTCTATGTCTTTTTATTGGGGAATTGAGTCCATTGATATTAAGAGATATTAAGGAATAGTGGTTGTTGTTTTCTGTTATTTTTTTGTTAGAGATGGAATTATGTTTATATGGCTCTCTTCTTTTGTATCTGTTAAAAGAAGATTAATTTCTTGCTTTTCCTAGGGTGTAGTTTCCCTCCTTGTTTTGAAGTTCTCCCTCTATTACCCTTGTAGGGCTGGATTGGTAAAAAAAAAAATTGTAAAATTTGGTTTTGTCATGGAATATGTTGGTTTCTCCATCTACGTTAATTGAGAGTTTTCCTGGATACAGTAACCTGGGCTGGCATTTGTGTTCTCTTAGGGTTTGTATAACATCTGCCCAGGATCTTCTAGCTTTCATAGTCTTTGTTGAGAAGTCTTGCGTAATTCTGATAGGTCTGTCTTTATATGCTCCTTGACTTTGTTTCCCTTACTGCTTTTAGTATTCTTTCTTTGTTTTGTGCATTTGGTGTTTTGACTAATATGTGATGTGAGGAATTTGATTTCTGGTCTAATCTCTTTGGAGTTTTGTAGGCTTCTTTGTATGTTCATGTCATCTCTTTCTTTAGGTTAGGGAAATTTTCTTCTATAATTTTGAAGATAATTTACTGGCCCTTTAAATTGGGAATCTTCCCTCTCTTCTATACTGATTATCCTTAGGTTTGGTCTTCTCATTCTGTCCTGAATTTCCTGGATGTTTTTGGTTAGGATCTTTTAACATTTTGCATTTTCTTTGACTATTGTGTTAGTGTTCTCTAGGGCATCTTCTGCCAGTAAGAGTCTCTCTTCAACCTCGTGTATTCTGTTTTTGATGCTTGCCATCTATAACTCCTGATGCCTTTCATAGGTTTTCTATCTCCAGTATTGCCTCACTTTGGGATTTCTTTATTTTTTTTATTTTTCTTTGTAGATCCTGGATGGTTTTGTTCAATTCCTTCACCTTCTTGTTTGTGTTTTCCTGTAATTCTTTTAAGAGATTTTTGTTTCATCTTTAAGGGCTTCTACTTGTTTATCTGTGTTCTCTTGTACTTATGTCCTTCTTAAAGTCTTCTATCATCATCAGGGAATGTGATTTTAAATCCAAATCTTGCTTTTCCGGTATGTTGGTGTATCCAGAACTTGCTGTGTTGGAAGAACTGGGTTCTTGGTTTCTCTTGGATAAGTCTTGGTTTCTGTTGCTTAGGTTCTTGCACTTGCCCCTCACCATCTGGTTATCTCTGATGTTAGTTGGTCTGGCTGTCTCTGACTGGGGGTTGTCCTTCCTGTGGACCTGCGAACCTGTGATCTTAGGAGTGAGAGCACTCCTGGGAGACCAGCTTTCTCGTGGAAGGCTTTGGGTCCGGAGAGCTGTTGGACAGCCTTAGCTTTCGGCAGAGATGAAGACTGCTTTGTGTCCTTTTAAGATTCTTTTTGATACCAAGGTCATAGAAGCTTTCTTCTACACTTTAATTTTAAGTATTATTGCATTAGTTTTAAAAATAATACTTATTTTTGATTAATTTGTGCTGATAGAGTAAAATATATATAGATGTGAATTATTAATATGTTATTTATATTATAAAACTTGTTGAAGACAGTTTTCCTCCTATTTAATTGATTTTCCATTGCTTAATATATACATTGGTCTGCTCTGGATAGTTAAGTTGTTTTCTTTAGATTTCTGTGTGATAATTATTTTGTCAAATGTATATTTTCTTAACTATTACTTTATGATAATAATTTTAATGTTATAATAATATATAAATACAAATTTAAAATACACATTAAACATATAATATGAAATATAAATGTAAAAATGACATATAAATTTATAAATAAAAATAACTATCATTGTATAGATTTTTAAGTAAGGTTTGAAATATCCTCTCACTTTTTTTTTCTCTCACCTTATTTTAATCCCCAAGTTTGGTTATTCTTGGCCCTTTGAATTTTAATAAATGTAAAATCAGCTATGCTTTTGTTTAACTTCCAAATAGTCTGTTAAAGCTTATTTGAGATTATATTGATGCTATAGACTAATGTGAAGGAAATTTCCATGTTAATAATGCAGAATCTTCTAGTCCATAGATAATAAACTTCTTCATTTACTTATGCCATCATTATTTTTCTTAACAATGCCTTCTTTCAGTAGAATTTTATATGTATTTCTTAAATTTATCCCCATTTTACATATTTACCCATTTTCAACTTGAATTTTTAACTGGAACGTTTCAAATTCTATTATTGCTCTAAGGATTTAGTATATTTGTACTTAAGCCTGTGCATCATTCCCTTTTTTGTAGATGCAATTATCACCTAGCTATTTGTGCCCTTTCCTCTTTACTCGTGGTCAATAAAAATCTTGTTTCCTATACCAGTGCTTTTCCACCCTGGGAAGATTTTCCCAATAGCTGTCCTTTTGTAGCTCCTTTTTTCCATTCATACACTATGTATTCATGCATTTATGAACTGGGGAAATGAATGCAATGTATATCCTGCTTTCAGGAAACATCAGTTTTGGAAGAGCAGGAACACAGTCAGTAAAGATTATGAAATAGACACTATCACTTGCAAGCTACTTGTAATACTCACAGCCTAGTTAGGAGCAGGAGGAATTTATGTGAAGGAGGTTTTCCTGGAGGACTTTCCAAACTGTAATTGTCAGAGTGTTCTAGTACTTGTTTGTTAATCATTGGCTGTAGTTCACATTTATACTGCATGCTTCATGAGTGCAGGGACTCTGCATTGCCTTGCAGACTAATATGGCAGCAATTTAAAGACTTTCATGTATCTTAGAATCTCTTGGGAAGTTCTCTGAAAAACACCTGCCCTCTAAGAATTTTGAAACAAAAAATTGTATGAGGGCTCCAGAATACAAATCCCTAAAAAGACTGCTTCAGAAAGTTTGTTGTGTAGTATGCCCTGTGTAAACTGCCCTAATTTTCAGTCCATAATTGGTATTGATAGCACAATAGATTGTTCAGTGATTCAATGCACAAAGACCAGTACCTGAGTGTGATCCTTGTGATTGTTTTAAAAAAACTAATCAGGATGCTTTAATGTTATGTGATAAGCCTCAGACAAAGAATTCCTAAATACTCTGTCAATAATTATGTGGTGATAATTGTCAAACAAGGCCAAGCAAGATCCATTTTTTTTGTCCTAGTTTGATTTTTGTTGCTGTAGTAAAATATGCTCAAAACCAGCGTACGGAGGAAAGTTTATTCTATCTTTTAGGTCACAGTGCATTGTTAAGAGAAGCCAAGATAGGAACTCAAGGCACAAAGTTGGAAGCAAGAACTGGAGCAGAGACCACAAAAGAATTCTGCTTACTGACTTGCTCCCTTGCTCCCACTCAGTTATCTTTCTTATACAGCTCAGGCCCACCTGACTAGGGATGATACTACTCATGGTGCACTGGGCCCTCTTACATGGATTAACAATCAATAATAAGCCTTATTGATGTGCCACCAGGCCAACCTGAAGAAGGAAATTCCTCAGTTAATAGTCCTTCCCAGGTAATTTTGGATTGTGTCTAGTTGATTGCTGAGGCTATGACAATTTTATTCTGGTTTTCTTTCCTGCTCAGGATTCTTCTGGTCAGCATTGGATTCAGTAAGACTTTAAAAATTCTTCTCCTTATTCTTGAAAAACAAAGGAATGCTTTCCATCTGGAGCCTTATTGTTTCTGGGATATCTGTTTGGTTTTTACTGTCCAAGCTCCTCTCAGACTGAGGTTGCCGCCTCTCTTTCAGCCACATCTCTGCATTGTTCACTCATCTAGAAACAAAATCCATTTCTGTAACAGATGAAAATACCCTGCCTGCTGCAGTCTTGACTGTAGCAGCTGTTCCCTTGATGGGCATCCCACACCACAGGTGTCTGGGATGACATATAGCCCATGCAAATCAGTTGTTATGACAACTATATTTCGTTTCATACAAGGTTTCCTCCTGTAACTTTACAAGGCCTAATTTCACATTGTATTCTGCTCTCCAACAGATAGTATATAGCATACTATAGTCCTCCAAGACATCTTAGATCAAGGGTCTTGAATTTCAATGATAATGGCTTCTTCAGAGCCAAGTGAATTGCAGACCAACTATATAGCTACCATTTAATCTCCCAAATGAGACAAAGAGAGGCCAGGTAGGACATTTTTCATAAGCAAAAAGGTTTTAAACCTTGAATGTAGACTTTAAAAACTTGCATATATTTCAGGTAACTGGTCCTCTGCTGATTCCTTGAGAAAGGCACTTTCAATAAATAACCCCATTGCCGCTCCTCAATTCGATCATAGAAAAGGGAGTGGGGCACACCATGGTTCAGAGGGGTTCCCCCATATTAGAATTGCTTGTTTCTGATAAGTTTATGGAATACACAGTGAATTCAGCCCTCTATCAGGCTCTTTTTTGTGCATCAGGAAAATAGATTGTGGTTATGGAAACAGACTGACATGCCCTGACCATTGTACCTGTTTCATTTACACATTTTTCTAGCAGTCCCTTCCTTGCCTATTCCTCTTCTCTCTAACACTGATCAATAATTCCAAACATAGAAGCAAGAAAATTGATAAAGACAAGCCCAGTACAATCACCACGAGCTGTCAATCACTAAGAATTGCAGACACATGGTGGCTTAAATCAGCCCCAGCAGAGCAAGATTGCCTGTGGCCAGAGGTTGTCTACTCTTAGCAATTTCTCTTCCTTTTCATGAATGAGTGTGTGAGCATGTGTACACATGTGCATGTGTGCAAATGAAAATCATTCTCTGCACTAATTATGCTTTTAAGTTAATAGCTTAGCAGGTTGTGATGATGATAGTAGTGGAGCTGTTGCTTGAGTCTTGGCAGGCCAATCACAGAAATCTTAGAAGAGATCTTTGCCAATCCACTCACGATTCCTTTCTGACTCTGATGGTTTGCATTTTAAGTGTTTTTTCCAGAAGTTCATGTGTTCAAGGCTTGGCTGTCCCTATAATTGCACTCTTGGGATGTGAGAAACCATATATATATATATATATATATATATATATATATATATATATATATATATATATATATATATATTAGGCCAGTGAAATATGTCACTGTGGGCATATCATTGAATGTGTGTATCTTCCCTTTTGTCCCATTCTCTCTCTTCTTGACCACTGTGGTGAGAAGCTCTATCCATCTTATGTTGCCTGCCTTGATACTCTGCCTCATCACAGGCTCAGCATCATCAGAGAGAAAAAATAGCCATGGCCTAGAACCCCTGAAACCCTGAGCCTAAATAAAAGCTGATTTTTGTTGTTGTTGTTTGTTTGGATTTTTTTAAATCTTCTCAAGATTTTGGCAGCAGTGCTGAAGAGCTTCTGCCTTCTGCAGGGCTTTCCTTTGGTATTCTGGTTCTATTGTCCCTGTGCTTCTAGGACCAGTTCATGGACCACAACTGCCAGGAAGGCCTTGAGAATTTTCCTACACCCTGTGTCCCTTTCTCTTGCATTAATTTGGAATGGAGCCATCTCTTTGTGTGTGTGTGTGTGTGTGTGTGTGTGTGTGTGTGTGTGTGTGTGCGCATAGGTCAGAATAAATGTCGGGTGTTTTCCATTTTAGTTTTTTTTAAATATTTGTTTATTTATTTCATGTTTGTGAGTACACTGTCTCTGTCTTCAGACTCATCAGAAGAGGGCATCAGATCCCATTACAGATGGTTGTGAGCCACCATGTGGTTGCTAGGAATTGAACTCAGAACCTCTGGAAGAGCAGTCAGTGCTCTTAACTGCTGAGCCATTTCTCCATCCCCAAAATATATTTTTAAAGATTTATTTTGTGTATATGACTACCCTGTACCTGTCTTCAGACACAACAGAAGAGGGCATCGGGTTCCGTTAGAGGTGGTTGTGAGCCACCATGTGGTTGCTGGGAGTTGAACTCAGGACCTCTGGAAGAGCAGTCAGTGCTCTTAACCGCTGAGCCATCTCTCCAGCCCTTCCATTTTAGTTTTTAAGACACTCTTTCACTGAATTTAGAGTTCACAGATTGACTAGACTGTCTGGCAAAAAGCGCTAGAAGTCTTCTGTTCCTTGATCTCCTTTTGTTGTCTGGGAGGATGGGGAGGGGAACATTCATATAGAAGGGGGGGAGGAGGGGTTAGGGGGATGTTGGCCCAGAAACTGGGAAAGGGAATAACATTCTAAATGTAAGTAAGAAATACTCAAGTTAATAAAAAAAAAAAAGAAGTCTTCTTCTGTTCCTGCTATGTGCTGGCATTACAGGTGTGCTCCACTGTGCCTGGCTTTTTATATTGGAGTTGGGGATCTAAACTCTGGTTCTCAGGCTTGGGTAGCAAGCAAATTATTGGTTGATATGTGACCTTTACCCCCATGTCTCCCTCCCCTCATCACTGAAATTGAAAGTATATGACTTCATGCTTCCTTTGTAAGGTTGATGGTTAGAGGGATAGTAGAGACTTGAAATCATCCAACTTGTGAACCAGTTTTAGAATATGAGCATTAAGTGTCACTGTTTTATCATTATTATCTTTTATTCATGTGTTTATTCAGTAAATATCTGCCTACCATCAAGCAAGGTGGTACAGGCCCAGAAATGAATTTTTCATTTTGTTTTGTTTTGGTTGTTGTTGCTGCTGCTGCTGCTGTTATTATTGTTGTTGTTTTTCTCTAAAGGTATTTCAGGTTACTGTAAAGAAAGACAGGATTCTATGAATTGTGATTCACCAAGGTAACTTTGAGAGTGAAACCACTGAGGGCAAAACTACAGACAAGTTTATTTAGGCTGAACTTGGTTTTGTATGTTGGTATCATAGGGCCATACATTACTGAAACATAAAATAATCCCACTTCTATGCTTTGATTTCATCAAGGTTTTGGCAAATAATGATTAAGTTAAATGATTAAGTTAAACTTGCAGTGGCTTAAGGAATTCACAAAGAGAATCAGGCTTTCCCTGTTCTTGATGTGCTTTCATGGAAACCCATATATTGTTGCTTGCTTGAGTCACAGGTTGCACTGTTAAGTTCTGAAGGGCACCAGCAATAAAGACAAGGTTTAAAAGTTCCAGGTTGTCTTGAGATGATGACCACACTAGATGATAAGGATGGTCCCTGGTGGGTACTGCGCCAAGTCAGGCTGACTCATTGCCCTTCTCCCTGCCAAGGTCAACACCGTGGGCAAGTGATTTCCAGGAGCAAGGAGGCCTCAGGGGACTGTCACCCTGGTGGGTAGTTACTTAAGTTTTTATGAGCATAGCTTGATTAATTAGCTTCTGAAAGGACAGTAGTTATTCCCGGAGAGGCTATTAGGAAGCACCTATGTTATTTGGTCCTTGCAAGAAACGATTAACTGAAATTCACACTCTGCAAAAATAATTAACCAAGAATGGCGACGCTACATTATCCAGTCATTTTGAAGAAAAGGTCTCTTAGATTGCAACTTAAAACTTTAAATTATTTTGGAGACTAGCTTTGGCTTTTAGATAGATTATAATAAAAGCAAATTATTGTACATTTTAATAACTTGCTTCTTTGGAAAAGGAGGTCTGATGTGAGGCTGATGACTGTGATGTATCTCATAAAAGCTAATTGACAATCCACTTCTTTAAATACCACAGGAATCCATCATGGTTCACATTATTACAATGAGTTCCAAAGGAATTAAAGATGATTTACCAGCCATTGGGACATTTTGCTAATATTATACATACTGAAGGAAGTAGTAAAGGAGACGAATGCTTTGGAGCACCTCCAGTTGCCTAATTTGTAAACAGATGTCAAACTCACGGCCTCCAGTTCAAGGGCATGCACTGGATTGGTTTAAGGTGGACTGTGGGGGCTGGAGAGATGGCTCAGTGGTTAAGAGCACTGACTGCTCTTCCAGAGGTTCTGAGTTCAATTCCCAGCAACCACATGGTGGCTCACAACCATCTGTAATAAAGTCTTAAAAAAATTTAAGGTGGACTGTGATCACAGATAGTTTTGTCTCATTTTTAAATTGTCTTCTCCCTGGAGTTTGTAAGCCCATTAAGGTGTGGTATCTCTATTTTTGGAAACGTGGTTCCCTGTATTCATGCTTTTATTGTTCTGTCTCCCTTCTCTGACTCTTTGCAAGCCTTCTTCCACTTATGGCAAGGAACTGATGAACTGGGTCTTGTTAGAGGAACTCCGTAAGACTGGTTTTCCAGACTAACTTGTGGATAAGAGGAAAAGGGTGTTCACAATAAAACAATTCCTCTGTGAGGATGGTAGAATTGGATCCTGGATGAAGTGGCACTGTATATCAAAACTTGATTTGTTGTGTGACTTTTCCTGGGGAGAGAATGAAAATAATATTTTACAGATGTGTACACAAGCCGGTGGTATCTAGGCAATTACTTAGTTGTGGCTCTCCTCTCAGATATGTTGATAAAGCTAAGTAGGATGGAAATGAATGTGACTTAATTTTATCAGATAAATTATGAAACTATCAAACAACAAATAACTTTTGAAATTATTTTGAGTCAGTGTTTAAAAATCTAGATGTCTTGATCATTCTTGGAAAGCTAAGAATCTGAGAAAAGCACACTCACAACCCTACAAAGCAGGTAGCTAGACCTGAAAAGTACCATCTCCATTAAATAGGACAAAAGCCATCCCCACTATAAGGCTATGAGTTCATTTATTATCTGTGTGCCTATGTTGCAGGAGGGGAGGGATTACATACTCTATCTTTGAGCTACTTGCCCCAGCCCTTATTGTTCATCTTACTGTTCCACAGTTATGTCTGTGCTGTATTCTGTATTAAATATAGTTTTTCCATCAGGGACCATCAAGTGCAGAATATGGTTTAGAAAACTCCAGGGTGCTCAAGTATGAGATGATTGTGTATTGTGTCTGGCCTTCAGAAAGCACTGGGAGTCCTGGCTAGAACCCCAGGGTCTTCTGGTGTGGTTTCGTGATTTCCAGTCTCTGTTTTATCAGACTCAAGCTTCAGGCTTTCACTTTCTTATATGGGAAACAGAGAAACATAGCTCTATTGAACTTTTAAAAACTAAAATACAAATATCTACTCTGTGTGTGTGTGTGTGTGTGTGTGTGTGTGTGTGTGTGTGTGTGTGTGTGCACCACATGCATGCAGCAGCCCACCATGGGGCCAATAGAAAGAGTTGGAATTTATTGGTCTGTCTCTCTGTGCCTCTGCAAGACTCCCACTTATGGCGAGGTCTATGATCTCATGGTTGGCAGGAGATCAGGACTCAGAGAGATCCCACTTACCCACAACTTTACCCTCTGCTTAACTCCTTCTTCCCCATCTCTTCCTTGGGCAAGATTCTCTTTGAGATTGCCATAAGTGGGGGTTACAAGTAGTTATGAGCTGCCATATGTATTCTGAGAACTGAAACCAGGTCCTCTGCAGGAGCTTTAAAGACTTTTAATAACTGAACCATAGTCAGTTTTATTTAGAGCTGTGATCCTTGGGAGAACACATGTCAGAGTAGGCTCCGTTCCTAAGACTATCAGGGTAACACAAACTAGACTTGATAGAAAAAAACTGGAACTCTCATAGTTGGTTGGGAAGGGGTTGGAGGATGAAGAGAGTGACTGTAAGAGCCGTAGGGGGAAGGATGTGTTCAAATTATATGGAATTCTGAAAGAATTAATAGAACAGTGTGAAAACAAATCTATTAAGTAATGAAGTAAAAGAAACTAAGCAGAGCTTTGTATCTTTGCAAATGGCTTTTGGCTTTGTCTACTTGTAGAACTCTCTGTTCCATCGTCTACGATGAGTTTAATGTGTCTTAATACTTACAGCAGAGACTCCTGCCTCAGGGAGAGATGGAGAAGGATGATATTTAAACCTAACTCTGTACATGAGAGTTAAGGAAGAGGTGATAGATTATGAATGAAGAGAAGAAACTATGATGACTCATTTTCATTGTCCACTCATTTTCATTGTCCAGGTACCTCTCAATGACATCTCTGGACACTTCAGATCATGAACTAAAGAAAGCACAGCAACTCTAACCACCCCTTACATCAGGGCCTACAGAGAAAAAAGGGAGAGTTTGCTTCCTGTCTGCCATGATGTGAGCAACATGCTGTCAAAGCAAGGCCTTCTTTTTAGTAGCTTTGTCAAGTATTTTATCACAGTAACAGAGGGTTAAGTGGAAGAAATGGAAAGTAGTGTTTAAAACCTAATGGGGAAAAGGCCATAGGGTTTCTGATCTGATGATTGAGAGTCATTTAATCCAAGTCTGGCAAAAAGAAGGTGCATGGGAGATGATGGATAGGAAGGCAGCTAGAGAGGTTTGTAGATGCAGGGCTTACAAGCCTGATTAACACTGTAAGGTTTTCCATGGGCCAATGCAGAGTTTGAAACAGGCATTCAGTAGTAGAGAGACTTGATATAATACTATTGTTGTATAAAGAAAGTGTCAAGGGTTCCAATTTCATCAGAACAAGCCTCAGGATTTTGTCAAATCAGTCTGTTGAAATGCTGTCTGTATAACATATTGGAAAATACATCACTGAGTGGCCTGTCAGTGGGGAGTAGTCAGAGGTTAAACTCCAAGGAAAATCAGGAACCCCAGAAGCAATGAGAGAATTTGTTTTCATCTTCTGGGAACCCAGGAGAAAACAGCATTTACCACTATTTTTCTTCTGCTTGCCAAATCGGGTGACCTTGAATGTTATGGTTTGTGGTTCTGTAGGGTATGTGGTATATATAGCCTACTTAAAAAGGCATCTAGCAATGCTTTCCATGGGTTCTTCGTCCTTCAGATTAAATATGATAGTTCAATTGACCATACTAAGCATAAATGAAAAGCAAACCCACTGGCCTACATCATAAACCATCTCACCAGGAAACTATGAGAAAGAAGTCCATTCAAACTTTGGATTGAGTGAGGGATGGAGAGATGGGTCAGTGCTTAGAGAATATGGACTGGGTTTCCAGCACTTACACACAGTGGCTTGAAATCATGTGTAATTCCAGTTTTAGGGGATTTGACATTCTCTTTTGGCCACCATGGGCAATACACACACACACACACACACACACACACACACACACATACACACACACTAAAAATAACAAATAAAACCCTTAAAATTTATTGCCATAAACAAGCCTTCACATAGGTTTGTAGTTCAAAATCAAAGCACAGATTAAAATTATGTCTTCAAAACTTTAATCTAAATTGATTTTGTTAGTAGCACCTCTAGGCACATGGCTTAAACCAACTCAAATCTTCTTTGTGGACCTTGGTTTCAAACTAGGTGTAAAATAGTTTCCAAAACTTTAAGGAATGTAGAATGATAAAATTAACAAATACCCTCGCATGTAAAGAGGTGAGGTATAGGAGTCATAAGAAATATGTATCATGGGGCTGGAGAGATGGCTCAGCCGTTAAAGGCTAGGCTTACAACCAAAAATATAAGAAATATGTATCATGAAAATGTAGCAGACAATGGAATTCTTAAACACACCATATGAAAGAAATGTGTTTAATACACTTCAAGAAATAGAAAAGATTATAATACACATAATAGATGGGAGATTATAGAATGAGATGGATTTTATTAACAAGAGTGTTCTACAATATAAAAATACAAGTATTGGCATAAACTAGAACAGATTGATCTGAGAAAATTATCAAGACTATAATTATTGTTGTTTGAATGGAGACTGTTCCCCATAGACTAATGTGCCTGAACACTTCATTCCGGACAGGAGTGTTACTCTACAAAGTTGTAGGACCTTTATACGGGGGAGTCTTGCTGATCAAAGTGTCTCTCTAGAGGTCTTTGAAGCTCCTCCCACTTCCTGTTTATTCTCTGCTTCCTAGGTGTAGATGCTGTGTGATAATCAGGCTAGTCTGATGGAGACATTTTCTCAGCTGAAATTCCCTTTTCCCAGATGACTCTAGCTTGTGTCAAGTTGATGCGAAATTCATTCAGCACACCCAGCTAATTCTTTTTTTTTAATTTAATTTTATTTTTTACTTATTCACTTTATATCCCACTTACTGTCCTCCTCCTGGTCAACCCCTCCCACTATTCTTCCCAAATCCCTTCCCCTTTTCTCCTCTGAATGACAATCAACTTTTATTTATTTATTTATTTATTTATTTATTTATTTATTTATTTATTCATTCACTCCAGATTTTATTCCCTTCCCAGTCTACCCACCGAGGGTTCCACATCCCATATGTCTCCCTCCCATTGCCCCTCCCATATCCACAAGAATGTCCCCACTACACCCACCCCACCAGACCTCTAAACTTGCTGGGGCATCCAGTCTCTTGAGGGTTAGATGCATCTTCTCTGACTGAACCCAGACTCAGGAGTCCTCTACTGTATATTTGTGGAAGGCCTCATCTCAGCTGGGGTATGCTGCCGGGTTAGTGGTCCAGTGTCTGAGAGGTCTCAGGGGTCCAGGTTAATTGAGATTGGTGGTCCTCCTCCAGCTTCTTCCAGCTTTTTCCTAATTCAACCAGAGGGGTCAGCAGCTTCTGTTTGTTGATCTGATTCTTTCGGCTGCTTGTTGGGTCTTTTGGAGAGCAGCCATGGTAGGTCCCTTTTTGTGAATGCCCCATAGCTTCAGTAATGGCGTCAGGTCTTGCCCCCCAAGCCCCTTGTGTTGGAACCCACTTTGGGCCTGTCACCAGACCGTCTTTTTCTCAGGGTCTTTTCATTCCTGATACGGAATTTCTTTACCATGGTTTGTAACACCTATATGGAGTTGTGTAACTAAATGAACCTATTTAACAACAGTAGGTTTCTTGTGAATGAACATTAAAGGATGCTTAAATCAAAGTCAAATACGTAATGAATCTGCAGTGTTTGGCCAGTACTACCCACCACACCCTCCCCACGCTATCATGGTTCCAAACACTTAACATGCATTTTACCTGCTGTCATTGTGCATAATGCCAATAAACTTCCCTGGGATGCCTTAGCTTGGATCTCAGGTTATTGTATATGAATAGTTGCAGGGCATTTTACTGTTTACACAAACCTTTCTGCTCTCATAGAAACATAACAGTTTAATTAAGGAAAGAGGGACTTTGTAATATTTTTCTACCACTGCTCCTCAGCATGTAAATCTCAAATTAGTATATCATTGAATTAGATTCTGTTCTCACATTTGACTTTTAAAATATACTAGTTGAGTTACTGATTTGAGTGTCATCAAAACTCATGACATAAGTTTTAGCTTAGGATAAAGACAATATTTACAACAATTTCTAGAACAATACTGAACATAATTTTGCCATTTTACACTGTATATTTATGCTAAGCAGTTTTCTCAGCATTAACATCTAGAAAAATCACAATTTTAGTCAATTCTGAAAAACATTGATGATGCCTTATATCCTGTAATATCAAATTCAGGCAAGACCCAAACCATCATGTAAAAATAAACAAAGCACATCCATCATATTAATAAGCAGAGGTCAGTCATCTTCACTCATTATAACTAGTCGAAAGAGTTGTGCAAATGAAAAATTTTATTATTTATCCTCATAAGTGTTTGATTTATACTGCTTTTCCTCCCTTTCTCACTTGTCTTCCCTCTTCCCCTCTCTACCTTCCTTGTCAATGTGTATGTGTGTCTTGCCTAAATGCATTGTGCACTATGTGTATGCAGTGTCTGTAGAAGCCAGCAGAGGGCACTGCATTTGCTTGAAATTGAAGTTTCAGAAAGATGGTTGTGAGCTTCCTTCTGGGTGCTCAGAATCAAACCCAAGTTATCTGCAAGATCAGCAAATAGCTTTAACTCCTAAGTTATCTTTCCAACCCCTATACTTCTATATCGATGCTTTTATAAACGTTTCTCAGGCTTGTGGGTGAGAAAAGAAAAGCAGTGGTTCTGAGCAAGGCAGTTGCTCTGTCTTTAGGCTTGGGAAGAACCCTTTCCACATGGAATAGAATCATACTGTCAGGTTAAGTTCTTCGAAATTCCAATGGAAAGGCCAAGGTCTTGCCGAGCTCCTCTGATCTGCTTGGGCTCTTATGCTTATGGCAGCTGCCATCCTGTCACTCTAGCATCTCCTCACTTCTGCAATTCTTAGGGTATCCATCATTACTATGCAATTTGAAGATGAGCAGAGAGTTGCAGAGGCTCTGTGTCATAGATCTGGGATCACTAGCCTCTGATATTAGGTTTCTTTAGAGGACTTTCTTACTTAAAATTAAAGTACATATAGCCTCCCACTCTCTACATCTTAAATCTACATGACAATTTTCTGCTTGTTTCTCAGTAGCAACATTGTGTGTGTGTGTGCATGTGCACGCATGTGTATGTATACATACATATACATCTATATATATGTACATACATATATATATATACATACATACATATGGATGACACTCCCTTTTGTTTCTGGAATATTTTTTCCATATGCTTCCTGTTCTGATTGCTCTCTATGTTCTGCAGAGGCCACACTTTGCAATTTGTACCCAGAACTTAAGAACTATTAACCATGAGAGGGCTACGCCATTCATAGGACTGGAAATCTTAAAATATTACTGAAAAGAAAAAAATGAGTAAAAGAATGTTTCCTTTATATGTTACCTAAAATGGTTTTAGGTTCTTTTTGAACTGTGGATTCATTGTGTGAAAACACTGAAAATTGGCTGAAAACACCTGGGTTCCAGTTACAGCAATTGCCAATCTCTGATTTGGTGAAGAGCAGAATTTTATTCTTTTGACCAGGCTGGCCTCAAACTCATGATCCTCCTGCCGAAGCCTCTCTTGTACTAGATTTATAGATATGTACCATTATTCTTGATTTGTTCTGTTATTTATTCTTTAGGAGAAGCATTGTATAGAGGATGACTAAAATATTTCACTTCTCATCACCAATTAATATCAGACTAATAACCAGAGTTTTGGGGAAAGAGTGATTAAACAGCAGGCCTCCTTTCTAATGCTTCTCAAAGGAATCACTGTAGGAAGAATGGTGGTGGTTGTCTCTGCGTAAATGCCAGGGGTCTATGCAGCCACAAAGGCAACTCCTGCAGGAGGACCTAATTGAAGATTTCCTGAGAGATCAATGGTTGCTGACCCAGACAATGTCAGCCAATCAAGAACTGCTGCTCAGAAGAGATGCTTGCTTGGGACCAATGGAACTTGGGTGGAGGATATAAAGGGCACCTCCAAAGATTATTAAATGAGCTTGAAGTAACATTCATAGGAGCTTGCCACGGAGTTCTCACCTGCTCCCAGAGCCTGTGCTGTTGACTTGCATCACCTCATCTCCAACACCCAAGAGGAAGTCGGGTCCTGGGCACAGGCAGTATCAATGTCGTCTGTGAACTACAGTATCCTCATTTTTTGTGTGACTACTTTTGAACTTCGTTTTCTGGGGACTTACTTTTGCCCACTGCTACAAGAACTGTTCGTGGCCCTCACGGGGCTGCTCCCTTTGGTTTCTTCTCTGGAGAGCAGGCCCCTTACTGTTTTCTGTTGTGGGTCCCTTGTAGGTGAGTGCATGAACTTTTCTGTCTTCTTTGTCCCTTTTGTCTCTTTGTTTCAGTGATTTTCAGTTCCGGTTCAAGGTTAAGTGCATGGACATTTTTTCTGTCTTCTTTGTCTTTGTCCACACATCCCTACCAGCTACTCACTTTCACTTTTGGTTTCGATTCGTCCTGGCACCTCACATAGGGGGTGGTCTCTGAGGTGGTGGCACCTCCTGGGGACACCTTGTCTGTCATATCTGCCCTATCTATCTGGTCTTCCTTTGTTCCCTTTGCACTTATCCTTATAGGTTCCCTCCCCCATCAAGGAGTCTCAGATTATGGGGCTGAAAACCATTCTGGTGACATGTAGTCTCAAGGTTAAAATTCATGACCTGGACCAATTTTGGGAGAAGGCTGATATTTTGGCTTCTGGATATCACCTTAGAACATGTGGGACCTTGGCCTCTGGATCTGTGTTCTCTTCCTTTCCCACAAGAGGAAGATAGAGTCTGGGATAATCCATCCCTCTCTTTTTCTTTATCCCCATCCTCCTTGCAGTCATTGCCAGTCTTGACAATTCTTCCCCAGAGGAAGTGGTAGCTGACCATGACAAACATTACCAGGATCTGACTAATATTCACCTTTCCATTCCTGGTCCTGTCCTGCTTTCTCCGGGCAAACAGGATGAACGTGGCAATGAGGATGAAGGCAGCTCCGCTGCAGCCTCCAGATGTCAGGCTCCAAGCTGTCGCCTAGCCCTGCTGTCCCAGGTCCTTCACTCACAAGTCCTTCTGCTCCTGCCCCACTGGAGATACCCCGGATTACCGCTGGAGTGATTTAGGGGGACTTTGCCTTCTGGCAGTCATTCCTGCAGTGCTCACTCCTTCAATGCCTGTCCCTGAAGCTGGGCTGGCTCTCCCCCTAGGGCCTCATTCTCTTCCTGTATACTGTGAGACTTTCCCTGTCAGTCTTGGTCCTGATGTAGTGACTAGGCCCTGGATTCCAACTCCCTTGGCATACTTGGCACTATTCAGAAAGGCTGCCAACTATTCTGGCCCAGTTTCCCCTTATTTTCAACAAGTGCTAAAGCAATGGGCCACATACCTCCAGACCTATTACATTTGATATAATCTCTTTAAGGTGGTGCTTAACCCTGCTGTGTTTCTTAATTAGAGGTCTGCATATAATGACTTGGAGGAGAATCAGTCTAGGGTTAATTTGGAATATCACCTTAATGTTACTTTTGACATACTTACTGGCTAAGGGGCATACTCAGGCCACCATTGGACTGTATGCTTACTTTAACCAGGTCCTTAAGGCCTGCAATCCTTGAGACCCTTCTGCTTACCTTTGTAACCTTGTCCAGCAGTCTGGGGAGTCCTTCATGAACCTCCTGTCCTGTGTGTTTGAGGCAGTAGAAAGGCAGGTCGATGCTGGCCCAACCAGAGACATGCTCATCAAGTGGCTTGCATGGAAGGGCCTTAACACCTCTACTTTCAATGCTGTGGCAGTTGTAAGAAATGATGACATCCATAAATGGGTTGTTGCTACTCATGACTTGGATCCTGGTGTGGGCCCCACTGCAGTCCTGACTGCCTCCATTGTGCCTTGGTCATGGGGAACGTACAGAGGACACATACTTTCCCTGTTGGGGCTATGGCAAGCCTGGTAATCTCAGATGGGACTGTCCCCTCAGCTAGGCCCTAGACCAGATGTCCTCATTATAACAAAGGCTTCCATTGGGCTAAGGGTTGCTGATCTCCAAAGCAGGAAGACAATATAAACTCCAAAATGGGTACCCATCAGTCTCACCAGTAAGAGGGACCCTACTTGGTCAGGAGACTTTTGACTTTGCTTGTGTTTCCTCATTCCTCAATGATGACTGTATATTTAGACAGCACACCTATTAAAGGGTTGGTTGATACAGAGGCGGTTGTTACTGTAATAAAAAATGAACCATTGAGGTTTCCCCATTGGAGATTCTGGCCTGGTACCTCCATTACAGGAATTCGAGGCCAACAAGTCACAAAAATGACTACCTTACCTTCCATTGGCAAGACTTGGATGGCAATCAGGGGTCTTTTACACCTGTTGTGACTAATGCCCCCCGAAAACACACACACACACACACACACACACACACACACACACACACACACACACACCTGGCATCCTCTGGGGAAGAGGTCTTCTGGAAGACATGGGTGCCATCCTTACTACGGATGATTGTGGCTTTTTAAATGACATACAACAGGACCAACTGGGCTGCTCAGGTCACAAAGTCCAGGATCACTCCCAATTCTAATGGTCACTGCCCACTCAGTGCCAATTGACTTCAAGGTACCCGACTTATACCATTGTCTTGGCTGTCTGAAGCCCATATCTGGGTGGACCAGTGGCCCATTTTGGAGGCTAAGCTTTCTGCTCTCAAGGATCTGGTCTTTGAACAATTACCTTTGGGTCATTTGGAACCCTCAACCAGCAGACATAATACTCCCATTTTTGTCATTAAAAAAGAGTCAAGGAAATATGACAGAATCTACAGATTCTGAGAGTCATTAATGAACGTATGGAAAAAAGATGGAAACCACTCAAGTAGGACTGCTGCATCATAATAATGCTATCCCATCCAAGTACCATGTGATGATCATAGATATTAAGGAATGCTTTTACTAGATCCCTCTGGCTCCCCAGGTAGATGCCATATTGCCTTTTTGTATTCGTATGAATAAAATGGCCAAAAGATATCAGTGGGCAGTCCTGCCTCAGGGCATGAAAAACAGTCAGGTCATTTGTTAGCTCTAGCCATACAGGATGTCTGCAGTGATGTCCTTGTAGTCCATTACATGGATGATATTATGCTTGCACATCTTACCTGCCTAATCTGGAAAGGGTGTCCTCTCAATTGTTGCTCAACTTAGAAAACCTCAACTGAAGGTTGCTTCTAAAAAGATTCAGAGAGTTCCCCCATATGCCTTTCTGGGCTTTTCTGTTTTTGATAGGATTAAGTCCCTGGCTTTCTCCATCATGGCAAAAGAATCCTACTCCCTTGTAGAACTCCACTAATTGTGTACAATGGTTAACTGACTCAAACATTTCCTGCCTATTCCAGACCAGAAGATGAGGCATCTCTTTTCTCTCTTGGATGGGCCTAGCAGCCCCTCCACCAGGGTTAAACTAACATCTGACACTAGCAATCTACAACATTTAGTTATGGTGTTCCTTTCTGTATCAACTCGGGGAAGGCATGATCCAGGGAAAACCCTCTGGCCATGATTCTGTGGTCCCTTGAAGGGGTCACAGGAATGTTATGGAAGAATGGGTCCCCTCATGTGGTTGCACCAGGCCCAGTCTGATTTACTTCAAGCTACCTCAAAGTTTGAAATTGCCTTCTGCCTTGCCCTTAAGGCTTAGCAAGGAGAACCTATAAAAGAGGTCCAGACAAAATAATTCTATCATTTTCTGTGTAATATTCTTAATCATTATGGGTATATTTCATCAACTTCCAAGAAATGGTGTGGGGTTCACAGGCTCATTGGATTACCACATGCCATCAAACAAGTGTCTTACTGCTTTGCTCCAGCTGCCAGTTACAGTTAAACCCCATAGCATACCTAACTTTTGCAATTCCCAAGGCAAATATAGCCCTTTTTGATACTAATAAAGTCAAATATGGGCTTCTTATCTAAAGACTGAGGGGAGGGAGGATTTGGACTCTGGTGTGACTCATATTCTCCCTAATACTGGTTCAGTGCTACTAGGTGAATTATTTGGACTCCTGAGATTTTTTTCACGTTGCCAAAGGAGCCAGTCAATATTTTTCTCAGATAGGCAATATGCAGTATGAGCTGTCTGTACCCTGTTCATCTTCTGTATGAAAGAGCAAAACAACCCTATATATGTCTGCAAGCAATCTATGCAGGAGGTTCTTGAGAATAGGACACATCCCTGGTTCATCTCACACATAAGATCACATTCTAAATTGCCTGGCATATTAGCAGAAGGAAATGAGAGAACTGATGCCCTGATTATGACTGTAGATATGGAATTGCTAGAACAAGCCAGAATATTATACCAGCAATTTCACCTTTTTCCTTAGAATTTACATAAGCTCTTGCTTGAACTTCCTATGTCAACAATGTAAACATCTTGCAAGGACTTGTGCAGTGGGCATACCTCTTGCACTTTTGGGGCCCCTTGGAAAATCAGGAGTTAACCCTAGAGGTCTACTCCACAATGCAATCTGGCAAATTACCCATTACCCAGCTTTTGATAATCTTAGGCATGTCCTTGTTGTGGCAGGTACTTGCTCATCCTTCGTATATGCAGTGGCCATGGCAGGTGAAAAGGCCTCTCATGCTATTAAGGCCATGAAATCAGCAATGCTGGTAATGGGAGTGCCTTTGAGGGCTCAAAATTGAGACTGTACCTGCTTATTCATCTCTGCAGTTCAGTGCTTTCTGATCCTCATGGAGGATCAGTCACTCCTTTGGGACACCCTATAATCCTCAAGGCAAGCAATCATAGAAAGAGCAAATTGATCCTTGAAGGAAGCACTTGGTCAGGTCAACCCTCACCCCCTTCCCTGGAACCTAAAAGAGATCCACACCTAGCATTGGAGGAGGTCTTATTTCATGTGAACTTTCTTTCTTTCAATGTGAAATGGCTGAGCCCTGCTTACAAACACTGGACGTTTTTGCCAAAGACACTTCCATCCAATTGGTTGAAACCCAATAACCTCTCATTGTCAACTGCCCACTCTGCTTCTGAAAAGTGGGCAATGCTTGTGCTTTCCCACGGGATGCAACTGTGACAATATAGGTGTCCTCGAGAGGAGCCAAAAGATGAGCAATACATGGACATGTAATATACATACTGGGCTTATTAATTTTTCTTCAGTCTGGGAAGGCTGATGAACTCTGGGCTTTGGTGCTTCTGCTCCTCATTGTTTTGCCTATGGCAGTTAACTCCCCAGGCTACCCTCCTTTTCTCCTCCAATGTGAGTTTGAGTTTGCCCTTCATGGACTTAGTTACTACTTCATGACTATTAGAAGTCACCTGGCCCGTAGAAGAAATTCTCTATCTCTTTTAGTGGCCCTTGTATCCAACCATACAATATGACCACAGGGGACTTTTATAGTACTATAACCTATAGCACCATGTTAGGCATAGAACTTCCCCTTACTGATTACAAATCCCCAAAGGATCCCTCAGGCATATCACATCTACCTCTGCCTCAGTGTTCAATGGTCCCTCAAACATACACTTTTGTGCAACTTCCTATCCCTTGGGAGAACTGCCAGCCTACAGTAAGTGTAAGCTCACTAGGGACTACCTGATACTGTCATCTAACCTCACACTTGGCATGTAGAAGTTTACTTCACATGATGCTCCTAATATTACTCCATATGTTAGCTGGAATCCCATTTGATTTCCAATATGACCCCATTATGAGCACCTGGGATTTATGTGACCCCTCTAGTTCTCTTGATTTACATTCTCTTCCCCTTATAAAAGCTGACCGTTTCTTTAATGGGACCTATTTCCATATAAACTGGTTAGCAAAAATGTGGACTGGGGAGACCTTCATGAATGTGATCATTGGCAGCCAGGTTGGCTAGAAAGCCACCCCAGTCTGTATCTGACTTCCCTTTTTCTTTCTGGTCATCATTATCAGAGACAGCCTTAAATGCTTTAATGACAAATGTCTTCTGACCACCTTCTAGACAGGGTATTCAACAACAGCCATCCTGAGTGGGAACCAGCAGCCATTTGGATGCCTGTGTTGAATACCACCCACTTTTGTGCCATCATTCTTATGGCCCCAACTCACAACCACTCCACTGGGGAAAGAGAGATTTTGGTATTACAACTCCCCACAGTGCAATCATCATTGCAGGCATTGCAGGGGTGACAACAGCTGCTGTTGCCTTGACCCAGACAACCACTACAGTACAGACTGTTAATGCTGTAGTCTCTAAGGCAGCTGAGACACTACGGACACAGGGGGTACTAAATCAACATCTTAATCAAGCCATCCACATTATACAACAGACTGACGTATTGGCAGAAGAGTTAGCCTTTGTTGGTCATATCTCTATTGGCCTGCGACCTCAGGTTTCTCTCAATCTGCCTAACCCCTTCACAGGTACATAATGCCACTGAAGGCCAACAATTGTTGGCTCAGTATCTTGAAGGTATCTGGTCAGACTAATTACTTTACTATTCTGTGCTGTTAATAGAAAACATAGCCAACCACAATACCACCAGGATATCTGTGCTCTCCCTAGATGCTGCATTCTCAGGGAACATGGACAATATTAAGAGGTTGCTTGACCTCTCTATGGTGGGAATAATTGTCTTACTAATAATTATTTTTGTTTAAGTGCCTTGCACAGTGTGTTTCCTGGCAGCACCCCACAAATAAGGTAAGCCTCCAGGTGCTAATGGCTCTTAAAAATTCTGATTGCAGCCTGCCTAGGGAATTGATCAAAGCTTGGATGGCAAAGATCCATGAGACGACCATGTAGGCTGTTCCTTATCTCCTCCTTGTGTGTGACATGCCTCCAGAATGATGTCTCTTTGAGGTATTGGTAGTCAATGACGGGTAAGATCCTGGAATACAGGCCAACCTAAGACAGGCAAAGTTCAGTTTACTGGGAATTCTCTGGGGTGAGGTCAACAAAGTCTAGGCAATGGCACCCCACCTCCCGCTGTGCTGTCAAAATCTAAGAACACAAGGGTGGAAATGTAGGAGGAACAGTGGTAGCTGCCTTTGCATTAAACACAGGGGCCATACAGCCACAAAGACAACTCCTGCAGAAGAACCTAATTGAAAACTGCATGAGAGACAAAGAATTGCCGATGCAGATAATGCCAGCCAATTGGGAACTGCTGCTTGGAAGAGATACTTGCTTGGAACCAATGGAATGTGGCTGAAGGTGATAAAGGGTACCCCAGTGGATTTTTTAAATTTATTTTTATTGGATAGTTTATGTATGTACATTTCAAATATTATCACCTTTTCCCCATCTCCCATCCCCCTTCTCCCTCCTCCTGCTTCTATGAAGATGTTTCCATTCCTACACACCCACTCCCACCCACCCATTACCACCTCAATACCCTGACATTCCCCTATAGTGGGGAAATGAGCCTTCACAGGACCAAGGGCTTCTCCTCCTATTGATGCCAGACAATGCCATCCTCTGCAACATATGTAGCTAGAGCCATGGGTCCCTCCATACGTATTCTTTGGTTGGTGCCCTGGAGCTCTGGAGCGGGGGTGGAGTGGTGGTGGTTGGTTGATAGTGTTGTTCTTCCTATGGGGTTGCAAACCCTTTCAGCTCCTTCCGTCCTTTCTCTAACTTCCTTGGGGTCCCCATGTCAATCTGATGGTTAGCTCTAAGCAACCTCATCCACATCAGTAAAGCTCTGGAAGAGTCTCTCAGGAGACTCATATCAGGTTCTTCCTTCATGTGACTTCCAGGAAGCCACGTAGTATTCTTGCAGTCTTACTATGTATTGTTGGCACATGTGTCTCACTGTCCTTTCCTGTTTTCTTCTTGCTTCCTTTATCACTAAAACTGGAGCATTTCTCTTCTGTCCACTACATTTCCAAATTGGCATCTCCATCTCAGGTCTCCCGTCTAGAACTGTATGCCAGCTAACCCCTCTTCCCATTAGATGTTATACCACCTACTTTTGTGTCACTGTTACCAAAATATCTGAGAAAAGTTAACGGAAGGAATTATTTATATGGACCAATGCTTTCAGATGGCAGCTCACCTTGGTAGGGAAAGCATGGTAGTCATCATACATCATGGTAGCCAGGAAACAGAAAATACTGTACAGAGCAAGATATAGCCTAAATACTCAATTGGTTACCTTCTGCCTCCAGCTATCTCTATCCCTATCATCAACGCTATGTTACTATATGTGAGTCAATCATTAGCTGCTCAGCTCAGAGCCCTTAGGGTATAACTAGAAATGCCTTTATAGGCATACCCAGATGTGAGATGTTTTGGATATGACAGCTGTCCAGTTTTGAGGACCTGGAGTTCAGAGGGATCAAGTAATGCTGTACTCTGTTAGATAAATGGTCTCTTGTCATAAGCACAGCCTCTATGGGAGACACATCAGTGAAATAGAGAGAGAGGGTTCAGTCTGATAGCCTGTTAGTCATTGCACAAACAATATTATGATTAAGTGGCATACATATTTCAACAGAAATGACAGCTTGGAACTGACCCTATTTCTGTAAAGTTACAGTCCTTTTGGGTACCTGTACAACAAACAATAGATTTAAACTTAGCTACATCATTGCCCTTAGAGAAATGCCATCAAATAAAGGAAAGAGACTGGGACTTACCCAACTATGTTCAGTATACACATGGTTCCAGTGTGTGTCAGCTACCCACATTGACAGCTGTGTCCTGTCATCCAGCTGTCACTCTATCTAGGTGAGAGGTGAGTTCTAGACTGGAACAAAGATCTGTTTATCTTCTGGTTGGTTGTTATGAATGCTATTCATCCACCAACTCTTTGTATTGATTTTTGGGGAATCAGAAAGAATAACTCCCTGGAAAAAGGATAATGGTTAATAAATGGAAGACCAGTATAGGGGAGGAACTAAGGGCAGGCATTTGAAATTGACTACAAAAGAAACTGAAATCCCAAGCATTCCATGAGAAGCTCCCAACGTTGTTTCTGGTGAAATGAAAATGTAAATACCCAAGTTAGGCCAGGTATTAGTGGTGACATCTGAAGAAGCGACCTTGACATGGAGAAAGGAAAGTAAAATAGTACCCTGTCTGTTGCCAAACTCATCTTTAGCCAGTACCAGAGGGTACCAGAAACAGGGAGGAGAGAACAGTCAATATATAGAAACACATTTTTATAAGACCAATCCCTAAGAATAAGGGATGAGAGATACAATCAAATGTGGAAATCCCATCTTACTTTTTCCTGATGAAAGTGAGTCAAGTTTAAATTATGCAATGTCTTCAAAACTTGCAACCACTGCATTGAACACCAGAAATCATTACCAGTGATCAAGGAAGACATTTCCTAGGTTCCCTGATTCAAGATGGAGATAAAGGAGGCCATTATGTGGCTGTTTCATCCCCTTTCCACTCACATGGAATAAGGCTCAAAGACAGGAAAATGTATTCTTAAAGAAACAAATGCAGCCACTGATGGAACTTCCCTCATTGATATTGGTTTTAATGGAAACTATGTTCTTAAATGAGGCCCCAACCTTGAGAGGTAAGGTGGTTTACTGATATCTGGTACATGTGGAGAGCCCAGTACATACTTGATGGTAAATGAAATTAGAACCTTGAACCTGGAAATGACTTCTACATATAATATCTTCATGTTGTACTTGGCCATCCTATAACATTGGATAAGGAATTCTGTAATGGGATCTGAAAAAAAAAGGTGCCAGAATTATGGTTTTGTGTTCATATCCTGTGGCAGGAGGTCACCATTTCTGTAAACATGACTCTTTTCTTATTCATGACGTACCCAGGAAGATTTATGAGCACTGCAATGGTACAACCAGAATGGACATCACCCAGGTTGATCACTGTGGAACCTGTGGATCCTCCAACACTAGAATATAAATGTGGCATATTCTTCCTGGGACTGAATTCTAGGACCCCTGACATTATAAAACAAAGGTATCCATTCTGAGTTGAGTTATATAGATAAGGGTAGAAGGGTCCACTTAGTTTCTTCAATACATTTTATGTGTGTGTGTGTGTGTGTGTGTGTGTGTGTGTGTGTGTGTGTGTATGTGTGTGTGTGTGTGTGTGTTTTCACTGTTAGCCTTAGCTGCCCTTCTTCATGGCTATGTCTCTTTGCTACCACTTGGATGCCCTTGAAAACCATGTTTCATAGCCTAAATGCAAAATTGATTTAATATTAGGTGTGTGACCTTATGCTTTTGAATGATGAGGGAAGAACTGAATGGTGGACTGAGCCACTGCTTGGTGTCAAATAGATCTCTGTGTAAACAATTGTGCATGAGGACATCAATCATGAGCATGTAACTGACATATGACAACAATGACCATGGATACATCAAGCTTTTCTTGAAACATGTCCCACTATTCTGGGGAAGGCATGAACGAATGTTTATTTACACTAAATGGGGAGCCAATGACAGTCCAATAAAAGATACCACCAAGGAATTTTGTTGGAGTTCCTGGAATATGGATGAAGGGTTAGTTACAGGAGTAGAAATGACTGAAAGATATCTGCATCAACAAAATTCTACCCCAGTATGGGTGATGTCAGGACAGCTAGTACTGTAGGGCTCACTGAATGACTTTCAGGAAGCACAGTACAATATGCAGCTTAGTTTGTCTGATCCTCTTCCAGATAGCTCAACTAGCCTGGGAGCATTTTAGTATTCCCTATTGTTTATAAGTTTGGGGAGGTAGGAAACTATTGAGATTGCTCATTTTCAGGGACTTTCTGGAGGTTTTGAATTGTTTACTTCCTGAGTCTTAATTACCCTCTCTTTAGACTATCTTTGGGATTTTCTCTTTATTAAACATTTATTTTATTTTTAATTGAGTGTGTGTGTGCATGTATTTGAAATGCAGTATCATTAGAAGCTAGAATAAAGAGTTAGATTTCTTGAAGTTGAAGTTCCACACAGTTGTGACTCACCAGACATAGGTGCAGGGATGATTTTCCATAGCACTTGCTCTTAATCATGGAACCATATCATGAGCTTTACATCCTGAGTCTTAAAGGAGTTTCCCTGTAGGAGGAAGAATTCTATGGAATTGGGGAGCTAATCAATAAGTAAAGAATTTCTCTGGTGTAATTTCTCAGTTAATTCTCCCCAACAGAGTCTTGAGTTGATGGAATGGTTCCCAACTGGAGTTATTAGAAACCTGAAGAGGTGAGGCCAACTGGAAGTAGTATATTACTAGAGGGTTAGTTGTACCTGGTCCCCAGTTTTTTTTCCTTTTTCTTTGCTTACTGTCTGCCATGAGGGCTTGTTCCATACACTCCTACTGCCATGGTCTTCACCCTTGTTGTTTGTCCAGAATCAATAGAATCAAGGACTATAGATTGAAGCCCCTGAAACCAGGAGCCAAAGTAAATTCACTTTTGAGTTGTTTCCAACAAGTGTTTCCCTTAGTGATGATAAGACCAACATAGCTGATTTACCAATGACTGGTCTTATAGACAAAGAATATATTGAACCATCTCAAATGATATCCAATCACTGTGATACTAAGTTCTGACCTGGTTTAACTCAGGGTGGCTTGAATGGTGCACCCGCAGCTTCCTCTTGGTATACTCTAACATCTGTGACTCCCTCTTGATTCCTGACTCTCTGTCTGGGAGAGTTTGAGAGCAGATCTGTTTTTTTTGACAGGATTACTTATTAGTTATGTCTGTGCCTCTTGTTATCTCCACTGACATTACTTAGAAGGTGGAAGCCTTCAAATTGTATCTTCACAGCTTCAGACATGGTTTGGACATTAGAACAACTATTGTTAAGAATGTGGTCCCACACAGCCAAGGGCATTAGCATGCTGACAGTTGTTCAGAGGAATATGTAGACTTTTCCTACAAATTGTGTAGTATAAGAGTATTACAAACCAAAGCCAAAACAATAAAAATAAAGAGGAAGATGAAGTTAGTCAATCTCTCTCATTTTCATTTACAATAGCAAATCGATCACTGCCATGTGAAGGTATATCTCTGTAGATTTAATTGCTAATTCTGTACCAGCAGAGAGCTAAACGCTGGCATGATCTTGGTATAGTTATTTCTATGGCCCATTATTGACCTCGTGTTTTGTAAATATTCATCCTTGCTTACTATCCTAGAGGCAATCTAGAATTGTATCTAATTGACTGTAATAAAGAGCTGATTATCAGTAGCTCGGAGAAGAAATGAGACATGGGAGATTTGCCAGTGCACAGGGAGGTGCCTGGACAGACCAGAGTGGAACAGAGAGGTAGAACTAGCCATGTGCAGGACATAATGCCAGGATTAGTCAAGTTAAGCATGATAGCTGGCTGGGAGACTGCCCTAGCTAAAAGTCCTAAGATTTAAAGGGTTAAAAGCCTCTGTGTCATTATTTATACTGCTGGTAGGTCTAAGAAAGTCATGTTATAGATTACATGGTGGTTACAATAAAATCATTGATTGCAGGACAGGTCTTTGGATGTTACTTATGTTGGCAGGCCCTTGTCTTAGTTATTTTGCTAAAATAAAGAGAAACCATGACCGAAGCAACATATAAAAGAAAGTATTTAATTTGGGGCTCATGAAGCATACACACACACACACACACACACACACACACACACACACACACTTAATTAGAATAAATAGTAAAAAGAAAATGTTCAGGATACTCTAAAGAGAGGGAAACTAAGACTCATGAAGTAAACAACTTGATTAGTAGAGACCATGACCATCATGTGGGGGAATGTGACAGGAGTAAGGCAGTCATGGCACTGGCCAGTAACTAAGAGCTTATACACTTGAGTTGGAGGCATAGGGAGAGCTAACTGGGAATGGAATTGGTTTTTGAAACCTCTAAACCTGTCCCTAGTGAAACCCCTTCTCCAACAAAGCCATACTTCTCAATCCTTCCCAAATAGTTCCACCAACCATATGAGCCTATGGGGGCCATTCTTACTCAAACCACTTTAGCCTTCTAGAAAACACAGCTTTAGGTTCTGTACAACACATTTGCATTTACTAGCAATGTTTATTTGCATTTTTTGCAAGGTTTGCAAGAAGGACCTTGTGGGTCATCCTAGGGAACATTGCGGCACATGAGGGTTTATAAGGTTGAAAGTAAAAGCCTTTAATATTCTTTCTGTGTCTTGGTTCAAATCAAACTTTCTGAACTTCTCTGTGATCCAGACTACTTTAGCTTTTCTCTTGCAGGCTTAAATCCAAGCTGGTACCTTAGACATCCCTGGACACTGAAAAAGATGTTTAGGTTATTGCACAAAACACTCAGCGTAGCTTGTCTTGGACCTGAGTCAACACACATTAAGCCCTTATATAAACTTTGTATCCTAACTCCTGTCCTACAAATGTAACTAGAACGTCTCCATCTTTCCATGGTACAGATAAGCTACAGCTGTCTCTAAGTTCCATAATCAGTGTTTTGAACTGGACCATTCTTGAACTTAGAGCTTCATCTTTGGAATCTCAACCAGATCCACCATAGGACAGCTTGGGGGTAGTACCTTAGCTACTTTTCTATGGCTGTGAAGAGTCATTATGATCCACAGAACTTACAAAGGAAAACATTTAATTTGGAGGCTCATGCTTCAAAATGGTGAGTCCATTGCCCTCATGGTAAGGAGCAGGGCAGCAGATAGGCAGCCATGGTGCTGGAGAAGTAGTTGAGAACTATATCTGATCTACAAGCACCAAGGAAAGAGAGGTCTGGGGATGGTGTGAGCTTTTAAAATCTCAAAGCCCAACCCCCCAGTGACACACCTCCAACAAGGCCATATCTCCAATTCCTTCCCAAATACCTCTACCAACAGACCAGAGGTCAAGCATTCAAAGTTAAGATCTTATGACGAGGACCATTCTCACTCCAACTACCACAGGTGCTCTTTGGGGGAAGTGCTGTGTTGCCAGTTTTGAGGCAGCCAAAGCTGTGTGCTCAGAGAAATGGAAATACTTTGTGTGGACCATTGCTGACAATCAGTCCAGGGAATGGCTGTTCCTTTGGCTCATGGAAGAGGTAGCTGAGTTTCTCCTGATTCCCAAAGACCATCAATATATAGCTGTTTTTAGGTATTAATTTGACTGCTGACTAGATTAGACTACAAGTCTGATCAAGGAGATTAATAAAGCATAATTCTTTGTGTGCCTGTGAGGGTATTTCTGGATACGGTTAGTTCATAGGTTAGGGTCTAACCTAGCCATATTCAAAATTTGAATGGCTTTTGGGAGTAGAGCTTTGTTGAAGAAAATAAAGCACTGGAGGAAAGACTTAGATAGATATGTGTTTTTCTGCCCTATCTGCCTACTCTCTGTTTCCTGGCCACCATTGGGTAGGCAGACTTTTCTTGCTCACACCAGTTACTATTATATTCTGCCTCACTTCAAGCGCAAAGTGGTAAAACCAGTTGGTCATGGACTCAGGCTCTGAAGTTTGGAGCCAAAATACATCTCTCTTCCTTTAAACTATCTCTCAGACAGTTGGTCATGGTGAGGAAGAGCTCATTAATGCATTGCTGCAGATGTGATTCTGTAGTTGTCTGAGAACTGTCTGCATCTATCAGTTGGTTCTGAGTTAAGGAATGGGACTTTCAGTTTTTTCATATTTCTGCTAACTGAAAGACCTGTATGTTGCTAGATCTTTCTTTTATGTATTTGGGGAAATGTTTTGTTCTATGCATGAATGTAATTATTTTCCCTTGCTTTGCGAATTAACACGGAACTTTAGATATATTATTTAAGGGCTTGATTTCTTTGTCAGACTTTATTAAATTCCAGCTTTAATGTTAAATTAATGTTAACTTAATCTTAAAACACTATGAAAAAGCTCCAAGCATATGGCAGCTTTGTTAGTGATAAACTTACTCTAAAGCTGCTCATTATCTCTTAGAAGTCTGCTTTGTTTAAATGCATTGCAGCTTTTCTCCTGGGCAGGGACTGCTTCGCTTCCAAATGTGGCTCCCTTTTATTTGACTTGGCAACACAGTGGGATGTTCAGGCTTTAGGGAAACCTAAAGTCATGTATTCCCTCAAGTTGTGATAAAACACTCAAAGCATTGCCTCCTCTGTAGGATATGTGCGTGGGATACCAGGAGATCATGGGTTTAAAAAATTCTAAAGCCCTTTCATGACCATGTCAGAGAGCTGTCCACTGCACAGGACCATAAGTCTGATATGTGATCCTGTAGTGAACAAGACTGTCAGTCCTATCCTCATGCTCACCTGGGACAGAACTATGGCTGACAGACTGGACCAGACTGTCTGATGTCTGTCTTCTAGCAGAACCAGGACAAAGTAGTCAGAGATTTGGGAGTCACTCAGCTCTGCAAACTCTTTGCTTTAGGCACCCCAGGAGGAGCCACTGGTTAGGGATCTTATATGCATCCACGTGATTAGAGAATATTGGCAAATAATTCAATGTTTTCTAAAGCTTGCTGGTGCACTACAATGTCTCTGGGTCCATGACAAAGAACTTTGATTGGCTCTGTTTTCCCATTGGTTTTTCTTCTTTGTTCCCTGCCCATCTTCTATGTGGGTAGGGCTGCACCTCAGGCTGAAACTGGTCCTTGTTTGGAGCCTGCTTTCCATACTTTCTTTCCTCTGTGACCTCAGTGCCTCTGCAGACTTTCCCGGGGACTGCTTGGCAGCCACTTTGCCCCTGTTGCTTAAGTTTGTTCTCTAAGAACACTTCACTCCCTCCAAGTAATCGAGGGATAATTATAGCCATCATGATGCCACCTCCAAGGACCAGGGTGAAAATTAATGAAGTACTTCTTACATGCTCTCGAGCACCTTCAGGAGAACTTGTTACTTTCTCACAGAATGTTATTCATCCCCTACCAGGTGGAAATTAGAGAAGGAACTAGGATGATGCTTCTGGAAGAGTGGTAAGGAGGCAGTCTGCATCACAATCACTGCTGCAGTGGGTTGGTGCCCTTGTTAGAACATGTCTCCCCACGGTCCTCCTCAGTACTAATCAACTCCTGGGTCCATGGAGACTTGGGGGGCATGTGTATTTAAAAAACACAGCCGCACTTTACAGGGATGTTAATGATCCATAGAGTTTGAGAGGGACACCTGTGTTTTTAGAGGAATGTGACAGGGAGGCTATGAAGAAACAGACTAGATGGACGTGAGGGATTAAAGACAAATGCCACAGGCTCCAGAGGGGGAAAGAGGATGGAGGTGGGGTCCATTCCCACTGGTGCTGGGAGTGGCAGGAACAAAAGATTAGCTTTCCTGGGAACATCGAACAGAGTTGTTTAAAAAAATACAAATGGCTAATAAATGCATGAGAAAAAGATGTTCATCATTCCTAGCCACTAGGAATCCAAACCACATTGAGATTCCACCTTTCCCCAGTCATGCTGTCAAGAACACAGTCTGAAAAGATGGCTCAGTGCTTCAGAGGATTTGTTAGTCTTTCAGAGAACTTATGTTTCATTCCCAGCACACACATGGTAGCTCACAACCATCAGTAACTCTAGTTCCATGGATCCGATACCTTCTTGTGGTGCTCTCTCTAGATATCAGGTATGCATATGCCATAGACACGTTCTTGCAAGAATACTCATATTTATAAAATGAAGTAAATAAACCATAACAGTGAACTCAAAGAACAAAAATGCTCATGAGGATGGGAGGTGAGAGGAACCCCATTCACTGCTCTTAGGAATGGAAACAGTGCAGCCACCATAGAAATCAGGAAGGAGATTCCTCAAATATCCTCTCAGTCATATTAACTGAAGGAATCAAAGCTGGCATCCTGAAGAGGCACCTGCACAATTTACAATAGGCAAAGACACAAAAGCAGCCTATGTGTCCATTGATGGATGAATAGATAAAGAAAAGAAAATATCTATTCTTGTACGTATATAGTTCATTTTTACTTGGCCATAAAAGAAAAGAAGAATCTTGCATTTACAGGTAAATGGGTGGAATTGGAGATTTTTTAAAAGATGTATTGTTTGCATATGTGTGTGTGTGTGTGTGTGTGTGTGTGTGTGTGTGTGTGTGTGTGTATGTGTCCATGTGTTCTGAGTATTGAACCCAGTTTTTTTGCAAAGACAGTAAATGTTTTTAATAGCTGAGCCATCTCTCCTGGTCCTTGGTTTAAAAATATGAATTATTCATTATTTATTCCTGCATCTGTGGAGGGAGAGGGTATGTGCATCAGTTCCCTCAGAAGCCATCCAAGGGGATCAGGTCCCCTGGAGCAGAGATTCAAGCAGTTGTGAGCTGCCCCATGTTGGTGCTTGGACCTGAATTCAGACCCTTTTCTGCTAAGCTATCTCTATAGCTACTAAAAACCGTTGATAAGCACTACTGTTATTTCTTTTCTCTCATAAGTGGAAGCAGGAAAAAATAAGGACATTTAGCCAAAAGGGAAACCCTGAGCATAGAGGTAAAGAAGGAATGGGAGAGTAAGAACAAAGAGTAACAGAGTGATGGTATATACTGTGTGTGCCTGCAGAGGTGTCATGGTGAAGCCCTTTGTACTCAATGTGTGCTAGGTAAAAAAGAAGAAATTGTACTGAGATACTAACAGTACAGACACAGTTTGTCCTCTTAGAGTTCACACTAGGGTTTGCTCAAGGCTTTTAATGCAGGGGTGTTGGGTGTTAAATATGCTGAGAACTGTACAGTTCCCAGAGACATGCCACTCACTTTATTTGACCCTATGAAAATTGCATATTAGGTTCTGGAATTATTTAATCCAGAATGCTGGAGATTTTGAGGTGATGAGCAGAGGTAAAGTAGGCAATGAGCTAGATTCAAATCAAGTTAGTCAGACTGAAACATCCATGTTTTCTCTGAGCCTCAGTTTCCCCAATATGGATCACAGATAATGGGCTAGGGGTGACTCTTCCATTAGAGCTTGATGGGCCAAGAGTATACATGAATAACTAGAGAGGAGGGGATTGTGGGTTTGCCTACAGCTTCCTAAGTGTGCCTGGAATCAAAGAGCAAATGTTCCAGGAGAGTTCTCTCAGAAGCATCCGCAGCTGAGAAAGATACACCAATAGAGATAAGAATCAGGGGTCAACACTGTCTTGATCCATTTTCTGCTACTCTAACAGAATACCTGAGTCTGAGGAAGGCATAAGAATAGATGCTCATTTCTTTCATGCCCCAGAGGTGATAAAATCCAGGAGCATAGTGTGGGGTTAGAGGAGGGTCTTATGTTGTATCAAGACAGGGTGGGAGGCCAGAGATGGTAAACTGGAGACAGGATGGAAATGAGAATTTGTCACTGGCCCACTCTATGATGATAGAATTAATGCACTCATGGGGGTCACATCCTTACGCCATCTTTTAGCTCTGAAAATTTTCATCTCCTATTTCTGCTTCAGCTATTTACATTTCAGCTTGAATTCAGAAGTGGAAAAAAAGACACACTTCCCACTTTAATTGGAACAAACATTCAGCCTTGTCTTGTCTTCAGACAGGAAGAATCTTAAGGAATGGAACTATCCTTGGGTAGAGGTAATGTGTGACCATGAAGAGAAAGAACAGAAGGAACCTCTCAGGACAGAGCTATAAGAGCCAAATACATAAGATTGGCTTCATCAACTCTCCCAGGCCTCAGTGGGAGTGTTTCAGGGGTTGTCTTGTTACTGGTCCAGTGTGGCACATTGGCTCTATGAGGTAAATGGGTCCTGTAGTTAATGGAGAAAGGACCACCAGTGCTGAGTGCTGGTCTGAGAGCCCAATGCTGTGCATATCTAGGCCACCCCATGGGTAAAGGACAGACAGTGGGATGAATCATGAGAAAGGAACCAACTGAGTGTGTGTGGCCAGAAGCAACTAGCAGCTGAAAGCAGGGGCATATGGCTTGTTGTTTCTCCTGTCCCTTTGCCAGTACAATATTGGCAATGCTACCAATGAGGAGTGCTCTGCTGCCTTAGTCAGTGTAAGTCCTGGTGAGAAACTTTAGGTTCCCCAGACCTGTGCTAGGACCAAGACAGATCGTTGGGATCTAAGCCATGGTTCAGACACTACTATAAAGGACTAGAGGGGAAATACATTGGGGCTTATGAGTCATGTAGTCATAATCAACACTGCCCAGTCATGGCTGCAATAGGAAAGCAGCCTCAAGTGACATGAGATTTGTATCCTGTCATGTTTCCAGCCATGCAGATACCGCTGATCTGGGAACCATGGCTCATGTTTAACTTCCCTGACCCCTCTGGGTTGATATGGCACTGGGAAACAGAGATAATGTTAGAACTTATTTTAGAGGGTTGCTAGCCTAACTAAAGGTAATAATGCATTATTAGAAGAGCTTCTCTGGAGAAAATCAATGTATATTACTGGGCTTCAATACATCCATCAGTAAAAAAGCAAAACAACCCAGGATGTAGTCAAGATAGACTTTCTTTCAGACAATGAGTACGGTGGTGGCATGGCAGACTTGTACTACATGTGGTCTAAGAATGTGGCTGGAAGTCAGAACAGAGCCCATTCCAAGTGTTTGGCAGATCAAGGGCCATTTGGTCCCTGATATCTTTGAGGGAGAAACTGTGAAGACCAAGCAAGAAAGATGCTAAGTGTCTGGGAGTCGGCATCCTTCTTGCCTCTTTCCTCTGGAGAATTTTTTTTTCTTTTGATGTTTGAGTCCTGCATCTCTGTGCCCAGTCCCATAACTTAACCAGCTGTGTTCTACTTCCTCTGCCAAGATAAGTGTTATTTTAGCATTTACTTGATCACTGGGCTGTGTGTTTTGCAACTGCCCACTGCTGTTTCCAAAACCCCCGTGAGTTCTGTGCTCTCTGTTCACTGTGCTTTCTCAGATTCATTGACAGGATACAAAATGGCATGTAATGTAATGATGAATGAGTGCATGGGTGCTGATTCATCTTCTTCCAAGGAGAAGAGACAAGGAAAGGATAGTAGCCAAAGAGAAGGCCTGAATGCCTGGAATTCTTTCCTGCACAGCAGCAGCAGGCACAGACTGCTAGCCAGTGTGGGGGCTGCTCTCCAGTTTATCTGCACCCAGTAGCCTTGAGGCACTACTTTCTGGGGGCCGTTCTTCATAGCTTACATTAAGGTGGGTGTGTTACTCAGACATCCTCATTGTTGTGACCAAACATCTTACAGAAGTAACACTTAGATTGCTTTGATTTTGACTCATGGTTACAGAAGTTTTAGTCCATTAAGGTGGATAAAGTATGGCAGAGGAAAACACTCTCATCAAGGAGGACAGAAAGCAGAAAGAGAGAGAAAGAGGAAAGAGACACAAAGATAGACAGGGAAAGAGAGAGGAGCAGACAGAGGCAGAAAGGGAGAGAGACAGAGACAAAGAGACAGAGAACAGGGAGAGAGACAGAGGTTAGATAGATTAGATATAGATAGACAGATGCATACATACATACATGCATACATACATACATGTATATACATACATTCATAGACACACAGAGACCATGTTAGTAGACCCTTTTCTCCCCTCTTGTTCTGAAAGTTCATTGGCAGATGCCATCCATATTTAAGTAAGTCTTCCCCATTGGTTAATTATTTTCCAACATATATTTTTGATTCTTTAGTAACTTTACATCATATGCCTCAATCAGACTTGCTTCCTACTTCCTCCTTGTCTGCTCCCTCATCCCTTGTGACCTCCCCTCCTAGCAAAACATCAACAAAAACAAACAAAGCACACAGTCCAATTTGTTTTACCTATATACTCACTGAAGTGTGGTCAGACTTTCAGTGGCCTGCTCCTTACATAAAACTCTTCTCCTGCCATCCTCACACTCCCATCCCCACCAGAAGACTTCCTTCACGGAGAGCAACATTTCAGCATCCATATCACTCTTTTTAAGAGCTCTCTGTGATGGCTTCCTATTTACTGTGTTACTTTGTTGGGAGTGGGGATGTAATTTTACCTTGAAGTGCCCTTACAGATGCACTGAGAAGTGCACTTTCTTAACTATTTAGGTCCACCTTGATCAGGTCAAAGTGACAAGAAAGACTTTCACACGATGTTCATCTTTTACCCTGAGCCTGTTAAGTCCAGGTCTGGATTTCTCCTAGAAATGCTTCTAAGAACCATGCTATCCCCAGAACTCCAGCCGCATTGCTAACATGGGAACTGAATGGACTCAGGGACTTGGGGACTGAATGGGGTTCTATTGTTCACAGCTCTATGGAGAAAGACAGAAAGGCAGTGAGGCTCAATGCAGCTGTACATGGAAGTCAGGAAGCTGAAGAGCAGGAGGCAGATATAGCTCTGCATAACCCCTGCCATGTTTCTCTGGTATATCTGCCATTAATGGAGGACACATTCTATCTTGTTTTCTTTTTAGGGTCTTCTATTAAGCAATTTATTTTAGTGGGGCTTTTTTGTACCATATCTGAGGAAATTAGAACCACATTAGTCTGGAATGCATTATTTAGTTCCTTCACTTATTTATGAGACTGTGCTGATGACCCTCTTTTTTGAAGCAGTCTGGAGTGCAGGCTGTAGACTGGCAAACAGACTCCCAGATTCAAATCATAGTGGACTATGTAAACCCTGTGGCCTCCAATCTATACTGCTTAGGGTGGAATGAGAACTGGGAAAGCTTTGGAAAAATCATCTGCCTAATTCCCAGTGGCTCATATTTTTCAATGGGCTTAGAATTTGGACTTGAGAGGAGAATGAGAGGCACAGTGGACTGTTTTCTCTGTGAATCTATTCAATCCAGGAATCTTTAGGCCAGTCTTCATCTGCCAGGGGATCTCACAGGCTGCTGTCACTTTCCTGGGATCCCAGAGGCCATCTTCTCCTGTCTAAGATTGCAGACCTCCCCACGCATGCCACCAACGTCCCTCTTTTTTTCTCATTATGTCATTCAAAGCACTCGCCCCTCGCCACTGTGCTACTGCATCACACTTAGCAGTTATCTCCTCCGTTTTCCCTTCCCCCATACACTATCTACTACACTCTGGTGGATAGTTGAATGAAACAAGAGTCATCAGAGAGGTGGGGGCCTCAACTGAGAAAATGCCTCTATAAAATTGGGCTGTATGTTAGTCTGTGGGGCATTTTCTTAATTAGTGATTAAAGAGTGGGGACACAACCAATTGTGGTGAGAATACCCTTGGGCTGCTTGTCCTGGGTTCTATAAAAAAGCATGCTGAGTGAACCATGGGGAACAAGGCAGTAAGCCCCAACCTCCAGGTTTCTGCCCTGCTTAAGTCCCTGTTCTGAATTCCTCCAATGGTGAACAAAGATGTGGAGGTATAAGTCAAACACTGTATTTTCTTCCACGAGTTGCTTTGGCCATAGTGGCCAGTTATAACCATACTATGGCCAATATTAATCATAAATAAGACACACACCCTGTTCCAAGAGCTGAGCTATAGTCTGGTCATTCCTTTACTAAAGTCGCTATTACTCCCCTACTGCCTGCACAGCCGAGTAAGGACTCCAGCCTTGCCTTCTTCCTATTTTTTTCCCTTCTCACAAATATGGTCCATCCATGTCACCATGTCACTATGCTGGACTAACAGCTTCATGCCTTGCTAGGTCCTCCTTTGTGTCTGATGGCTTTGTCTCAGTTATTAGCAGAGTCTTAGACCAAAGTCCTAGTTATTGGGGTTTCCTCAGATGCAGCTCTGCCAGGCATTCACCACTACTAAACAGGAGGGTGATAGACAAGGAATGGAGATTTAATCAATGTGACCATATTGGTAAGAACAGATAAATGGGTTCAATGACCCCTAAATCTGCCTTCTGAATACTGAAACAAGTGAAAGGTTTGCCAGGGAAGCAGGTCTATTGCAGTCTGGGCGGTCCTTATCTCAGGATTATGCAGCAAGGTGTTTTAGAGATGTTATCATTGCTGATATCAGTTTTGGGAAGCATCCCATTTCTGTGAGACCATTTCTTCTGCTCTGGCATGAAGTCTCTCCATCACAGACAGCTAACCTCATTTGAGGGTGATCTACCATGTGAGATTTCCTATCATAACAATATTTATCCATAGGTCAGTCCCATTTCTGAAATGCAAGATAACTTTAGGAGAGTTATTTAGAAGGAAAACAGAGATATGACTAGAACCAGAGAGAAGCAGAAATGGAAAACTTAGACCAGTGGCCCTGTTACCAGATTTGCTAGAATGAAAACCTGGGCCTCAACAGCTCTGACAAGGTAAAGTTGGCCACCTTTCCTCAAAGGACCAACTAAACAGATAATGCTTCAAAACAAAGAAAGGAAGTTTATTCACTTTGGCCACATAGAGAAGAGGAACAAATAAAGAGACCCTCTTCCGAACCTCATCTTGGGGTCCTGACATGAAGTTTAGGTTTAAACAGAAAGAAGAAGGTGTACATAACTAAGCCGTTAGGGCAAGATGTGGTCCTGACTTTACTGCCCCATCATATCATTGCCTCTTTGAGGCAGACGACTCTTATAAATCCTGGAGATAGGGAGATGCTGACTACAAGGTAGTCTGACAAGTTGTCAGAACTGTGTGAAATCTCTTTTTGGAGACAGGTTTCTCCTCTGGCTGGCATCAGGCTTAGCCTTTTTCTCTCCTTCTCTGAAGTGTGAGGATGAACAGTTGTGGGGAGGCAGTGGGGAGTGGTAGGGGTGGGGAGGATTGGGCAGGGATACGGGATGTATTTCACTTCCTTAGGATACTTTGTCTTAAAGGTCTGATAGAAAATGGAAGAACAGTGTCTCTTTTACTTAGCTCCTACAGGGGAGGTTTCAACCCCGGGGTGGGGGGTTGAGGATCCTCCTTCAGAGTTTCTAGAACTCTCCCTGTAGCTAATACCTTGTGATTCTGGAGCTGGTATAGTTCAGGGCTCTTTTTTTGGCATGTGTTCACCTTGACTAGAGTTGTCCCAGATGAATTTTGCTCAATTTTCTGCAACTGCCTCTTTCTCAAGGACACATTCTTTCTGGCTACCTTTCATCACTGCCTCACTCTCTGCCTCTCTATCCTCGGTGTTTTCTGGAACTTGAGTCTACCTCTCTACCTGTGACTGGATCCTGGTCTGTGAGTCAACCTTAGAAAACCAAAGCAATGATGTTCTGTGCCAACTTCCCAGGGTCATTAGAGTAAATGGGCATGTAGCTTAAAATGAAGGAACCTTGTTGTTTCACAGATCTAGAAGTCAGAATCTAAAACCATATGGTTAGATATTGTTCTGGTAGCTCTGGGTGAGTCTTTCCTCATTTATTCTAGCTTCTGGTGGTGGCTAGCAATCTTTGGTTTCCATCATTTGGCTGTCTTGTCCCTGTCTTCACATTCTCTCCTCTCTCTGATGTACAACTTGTTCCTTTAACACCCCCCCCAACCCCTTTCATGAGGAGGACAACCAACATGTATTAGGAGAGACACCCTAATGGCCTAATTTTTTTAACTTGAATACCTCCTTTCCAAATGAGATCAGGTCTGAGAATTAAGCCATCAATATTTCTCTAGTAATAGAATGAGTATACCACCATCTTTCTTGACTTTATATGAAACTCGATATATCTGGGAGGAGAAACAATGCCTGATTGGGTTGTCTTGTAGGCAAGTCTGTGAGGATATTGATTTGATTGATAAATGATGTGGGAAGGCCCAGGTCACTGTGGTGTGCCACCCCTGGGCAGGTAGTCCTGGGTTTTATAGGAAAGGACACGGAGGAAGCTATGAGTAACAAGCCAGTGAACAGTGTACTTCCATGGTCTCATGATCAGTTCTTTCCCTGAGGGTAACCTGAATTCATCTGAGTTGTAAGATGAAGGAAACCTGTTCCTCACCAAGTTGCTCTTGGTCATAAAAGTTTATAACAAGAATAGAAACCCTAGTGAATACGTTATCTTTGCTTGCTTGATGCTGGCATCAACATTTGTACATGGCTGAGTTCTGAGGATGGGGCTATAGCTGGTACCTGGGCCTACTCTGATGTTAGACTTCTTGCCTCAGCTCCTAAAAACTCCTCAATAAACTGCATCCTCAGGGAATGGATGATTTTAACTTAAGTTTGGAGTCAACTTGGACTCAATCAAATATTTTTCTTCCATCAGCATAAAAAAAATCTATCAGTGTTCCCTTTTGAAGGTATGGATGTCCATTTCCATCTGAAGAATATAGATTAATAAATAATAAAAACTTGTTTGGTTTTCAAGGTCATCTGCATTTTGAGTTATAACTCTGCATGAAGTCCTTATAAGGAAGGTAGGGCAACTAACTAATAGGCATCTGGAGATGAAGTGGAGCCTCGATCAATGTTTGCGTCTACAGAACCCAACTTACCTCCTCTCCCATGTAAATTTCCTAGTGTTGCTGTACAAAAGGCCAAGTGATGGCTTAATATTTTTGTTTTCTTCCAGTTTTGGAGGCCATAAGTTAAAGGTTGAGATGGCAGCTATCTCTTTCATGGCACTAGCCAGAGTCCTTTCTTGCTACATCTTTGTGTTACCAGCATTGTTTATTGTAACTTGGTCTCTCCTATGCATCAAAATCAGAGAAAAACAATTCTTGTCTGAAGGTCATGGGATCTCAGACCATGGTAGCCCCAGGGACCATCCTGTAACATATATGGAGATATATAGTTCTGTTTCTGGAGTCAGCCATACTATTTTCTGTATTCTTGAAGCAAATCTCACCAGCTAGATGTTTTATTACTCACTGGAGAAATAGGATTCCATACTGCCTTCAGTGATTGTGGACAAGAGAGCAAAAAGAGGTTTCAACTTGATTCAGCCTACAATACAATGGACACCACATATAGGTGTGTGACCCTGGAGCCCATAGAAGGACAAAACAATGAGTCCACCTTGTGTTTTTCTTCTTAAGATACTTGTCTAGCATTGGATCCATTGGTCTTCTTTTACAGGTCTTTCATGATGTCTAGCAAGAAGGAACAATTTTATGTTATTGTCATTGTCTTGACTTGGACATTATCAGTTGACTCTCTTTGTTACTATGGCTTGTTCTGAGCTACATGTAATCACTTTCAATCCTGTAAATACCCTGTGAAAAAGATGGGGCCATCCCATCTGGTTAGGGGGAAACTGAGGTCTGCTAGGAGCAGAGTGTATGTTGGAGGCTGGGGTGGGACATTCTGTGAAGCAAAGGATGAGCTCATCACAGGCCTCCTGGGCTCCAAAGACAATCCTTGGAAGATCTCACTGAGGATGCTCTTTGCTGCATTTAGGCAGTCAGCAGCCATCAAGGATCCTGCTGCACCCAAGCAAGAGACCCTGCTTTGAATTCCATGAGTGAATCTTCAATACAAAGCCAATTTCAGAAGTCTATGGCTACCCACAGAGAGCACACTAAATTAAAAAGGATTCCAGCATTGACAAGGCAGGAACTCCCACTCTGGATGCAGCCTCATCTTAGGAAATACAAACGACTTCCCCAAATAGACTCTTCTCCATGCTTTTCCTATTGCCCTGTGCTCTGCTTGGATAAATAATTTACTTCCTAGCAAAAAGAACCAAATTTGATTTATGAGCCATAGTTCAGATATATAAGACACATTGAAAAAATGTGCCTATACAAACCCTGGCCATCCCAGGAGTGTTTATTGCTTTATGACTACAGAGAAAGAGGAAACAGAGGTTTAAGCCTTTTTAATCTATTTATTGGAAAACACTTTTAAACTATCAGAATTCTAGGCCCTGCAGAGAAGTACAACAGCTCTGAGGCACAAGTGGCCAAGACCTTCCAGAATCTTCCTCCTTCTGCATATGTCTTCTGATTTGTCTGGCCTGCCTTCTGTGTATCTTCCATAAGCTCACAATTCGCCTTTCTTCTTTCATTTCTTTTTCCTTCCCTCCTTCCCTCCCTCATTTTGAAGTACTGAATTTTCCTCCCTTTCTCCCTGTATTGACTAGTTTTGTGTCAGCTTGACTCAAGCTAGAGTTGTTGTGAACAAGAAACTGTAACTGACAAAAATGTTCCCATGAGATGGGCCCATAGGTAAGTCTGTGGTGGCATTTGCTGGTTTTGTGATGGATAGGAAAGGTCCAGTCCACTGTGAGTGGTAGTGACATGTGGTCCTGATGTGTATAAGAAAGCAGGCTGAGTGAATTCCAGGGAACAAGCCAGTTGGCATCACGTTTTCCTCCACAGTCTCTGCTTCAGTTTCTGCCTCTAGGTTCCTGGCTGCAGTTCCAGCATCCCTGACTTCTCTGTATGATAGACCAAGCTGTAAACTGAAATAAACCCTTCTTTCTCCAAGATGTCTTTGGTCATGTTTTTATCCTAGTAAGAGAAACACTTAAGACATTTCCTTTTATTATTAACATGTATTCATTATACAAATGATAGGTTTTATCTTGCCATTGTCATATATGTGTTAAAATTTTTTTGGTTGTTTGGGACAGGATTTCTCTGTGTATCTTTGGCTGTCCTAGAAATTGTTCTGCAAACCAGGCTGGTCTTGTAGAGATCTGCCTGTCTCTGCCTCCCAAGTACTGGGATTAAAGAAATGTGCAACTGACCAACTGTGTGTATAATGTATTTTAATAATATTTATACTATCATCATGCTCTATTTTCCACCTTCTCCCTCCTGCAAGCATTCAATATATTCCTTTCTTTTTTATTGGATATTTTTAATTTGAATTTCAAATGTTATCCCCAGTTTCCTGTCCATAACCCCCTGTCTCATCCTCACCTCTCATTTCTTTTGAGGGTGTTACCCCACCCATCTACCCATGCTTTCTCAACTCCCCCCATGACATTCTCTTACACTGGGGGTTGGGGGGCATCAAGCCTTGAAAGGACCAAGGGCTTCTCCTTTCATTGGTGCCCAACAAGGCCATCCTCTGCTACATATGCAGCTGGAACCATGGGCCTGTCCATGTGTACTCTTTGGATGGTGGTTAGTCCCTGGGTGCTCTGGTTGGTTAATATTGTTATTCTTGTGGGGTTGCAAATCCCTTCAGCTCCTTCAATCCTTTCTCTAACTCATCCAATTGGGACCCTGTTCTCAGTTCAATAGTTGGCTGCAAGCATCCACCTCTATATTTGCCATGATCTGGTGGAGAGAGCTATATTGTGCACTTCTTGGCATCAGCAATATTTACTGGGTTTGGTGGCTACATGTGTATGGGCTGGATACCAAGATGGGGCCGGCTCTGGATAGCCTTTTTTCAGGTTCTGCTTCAAAACTTGTCTGTGTATTTTCTCCTATTAATATTTTCGTTCCCCCTTCTAAGAAGGAATGAAGCATCTGCACGTTGATTGTCATTCTTCTTGAGATTCACGTGGCCTGTGGATTGTATCATGGGCAATCCGTGTTTTGAGCTAATATACACTTATCTTTAAGTACATACATGTGAGTTTTTGTTTTTTTGTGATTGGGTTACATCACTCTGGATGGTATTTTCTAGTTCCATCAATTTGCCTCTGAATTTCATGAAGTCATTGTTTTTAATAGCTGAGTAGTACTCCGTTGTGTAAATGTACCACATTTTCTGTATCGATTCCTCTGTTCAGGGGCATCTGGGTTCTTGCCAGCTTCTGAATATAATAAATAAAGGCTGCATAAACATAGTGGAGCATGTGTCTTTGTTATATGTTGGAGCATCGTTTGCGTATATGACCAGGAGTGGTGTAGCTGGGTCCTCAGGTAGTACTATGTCTAATTTTCTGAGGAACCTCCAGACTGATTTCCAGAGTGGTTATACCAACTTGCAACCCCACCGACAATGGAAGAGTGTTCCTCTTTCTCTACATCCTTGCTAACATCTGTTGTTACCTGAGATTTTGATCTTAGCCATTTTGACTGATATGAGGTGGAATCTCAGTGTTGTTTTGATTTGTATTTCCATGATAACTTAGGATGTCAAACATTTCTTTAGGTATTTCTCATCCATTCAATATTCCTCAGTTGAGAATTCACTGTTTGGCTCAGTACCCGATTTTTAATGGGGTATTTTGATTCTCTGGAATCTAACTTCTTGAGTTCTTTGTATATTTTGGATATTACTCCTATATTGGATGCAGGATTGATAAAGATCTCTTCCCAATACGTTGGTTGCTGTTTTGTCCTAATGACAGTGTTCTTTGCCTTACAGCTTTGCAATTTTAGGAAGTCCCATTTGTCGATTCTTGATCTTAGAGCATAAGCCATTGGTGTTCTGTTCAGGAAATGTTGCCCAGTGCCCATGTGTTTGAGGATCTTCCTCATTTTACCTTCTATTCATTTGAGCATATCTGATTTAATTTAGAGGTAGTGATCCACTTGAGCTTGAGCTTTATACAAGGGAATAAGAATGAATCGATGTGCATTCTTCTACATGCTGACCTCTAGTTGAAACAGCACTACTTGTTGAAAATTCTATCTTTTTTCCATCGGATGGTTTTAGCTCCTTTGTGTATTCATTTCTGGGTCTTCAATTCTATTCCACTGATCTAACTGTCTGTCCCTGTACCAATAACATAGAGTTTTTATCACTATTGCTCTGTGACACAGCTTGAGGCCAGGGAAGGTGATTCCCCCAGAAGTTCTTTTATTGTGGAGGATAGTTTTCACTATTCCAGGTGTTTTGTTATTCCAAATGAATTTGTGAATTGCTCTTTCTAACTCTATGAAGAATTGAGTTGGAATTTTGATGAGATTGCTTTGAATCTGTAGATTGTTTTTATCAAGATGACCATTTTTACATAATCCTGCCAATCCATGACCATGGAAGATCTTTCCATCTTCTCAGATCTTCTTCAATTTCTTTCTTCAGAGACTTGAAGTTCTTGTCATACAGATCTTTCACTTGCTTGGTTAGAGTCATACCAAGGTCTTTTATGTTTTTTGTGATTATTGTGAAGGGTGTCACTTCCCGAATTTCTTTCTTAGCCTGTTTATCCTTTGAGGAGAGGTAGGCTACTTATTTCTTTGAGTTAATTTTATACCCAGCCACTTTACTGAAGTTGTTTGTCAGATTTAAAAGTTCTCTTGTAGAACTTTTGGGATCACTTAATTATACTATCGTATCATCTGCAAATAGTGATATTTTGACTTTGTCCTTTCCAGTTTGTATCCTTTTGACCTTCTTTTGTTGTCTGTTTGCTTGGACTTCAAGTACTATATTGAGTAGGTAGGGAGAGAGTGGGTGGCCTTGTCTAGTCCCTGATTTTAGTGAGATTCTTTCAAGTTTCTCTCCATTTAGTTTGATGTTGGCTACTGGTTTGCTGTATATTGCTTTTTCTATGCTTAGGTATGGGCCTTGAGTTCCTGATCTTTCTAAGACTTTTAACTGAAGGGGTGTTGAATTTTATCAAATGCTTTTTCATCATCTAATGAGATGATAGTGTGGCTTCTTTTTTCTTTGAGTTTGTTTATAGAGTGTATTATGTTGATGGATTTCTGTACATTGAACCATCCTTCCATCCCCAGGATGAAGCCTTCTTAATCATGATGGATACTTGGTTTGTTAATTTCTTGGATTTGATTTACAAGAATTTTAATGAGTAATTTTGCATTGATATTTATAAGGGATATTGGTGTGAAGTTTTCTTTCTTTGTTAGGTCTTTGTGTGGTTTAGGTATAAGCATAATTGTGGCTTCATAGAATGGATTGAGTAGTGTGCCTTCTGCTTCTATTTTGTGGAATAGTTTGGACAATATTGGTATTACGTGTTCTATGAAGGTGTGATAGAATTCTACACTAAACTCATCTGGTTCTGAGCATTTTTTTGTTGGGAGACTTTTAAAGAATGCTTCTATTTCTTTAGGCGTTATGGGACTGTTTAGATGGTTTATATGGTCCTGATTTATCTTTGGTACTTGATATCTGTCTAGAAAATTGTTCATTTCATTCAGATTTTCCAGTTTTGTTGAATATAGACTTTTGTAATAGGATCTGATGATTTTTTTAAATTTCCTTAGAATCTGTTGTTATGTCTCCTTTTTCACATCTGATTTTGTTAATTTGGATACTCTCTCTGTGCCCTCTGGCTAGTCTAGCTAAGCTAAATCTTGTTGATTTCCTCAAAGAACTAGCTCCTGGTTTCTTTGATTCTTTGTATAGTTCTTTTTGTTTCTACTTGGTTGATTTCAGCCCTATGCTTGAATATTTCCTGCTGTCTACTCCTCTTGGGTGTATTTACTTCTTTTTGTTCTAGAGCTTTTAGATGTACTGTAAAGCTGCTAGTTTATGCTCTCACCAGTTTCTTTTTGAAGCACTCAGAGCTATGAGTTTTCCTTTATGCACTGCTTTCATTGTGTCCCATAAGTTTGGGTATGTTGTGCCTTCATTTTCATTAAATTCCAAAAAGTCTTTAATTTCTTTATTTCTTCCTTGACCAAGTTATCATTGACTAGAGCATGGTTCATCTTCCATATGTTTGTGGGCTTTCTTTTGTTTTTGTTGTTATTGAAAACCAGACTTAATCCATGGTGATCTGATAGGATGCATGGTATTATTTCCACCTTCTTCTATCTGTTGAGGCCATTTTATGATTAATTATATGGTGAATTTTAGAGAAGGTAACATGAGGTGCTGAGAAGTAGGTATATTCTTTTTGTTTTAGGATGAAGTGTTCTATAGAGATCTATTATTCCTTTCAAAGTTCCACTTCTCCTAACTTAAGGGCCTCCCACTGGACTTCGTCTGATGGTTCTATCACCTTCCAACTGTCGCATGCTGGAACCAAACACTGAACACTTGTACATTTAGTGGAATTTGAACCAAAACATAGCATAAGGGCATCCTAGAAAGCACTATAAAGCCCTGGTGCCCAGGGTGGTGCTACTGACAGATGTTCACTATTTAAACCAAAGTAAAAACTAAGATATGGATTCTAGCAGGCTAGGCTGTTGTTTGGTCCTCCTATTCTTGGCTTCAAAGCATGTGTGGTATAGATATAGTCCTTGTAGATGCTCTTTGTTACAGGATTCAGCTTTTGGATTAAGGAAAAGGGATGCATTCTTTTGGATGTTGGTAGAATCATAGTATATCAGGGTTCAGTGTCTCTCATGTATGTGTGTTCTGTATTACACTTTAGAGACCACCTTCAGGTAGAGGGACCACAGTGATTTATAGACATCCCATTGCCATGCAGATGATTTTTCTCTGCTTTTATAAATGGTACCCTGTGTTCTGCTGGAAAAATTACACCAATAGAACAAGCAACCTCTTCATTCGAATATAGCCAGTACTGCGGTCAGAACCAGGAGTCAGTTGGTACTCTGACTACTGTATGCAACAGAAAATGTGTTTACAGTGGTGGTTGGAAGAATAATGGGTATCAGGACTGACTGTGGGCCCTCACACTTGCAAGGAGCCAGAATGATGCTTGGCTACAGCTCCTACAGCAGTGATAGATTAGGGACACTAGCCAATTAATTTAAATGGCTTCAAGGCACATTATGCACACTAAGGATCTAGTTGCTGACTTGGATCACAAAAGAGTTTTGCCAAGGACCAGTCTCGAGTGCTTTGGGGGCCCCAACGAAGGGGTGTTTGGGAGCAGTGAAAAGAACAAAGTGAAGTCAATCATGGGGTACAAGCTTACAGCCTGTGTTCTGCTCAAGACAGCTCTTTGAATATTGCCAGACAGCTCTTCCAGATAATTCAGCTCTTGCAGATCAAAGCCCAGTCTTTTATTAAACAATTAATTCAGTCATTTACTCCAGGTTACTGTTTGATTTTCCCATGAATCAGCATTCTATTACCCTAGAGAACTTGATTCTTAGAAAGAAACAGCAAACACATTTTTTAAAAACATTCCAAATGTATTCAGACATCTGCCTGCTTTTGTAAGCATAGACAATAAGGCTCTGATCTTGTCATTCCCACTACATATGGGCCTAACCTATTTCCACCCCAGGCTGACCTTAAACTCAGGAATCTCTCTGCCTTTGTAAGCACAAACAATAAACTTAGCTGGGTGGGATCTTGCCCTGTGATCACCACTCCCCAAATATCTTTATCTTCTTCCTTAATATCTTTCTGACTACATAGGTCATAGTGCAGCTGCTTTTCTTCTTCTAGGTTCTTCATAGAATTCATATTGCATCTTTATATTTTGCATAATAGAAAAATTATAGATTTTGAACTCATGTTGTCAGAGTTCTTTCCCAGAGACTTAAGGGTTGTCCTGAAGTCACAGCATTTACCATTGTTGCTAAGGACATAGGCACACCCTTACCTCTCCAATTCATTCTCCCCAGTCACCCCATCCATTTCTTAAACATGCATTAGTCTGGAGAATTTTAGGATTTAGCTCCTGAAAAATTATGATACATGAACCAGGCTTAAATCTTAGCACTTTGGAGGCAGAAAAATCGCTGCAACTTTGCATTCAGCCTGGTATACATAATTTTAAGTGAGTGCAAGCTACACAGTGAGCCACTGTGTAAATAACAGCAGCTGAGGTAAGGAATAAGGTTTTCCCAGTCATTGGGGCCTCGGGTATTGCTGTCGCTGGGAAGCATAGTTGAGAGATATCTTTTTCTCTAGGTTTGCATTGTTTTCCTATAAGATGGGAAAATAAGGCATACTCCTTTTCATGGAATTGTTACTAGGAGTGAGTGAGTTGTTGAATGTCTTCCTGGCATAGGTCTGGCTTAAGTCAACTGTATTATACTGGTCTTTCTATCCCCTTTTCTTGAGTGTATATTCCCTTCTCTTCTTGGCCTGTTTAAACAAGGACAAATCCTACCACCATGAACACCACCACCATGCAGCCTCCAGGCTTAACCTGGTTATGGAAGCTTCTACTTTTTCAGAACTCCTGAGTCGTATTCCTACTGATCAATTTGAAAGCAAGCTTACTCCCTGCACTGGGAGTGATAACTCCATATATACCTATAAGCAACATGCCCCAAACTATTACCATTCTAGCCCTCTGCAAAGATGACATGTGATTTCTAGTAATAGATTAGTGAGTGACTGGCATGCCCTGTATGTGCTGGCTGATTCTAAAATGGCTAGCAGGTATCTGTGGTCCAGGCTGGAAGTAAGGACTGTCAGCTTGGCCCTCTGATAATTGGCCCAAGGAACTGAGTGAAAAATCTCAGAGAAATCCTGAATTGTCCTCTGGTTTTTAGAGACCTGCTTGTTTGGGCTTTCCCAGAAAGGAACAGATTCCAAGGGCTGCATTGGATTCCAGTATAAGGAGTAGGTTTGCTTCCAATTTCATCACAGAGGAGAATACTATGCAGGAATCCTGGAAAAGTCAAAGTTTCTATAACCAGGATAACTCTGGAGGCTGCATGGTGGTGGTGGTGGTGCTGCTACTGCTGCTGGTGGTGGTGGTGGTAGGGCATATCCTTGTTTTTTTACATGCCAACAAGAGAAAGGAGTATACTCAAGAAAGAAGGATAGGAAGACCAGTGTACTACACCTACAATGGTACAGACAAGGACAACATCTGGAGTTCTCCTACCAGACATTGTGTGCATTTACTGAAGCACCACAAACTACCTTAGGAATGGGTATTTGCATACAAGAACCTTGTAACACAGAGTGATAAGCCTGTTGGCTATCACCAGCCAGATGTTGAGAGCCACACTCATCCTGCTACAGGGGTCTGCTCTGGATTAAATACCTACCTCCCCTTGCCTTTCTCCTTACAAAAGGTCTGAGCACTCTGGTTTACACGGAGCTAGTTAGTGTTTGTCAGGATGGAAGTTTCTCTCTCAAAGATGTTGTAGAAGACCTGGGAGAGGCTGCAGCCTGCAGGCTCATTGCCTAATTATGGCACACATTTCCTTCATAAATCCCCTCTGTGGAAGGGGTTGCTTTCTTTGTTTAGATCTGAGGCCTGCTGCTCTATTGATTACTATAATTCAGCCCTAATTGGACTTCTGTGGAGCACATGCACTGATGACAGCCAGCCTCCTGGCAGCACGGCATCCATTATTAATACTGCAGTGTTGGCCTTCACCCTGCTCTGCACCTCCACTCCGGGGAGCACTGGATACAGACCTGCAAGGCTATGTACCTTCCCTATGATTTTGTCTCTACAGAAATATTTGTTTCCCATTCAAGAGGGGCAAACCACATAAAAAGCAAACTATCCTTGAGTTGCCTTTCTACTAGCCTTGATATGGTCCTTGTAGCATCTTTCCTCAAGTCCAGGAGGATGACCAAGATCTTTCAGAACTGAATAACTGAACTGTGTAGCTAACAGAGACATGGGAGGAGAAAGAAGAATCAAGTGGACTCTAGAGATGGCCAAGGTTCGGAGAAGAGAGGAGACCTTGTAGAACAATGGTAGTACCTGTAACTCTAATAAAGTTTGTAGGACAGATATCCAGAGTTGGTGTATGGATATGAAATAGAATGGCTGCAGAAGAAACATTATACTGGAACAAACATTGAAACCTGGAAGAGATAGAACCATGGTTTATAGAATGGAAAAGAGCAGCTTCTCTTTACCAGAAAAGACCTGGGTAGCCATGCTGTCCCATCAGAGCTCAGAAAGAGTTTCAAAATCCAGTGTAGGATAAAAAATATGCCATTTCCAAGGTGTCTGGATGGTCACTAGCAATATAGCCAGTTGGTGGTGCTGGACTCTGAGTGAGCCCAATTCCCTCTGAACACAGAACTGAGTAAGCATGGGCAAAGTCTAAGGAGAAGCCCAGGAAAGAGTGGTCCAGGTCCACACTTTTCAACCCATTGAAGGTGTCCTGCTCTAATCAGGAAAAGTGAGTGAGGAGTTCCCATGGATGTCTGATCTGCTCAGACCTTAGGTGAATAGGAAGAGGGAGGAATCTCAAGGACTAAGCCGAGCACCCTGCGGACTAGGCAACTGCACAGTGGTTTGGCAGTTGTTAAGGACAAAGCAAAAGTAACCATACAAGAATCAGTATGCACTCAGGTCTGTGTCCTACAGCAGTGATGTTGCTCATGGACCACAAGAATCCTGGAGATTTTACTAAGGGAATTTATCTCTATATATGCATGTAAAAAAGTACCTCCCTAAATTGAAGTGCCAGGAACATTCCTAGTACATTAGTATGCTCAATTTAAGATCATAATCTAAGAAGATATAGACACCCCTTTAAAAGGCCAATATGACAGGCAGAAATATCACTTCACATGCTCAGCTTGTGTTCCAAAGTTTTAGCTAGAAATAAAGGAAAGTGCACTTTGAAGGTATGTTAATGTAAGTTTGTCCCTTAAAGGTGCCCACTTTACATAATGGCTAACTGTTTCTCTACACCTAAATTCTTTGTCTTCTGAAAACCATGGAGGCACAAATGGCAGGTTTCCCCTCCTCCTACCTGTACTGTACCAGCAGTTCTGCATTTCCTATGCAAGGTTCCAGAGATAATCAGGAGCAGGGGCTTCTGCCTATTGGTGCTCAAGGTATGACACTGGTGTACGGAGGTGTCCCAGCTCTGCAAAATGCCAGAAAAACTTTCCTAGGGAACCTTCTAGAATAAGAACCTGGTTTAAGGCTGATGTAGTATGCAGTCTTGTCAATTTCAACCAATGAATGCTGTCTTGCTAGATAAAAAAAAGAGCCATCTTCTAAATCTGAGCTGCTGCGCCCAACTGCTGTAGAAAGACTTGGCAAAAACTTTGCTCCTTTGATCCACCTCCTTTCTCTAATGGGTGCTGACCAGGTTCTGCGACTTGCTAGGTTCAGTCTCAGGGTACCTGGTGGGGCCTGGAGTGATGCTGAGGTGCTAGGTCACCATGTGTTTGTATCAGATGCCTTTATGCCTGCATCTTCCTTAGGTCTACACTGTTGTGTATCTCTGCCTGTACCCCCTATTCATCTGGAACTTTATTTAAAATGCACACATCTTCTCTGTACCACTTACAGTTCAGCTGGGGAACGTTCGGGCTGTAGCTTGAGAGGGAGCAGGAAAGAAGCCCTCCCCTCTCCCCTGAACTTATTCCTGATGCCCACTTTTTACCTCTACTGGCCTTCTGCACTTCTACACCCTCAGCTCCTCAACCTTAGATTACTACCACTGTCTCCATTCCTCCACAGGGACTACTGGCTCTATGCCTATACATGTTACTGTCCCAGCAAGCCAAGAGTTAATTAATTTTCAGCACTGGTTTCATATTCATGGCAGTCTCAGTGAGTCGTGCCTCTTTTGCCTGACTTTTATTACACCCCTCCTGTGCTTTAGTTTACTTATGTAGAAAAAAAGAATACTTGTACTTCTGTGTGGTTCTAAGAATTGATGGCAAATTTTCCTGCAGAGTACCTCTGGGTAGATATGAATGTCACACATGTACAGGCTCTACCACCATGTGTCCTCTTCTCCTGTTACCCTGCCCTTCTCATCTTTTGCTTGGAATAATGCAGTAGCTTCCCAAACAGATCTCTCCCTGCCCTATGCCTGGACGTCCTAAGTCATTCTCCTCTGGGGCAGTCATTTCCTGGAGATTCTTTCCTGGCTCTTGGTGTTTCCAGACAAAACCCAAGATCCCTTCATTGTGCTTATATCCCTGTCTGGTGTGTATGTCTGGGGAGCTCCTGAGACTGTGCCATGATCCAAGCTTTACCTCAGCATCCTCTATAGATTGGGTCAGCATCTTAATCCTACCTATTGCAGGTAGATGCTGGTTTGATGAGTAGATTTAACACTCATTTAATTGTTACTGAGGAAACCTAGTGAGTAAAGTCTGTGACTTTCAGTTGTAAATGACAAAGCCTCAATTTTTATGTCAGAGAGATATTTTATACTTGAGCAAATTTGCAAACCTCTTGAGACAGACAGCTCACTCTTCTCAAAAGCTTTACTCTGCCCTGTCTCACATTTTCTCATGCTATTCCTGCAGCGATGCTCTGGTCTACAGGTAAAGGCCTGGGACCCTTCAAAGGTATGCTACTGTTTCCTCTCTGATGCTTGTACATGTCCCCAGAGGGCATCACACAAGTCCAAGGTGATTCCCTAACTGGAGGTATTCAGACTCTCTATGTGTACTGGTTATGTAATCCTATAGGCAGTTTCTATTCTTCCCTTTTGTCTCTTTTCTAAAGGGTTATCATTACTCTTGTCATATTGACTCATCTGAATTGATTGAAATTTTTGGGTACTGACCATGTACTGGATGCAGATGGCTACTTTGCAGTATCTCCTGACTTGCAGCACTTTGTATTCTTGCTGTTGAGTGCTTGCTGTGCCCTGCAGAAAACTCCATATCTAGTCACCAGCATGCAGGCTTGGTGCCTGCAACTTTGGCTCAGTCTGATGTCCTAAAGATATTTCTTTGGGTAATTTTTCAGAAGATTTGTAGTTTCAGGTCATATGTTTTAGCTTTTTGGATGTATTTTTATTTACATATCAAATGTTGTCCACTTTCTTGGTTTTCCATCTGTAAACCCCCTATCACATCCCCCCTATCCTATTCCCCCTTCCCCTTCTTCTATGAGTCTGTTCCCCCACCCATCCACCCACCCCTTCCCAAATCTCTGCCCTCACATTCTCCTATACTGGGGCATTGAGCCTTGGAGAAGGCTTCTTTCCCACTGATGTCCAACAAAGCCATCCTCTGCTACATATACAGCTGGAGCAATGGATCCATCCACACGTACTCTTTGGATGGTGGTTTAGTCCCTGGGAGCTCTGGTTGGTTTGTATTGTTGTTCTTATGGGGTTGCAAACCCCTTCAGCTCCTTCAATCCTTTCTCTCATTCCGCCAATGGAGACCCTGTTCTCTGTTCAATGGTTGGCTGCCAGTTTCCAATTCTGTATTGTCATGCTCTTGCAGAGCCTCTCAGGAGATAGCTATATCAGGCTCCTCTCAGCATGCACTTCTTGGCATCAACAGTATCTACTTTAAGTTGAGATTGGTATGTGGATTTCACTCTTCTACACCTATGTGAATATCTGGTTTGTCCAACAGGCTACTGAAGGGGCTCTCCTTCCTACTCAGAGATGTTCTTGGGAGCTTTCTCAGAGATGAGTTGTCAGGATGATGTCTGGGCTCTCTATGATCTGTATTTCATTCTCTTGGTCTCCCATAACATTGTGCTGAGGTATCCCCAAATGATGAAGTGTGCTGTTTCACTTTGTTCTTTTTGCCCTAGGTTTGATCCTGTGTTGTTCAGAATTTTAATTGTGTTTTCTCTTCAGTACCATTGGGATGTTGATAGGATTCCATTGACTCTGTAGATTATTTTGTATAATAGGTGTTTTATTTTGTTTTCTGTTGCTCTAATCAAACACTGGATAAATCAACTTGGAAGAAGAAAGGGTTGTTTCTATGTCATAATCCATCACTGAAGGAAGTCAGGGTAGGAACTCAAGGCAGGAACCTGGTGACAGGAGTTAAAGCAGAGGCCATAGAGGGTGCTGCTGACTGGGTGATTCACATGGCTTACTCAGCCTACTTTCTTATATAGCTCAGGACCACCAGCCCAGGCATAGCACAATCTACAATGAGCTGAGCCTTCCCATGTCAATCATTAATCCAGAAAATGCCCTCATGGACTTACCTACAGGACAGTCTAATGAAGGCAATTCCTCAATTGAGGTTCCCTTCTCTCAAACGACACTAGCTGGTATCAAGATGAAAATAAGTAACCTAAACAATAGGGATATTTTAAAAATAGGAATCATCTCAGCGTATAAACTCAGCATATTGTCTTGAATATTTCTGTTCAAAATGTAAGAGCACCTGCATTTGTAAAAGACACTTTGCTAAAGCTCAAGCACACATTGCACCTCACACAATAATAGTGGGACATGTCTATACCCCACTCTCACCAAAGGACAGATCATGGAAACAGAAACTAAACAGAGACACAGAGAAACTAACAGTAATTATGAACCAATACAATTAACAGAAATCTATTGAAGATTTTATCCTAAAACAAAAATATATCTTCCTCTCGGCACCTCATGGTACCTTCTCTAAAATTCACTCTATAATCTAGCACAAAACAGCCGTCAACAGATACAAGAAGATGGAGATAGTCCCATGCATCTTATCAGAGCACCATGGATTAAGTCTGTTCTTCAATAACAACAAAAACAAAAGAAAGCCCACATACACATGGAAGCTGAACCATGCTCTAGTCAATGATAACTTGGTCAAGGAAGAAATAAAGAAATTAAAGAGTTTTTAGAATTTAATGAAAATGAAGGCACAACATACCCACACTTATGAGACATGATGAAAGCAGTGCTAAGAGAAAAATCTCATAGTCCTGAGTGCCTCTAAAAGGAAATTTGAGGGAGCATACACTACCATCTTAACAGCACAGGTAAAAAAAAGGTCTAGAACAAAAAGAAGCAAATATACCCAAGAGGAGTAGATGGTTGGAAATAATCAAACTAAAGGCTGAAATCAACCAAATAGAAGCAAAAATAATTGGAAAAAGAATCAACAAAACCAGGAGCTAGTTCTTTGAGAAAATCAACAAGGTAGATAAACCCTTAGCCAGACCAACCAGAGGGAAGAGAGAGAGGATCCAAATTAACAAAATGAGAAATGAAAAGGGAGACATAACAACAGAATTTGAGGAAATTAAAAAAAACCATCAGATCCTACTACAAAGCCTATATCCAACAACACTGGAAAATCTGGATGAAATGGACGATTTTCTCAACAAATACCAGGTAACAAAGTTAAATCAGGATCAGTTAAACCATCTAAACAGTCCCATAACTCCTAAAGAAATAGAAGCAGTTATTAAAAGTCTCCCAACCAAAAAAACTCCCAGGACCAGATGGGTTAGTGCAGAATTTTATCAGACCTTCATAGAAGACCTAATACCAATACTGTCCAAATGATTCCACAAAATAGAAACAGAAGGAACTCTACCTAATCCCTCACATGAAACCACAATTACGCCTATACCTAAACCACACACAGACACCCCCCCCCCCAAAAAAGAGAACTTCAGACTAATTCTCCTTATGAAAATTTATGCAAAAATACTGAATAAAATTCTTGCAAACCTAATTGAAGAACACAACAAAATGATCATCCATCATGATCAAGTAGGCTTCATCCCAAGGATGCAGGGATATACAGAACTCTATGAACATAATCCACTATATAAAAAACTCAATGAAAAAACAACTTGATCATCTCATTAGATGCTGAGAAAGCATTTGACAAAATTTAATACCCCTTCATGTTAAAAGTCTTGGAAAGATCATGAATCCAATGCCCATATCTAAACATAGTAAAAGCAATATACAGCAAATCAGTAGCCAACATCAAACTAAATGGAGAGAAACATGAAGAAATTCCAGTAAACTCAGGGACTCAACAAGGCTGCCCATTTTCTTCCTACTTATTCAATATAGCACTTGAAGTCATAGACATAGCAATCAGTCAACGAAAGGATGTCAAAGGGATACAAATTTTAAAGGAAGTGGTCAAAATATCACTCTTTGCATGATAGTACACTTAAGTGACCCCAAAACTTCCAACAGAGAACAACTAAGCCTGATAAACAAATTCAGCAAAGGGGCTGGATATAAAATTAACCCAAACAAATCTATAGCCTATCTCTTCTCAAAGGATAAACAGGCTGAGAAAGAAATTAGGGAAAGGACACCCTTCACAATAATCACAAATAACATAAAATACCTTGGTGTGACTCTAATCAAGCAAGTGAAAAATCTGTAGGACAGGAACTTCATGTCTCTAAAGAAAGAAATTGAAAGAGATCTCAGAAGATGAAAAGATCTCCCATGCTCATGGATTGACAGAATTAATATTGTAAAAATGGCCATTTGGCCAAAAGCAATCTAAAGATTCAATGCAATCCCCATCAAAAATCCAACTCAATTCTTCAAATTTGTAAATTCATTTGGAATAACAAACAACCCAGGATATGGAAAACTATCCTCAACAATAAAAGGACTTCAGGGGGAATCACTATCCCTGACTTCAAGCTGTATTACAGAGCAATAGTGATAAAAACTGTATGTTATTGGTACAGAGAAAGGCAAGTAGATCAGTGGAATAGAATTGATGACTTAGAAATGAACCCACACACCTATGGTCAGTTGATCTTTGACAAAGTATCTAAAACCATCCAGTGGAAAAAAGATAGCATTTTCAACAAATGGTGCTGTTTCAACTGGAGATCAGCATGTAGAAGAATGCAAATTGATCCATTCTAACCACCTGGTACAACACGAAAGTCCAAGTGGATCAAGGACCTCCACATAAAAGCAGATACACTCAAACTAATAGTAGAAAAGGTGGGGAAGAGCCTTGAACACATGGACACTGGGGAAATTTTCCTGACCAAAACATCAATGGCAAATGCTCTAAGATCAAGAATCGACAAATGGGACATCATAAAATTGCACAGCTTCTGTGAGGCAAAGGATACTGTCAATAGGACAAAACGGCAACCAACAAATTGGGAAAAGATCTTTAGCAATCCTACATCTGATAGAGGGCTAATATCCAATATCTTTAAAAATCCCAAGAAGTTAGACTCCAGAGAATCAAATAACCCTATCAAAAACTGTGGTACAGAGCTAAACAAAGAATTCTCAACTGAGGAATATTGAACGGTTGAGAAATACTTAAAGAAATGTTCAACATCCTTAGTCATCAGGGAAATGCAAATTAAAATAGCTGTGAGATTCGAGCTCACACTAGTCAGAATCCCTAGGATTATAAACTCAGGTGATAACAGATGCTCGTTGAGACATGTAGAAAGAGGAATAGTTCTCCATTGTTGGTGGGATTGCAAGTTGGTACAACAACTCTGGAAATAAGTCTGGAGATTCCTCAGAAAATTAGACATAGTACTACCTGAGAACCCAGATATACCACTCCTGGGCATATACCCAAAAGATGCCCCAACATATAACAAAGACACATGATCCACTGTGTTCATAGCAGCCTTATTTGAAATAGCTAAATGCTGGAAAGAATCCAAATGTCCTTCATCAGAAGAATGGATACAGAAAATGTGGTACATTTACAAAATGGATTACTACTCAGCTATTAAAAACAATCACTTCATGAAATTCATAGGCAAGTAGATGGAATTAGAAAATATCATCTTGAATGAGGTAACCCAAACACAAAAAAACACACATGATATGCACTCACTGATATGTGGATATTAGCCCAAAAGCTGTGATTACCCAAATACAACTCACAGATCACAATATGTTCTAGAAGAAGGATGATTGAAGTGGGGATACTCCATTCCTTCATAGAAGGGGGAACGAAAATATTCATAGAAGATATGGAGACAAATTTTGGAGCAGAGACTGAAGGAATAGCCATTCAGAGCCTACTCCACCTGGGGATTCAGCCCATATACATACAGTCACCAAACCCAGATAATATTTATGATGCCAAGAAGTGCATGCTGACAGGAGCCTGACATAGCTGTCTCCTGAGAGGCTCAGCCAGAGGATGACAAATACAGAGGCAAATGCTCACTGCCAACTGTTGAACTGAGGACAGGGTCTCCACTGGAGGAGTTAGAGAAGATTGAAGGATCTGAAGGGCCTTGCGGCCCCCTAAGAACAACAATACCAACCAACCAGAGCTCCCAGGGACTAAACTACCCAAAGAGTGCACATGGATAGACCCATGGCTCCAGCTGCATATGGCCTGTTGGGCACCAAAGGGAAGGAGAAGCCCTTGGTCTTGCCAAGGCTGGCAAGTGTAGGGTAATGTCAGGATGTCAGAATGGCAGGAAGGGGTGGGCGGTTGGGTGTGGGAAAGATGGTAACATTTAAAATGTAAATTTAAAAGTCCAATAAAAATAAATGGGATGTCTTTGTTAATTTTGGATTGCATTTGTTCATCAATATGCTACTTATCTTTGTATAGCTTTAGGCTTTACATATTAAATTAAATTTAAAAATTATGTGTATACCTGCCCTAGTTCATGTGCACCACGAGTGCGCATGTCACCTGAGTCCAAAGAGCCTCAGATCCTCTGCTGCTAGAGTAACAGGCAGTATGAACTGCCTGATACAGCTTCTGAGACTTCCGTAAGAGCAGTAAATAATTGTGACCATTATGTTTTCTCTTCATCCTCTAGACCCTGTAGCTTTAATGCATGCATTTATTATTTCTAACTGTGCATGCATACTTTGCACATGTGTGTCTGTGTCTCTGTGAATTTTCATGAACAGTGTACGTATTTCTTTATGTATGTAATCATGTTATCAACAGAAAGAGCTATACTGACTTTCTTTAATGTGTGTGGGTTTTCTTCTTTTTCTTCCTACTTGCTTTGGCTAAGGATTCCAGTCCCATACTGAAATGATGTGGCCAGAGTGGAGCCTCATCTTTAAGGACATGCTGGGGGAGTGGGCTTTTCACTTCCCCCACTTATTATAGCATGGGCTGTAGGCTTTTCACATGTGGCCTTTATTATGTTGAAGTAAGTTTTTATTCCTGGTGCCTTTGTTTTCCTGCCTAATGATTTTTCCCACCAAGACTAGGCAAAAAAAAAAAAAAAAAAAAAAACCAAAAAAAAAACAGGTGACTGAGTGGTCTTCCAAGCCCTCCTTATCCACTGCTGAGAACAAAAAAGAGAAAATATATGAGGCCTCTTCCCCACTGCTCGTTCAATGCCACTGGGTGGCTTGACAATGACCAGATTGCAATAACTGCCACTGGCCCCATATTTTGTGCAATATAGAGCTGCTTTGCATAAAGGAATACTTGTGGGATATCAGAGTGACTCTGGCCAATTCTTTCCCTCAACACCTGCATTCCTCTTAGTCCTATAGGGGCTCTGCAGAAGTTGTCAGAACTTGCCAGCATATATCTCATATCACTGAAGCAGATAGAGAATCTTACAGAAGCCTCACAGTAGCTGGCTTCTCTGGTTCAGAGATCAGCAGATATCTTTGGTGTTTCCATGTTGGGACCCTTCCACTTTCTGGACTTTTGGCACTGATACCAGGATTTTTTTTCTCCTATTTCTTGTATGTCAGCAGGAATGTAGAGTGTGGGAGGGGAGAGGCCCAGGCTCAAATCTCTGTTGTACAAAGAAATTTTATGATTTTATCTAAAAGGAAAAATCAATAAATCATTAATGGTACCTTCAGAGAAGATTAAATGAACAAAGCTGCTTTCATGATGCTATAAAGGTCATGCTTTACAGCCTTGATCACTCGCTAACAGCACTGCAGACCTGAAGGAGAATGGTGAGCTACTGCGGCCTTGCAAGCCTGCTCAGGGAGGTGAGGATTGGCCCTCTAGATCGATGGCCAACTGCACCACCTCAAGTCTGTCTCTGTCTTTCCCTTGCCTCATTCCTTCTTTTCTTCTTTTCCTCTCTTCTCCTTCCCTCCCTCCTTCCCTTATTCCCTCCTGCCTTCTTTTCTTCTCTTTCTTTTGTTCTTTCTTTCATTTTCCTTCCTTCCTTTTGAATTTTGTTTATTGTTTGAAAATTTGAAACATATATGTATACCATATGTTCTCTTTAAAAGGTTTATTTATTCATTATTTTATGTGTGTGTGCCATATATGAGTTTATGTGCTTGCATGTTGCATAGGTTTGGTGCCCAAAGAGGTCAGGAGAGTGTATCAGATGCCCTGGAGCTGGAGTTACAGAAAGTTGAGTGCTGAAAAGAGGACCTAGGTCTTCTGCAAGAACAGCAAATGCTTTTTAACTGCTGAGATATCTCGCCAGCCGCAATACTTTCATACATGCAAATAATGTATCACAGTCTTATCCTTTCCTAACGGCCCCTAGGCATCCCCCACAGTTCCCTTTCCAATTTCATACCCATCCGTTTCTCTTCCAAATCACTTTCTCAACAGTCTTATCAGGAATCAAGCCAAGCCCTTCCATGTGTGTGAGATCTGGCCTTGCTGCGGAAGTCGTCTGTTTTCTCTTGGCATGTGGCAAGGATCGAGGTTTGGAAAGTCACTTGGTTCTTGACCTATAGGATGTGGATACTGTCAGTTCTCCTGGGCAGGTGTTTTAACAGTTTGGCTCTGAGATGTCCCTGCCCCAGGCTCATGGTTTGAACACCTGTTCCCTAGCTGATGATGCTATTTCAGGAGGCTTTCACATCTTTTCAAGGAGAGGATTGCCTGTCAGAAGTAGGTCACCAGGGGTGGATATCTATCTCTACCTACATTTACATCTAAATCTATGTCTAATCTATGTCTCTATGTCTATCTCTATCTCTCTGTCTCTATCTAAGCTATATCAGTCTATCTCTATATTTAATCTACATATACATCTACATCTGCATCTATGTCTCCATGTCTATCTCTTTCTCTATCTAATATATCTCTCTACCATCTATATCTCTATGACTCTGTCCCTATATCTGTGTGTGTGTGTGTGTGTGTGTGTGTGTGTGTGTGTGTGTGTGTGTGTGTCCATTGAGTCAGAGTGTTACTACATGGTGAAAATGCCCTGATCTGGCCTGCCTGGAACTCATAGACCAGGATGACTTTGAATTCATAGAGATCACTTGTCTTTGCCTCCCAAATCTGGGATTAAAGGAGTGTGATACTATGCCTAGATCTTTAAAACACACACACACACACACACACACACACACACACACACACAATTTTCTTTAAAGGGTACATTTGAAGGTTATCTCCAATCCCTGTTCCCATCATGTGTTTTGCTCCCTGGCCAATTATGATAAGTGCAGCCTCTACTGTGGGCTCCCACTACTGTAAACTGGGATGTAACCCTGTGTGTGTGTGTGTGTGTGTGTGTGTGTGTGTGTGTGTGTGTGTGTGTGCACATGCATGCTAATTCTAAGGTTTCCTCATACTACCAGAAGCACTGAGGTCATCACAGATGTCACAGCACTGACATCACAGATGTCACCCTGAAAGGAGAAGCATATGCAAGAGGTCATTTGTTCCTTAGGTTAAAGGACACAAGGGAAGCTTTACCAGCCTCATGGCACATACAGGAAACCAAGGTAAAGAAAGATGAAACACCACACCTGTGGCTGCCATAGATCATGGATTAAGGTGACATTCAAACCTGTGCCTGGTTCTTCACCCAGTAGATTATTTTTAAAGCAGTCTCAGAACTTGAGTCCAGTTTCTGGAAGTTATACAGTCTTCAGGAATGAGACATAATCTCTCATTGTATCTTGGACATTGATGGATAGCCTCCCAGCCTCAATTCTAAACAGCATATCTGGTTCTTGAGAATTTATTGACTTGAAACAATGAATGAAGTAAGTCAACACACTTGTGTGAATTTTAAAGACTATAATATATGGTAGATGTGCTTTCTGAACACTCTTCCTTCACGCTGTAGCCCAGCTTTCCTCTCCTCATTCTGGTTTATTTTCCCATCAGTTTTAGTTTCCAGAGTTTCCAGTGGTGTGAAATCCAAACAATTAACAGACAATTCATTCAGTGAGAGCTCTTTCTTACTTGATCTCCAACCTCCAATCAACAGAGGCCAGCTTCTGTCCCAGGTAGTAATACATGTCTCCAGTTTGGGTGGACCTTCCAGAGAAAATAGATTTCCATGCAAATCAGTGTCTATAAGCAGATTCAATGACGCCTGGAGTCATGACCTGCTATACTGTTGTTTTTTCTGCTCACTGTCACTTGCTGGGAGCCTGACAGCATGTGACAGAAGTCTGGTTTCACTGTGGCTGTGAAATGTTCTGGTGGTCATTCACACTTTCTAATCAGTTACTGTCAAAAGTATTTTAATTAATAGCTTTGTTCATATGTCATTATCCTTAGAAGTGGATGCTTGGCATTCATGATCCAAGCATCTCTAATCTTGACGGATATGAACAAACTGTAATCGATAGAGGTTGTCCCAACACACACTGAAGGTAGCAGTTTATAATTATCCTCTGCTCAGTTCACCAAATGTTCTGCTCCTGGCCCTGCCCGTGTCATCTTCAGAAAACTTGAGCAGTGTAGGGGGATATATGCTTGCTCAGGAGACAGCAAGAAAAACTACTGTCAATGGATCTTTGTAAAATCACTGAAGGAAATAATGACTTCCATGTTGCTAGATAGAGTGTGTTACAGTTAGTTTCTGCAGTCAACTTGACACAAACCTAGAGTCTTCTGGAGAGAGGGAAACTCAACCTAAAGTTCACCTTCATCAGATTGGCCTGTGGCCTTATCCTACAAGCATCTTTTTAGCTACTAATTTATGGAGAAGGGTCCTTCCTTCTGTGGGCAGTGCCATCTATAAGCAGATAGTCCTGAGCTATAAGAGTGAACCAAAGGGAGCAAACCATAGTGTTCCTTTGTGTTTCCTACCTTTGTTCTTGCTACACAGCGTTTCATTTCTGCTCTGGCTTCCTCCAATGATAGACTGTATACTCTACGATGAAATTACTTCTTTCTTCCACAAGTTGTTATTGATCAAAATATTTTTATTACAGCAACAGAAAACAAATTAGAACACAGTGACACCTTCAACTTTGACATCACTTACTTTGGCCTTACTCAGTAATGCTTACTGTTCCTTCCTGTGGCTGGTGTTTCTAGCTGATAACTTTGTCTCCTTTGCTGTGTGGTCTTCTCTCCTTATCTATAATGGTTTTCAGTGCCATGCATTAGAATCACTTGGGATGCACTTGAAAATGTAGACCCTCAGGTCACACCCCAGAGAAATTCATTTATTGAACCACAATTGCTTGAGGGAGAGACCAGGCATTAGCCTTTGAAAAGCTCTGCATGTCTGTAATGGACAGAGAGCTGTTAATTAAGCAATGGACTCTGCAGAGTTCCATCCATGTCTTGCCATTACACCATCTCTGAATAAAGCTGTGGACAAGCCTACGGTTTTAATAACCATCCATATTCGAACAGCTTTGTGTACTTCCAGTAAACCTTGGACATTTTTTTATGTGTCCCACATGAGCATCTCAGCCCACTCTCTGATTGACACCATAAAGCCCATAGTTCAAAAATTTCCTACGCCCTGCCAACTTGATACTTTATTCATTATTTCCATTCTAGTGTGTAGAACTCCACTGGTCCAGCTCCTCTTCCTATACTTATCACCATCGCAGTCACATAGCAGCCTCCTCTCCAGTTGACTCATTGATGCTACACTGTTCAGAGCCTCCCATGGTGTTTTCTTAAAGAAACATGTCATCCTACAGTTTTCCTTAGCTGGGCTCTTCTGGTCTCCCACCCCAGCCTCCATAGCATTGTTTTCTCAGTTCCTCATCTATCATGCTCTTCTTCCCCAGAATGGATCTCACGAAGGTTTGTTCCTGCTTCCACAATTCTTTTCTTTCCACCCACACTCTAGTGGACTTCTAGTCTTCTTCTTCTTACAGCCAGCAGCTCAAGAATTTCTTGCTAGAAACTTTCTTGACCTTCAAGACAGGACCAAATTAGATCTTCCTCTTAAGAGCTCCCAGTGGTACGTGATCTTTTAATTAATATCTCTGACTTTCTTTATGCCATAAGTTATACAAAAGCCACAAAAGTCAATCTTTTTTTATATCATTTTCTTTTTGTTTCTTGATATATTCCTGAATTAGTCAGAGTTCTCTAAAGGAACAGAACTGACAGAATGAATATATAACATATAATATATAATGTATAATGTATAGTGAAAACATGCAACATGCAGCATACAATGTGAAGCATGTAATATGTAACATGCAGCATACAACATATAGTACATAGTACCTAATACATAATATAGTAGATAATATACAATACATATAGTGTGTGTGTGTGTGTGTGTGTGTGTGTGTGTGTGTGTGTGTGTGTATAATTTGTTAAACTTTTCACAGTCTGTGTTCCTGGTAGTCTGACAATGGCTATCTCATGATAGACATGATAGAAAGTTTGAGAATATGGTGATTGTTCACTCCATGAGACTGTATGTTTCAGGAGTTCCAACCTGGTGATAGAGTCCCAGAGGTTTTCTGGAGAGCTGCTGGTCTTCAGTCTACATTGAGATTCCAGAGAAGCTGTTTCTAATCTAAGGAAAGGAATGCCACAGCAACATGATAGATGGACTTGCAGATGGGAATGAGAGCAAGAAGACAAAAAAAACAGTTTTGTTCTTCCATGTCTTTTAATGGGAGTTGCCATGTGAGCATGTGGTTCATATTTAGGATTGGCCTTTTTGCTTCAAATAATCTGACCAAGAAAAATCCTTCTCACGAGTGTCCAGTAGCTTGGATTTTAGTTGATTCCAGATGGAGTCAAGTTGACAACCAACATTAGCTGTCACAGTTCCCAAAGTCTTATGCATTTCCTGTCCCTGTAACACTAGTGTTTGCCATTCCTTTTCTTTCTACCTCTATGTGCTTTGATTTGGACATTGACTGTATGTGAAGCAACATACATTTTGGACTTCATCTTCAAAGTGGTGTTTATGGGCAGTGGTGGCATTTTTTAGGAGGTAGGGCCTCCTGGGAGGTTAGTTGGAAGTTCAATTGTGTGTAACTTATGATAGCTATCACATGACCCTTAGAAATTTTGAGAGACATTATAAAAGTAGTGACCATATGTCCAAGTATTCGCTCCTTCTGCTCCACTGAAGTGTGTGGTTGATGGAGGTGGTGTGGTACCACATGACTAAATTCGAAGCATCCAGGAGGTGGTGAGCATATGGATCTCTGTGAGTTCAAGTGGACCCTGGTCTACCAGTCTAGTATATGTCTTGATTTCTAGCCCAGCCATTGATATATGGTGAGACTTTTTCTCAAAACAAAGCAAGATAGAAACAATGAAAACAAAAACCCCAAACAAAGAAATATCAAAAAAAGATGTGCTTGCTTTCTTTCTCCACACACATTTCATCATCTGGCTTTCACCATAGGCCTTGAACTAGATCCACACCACTTACACTCTGAACTTCCAAAGTGTGAGGTAAATAAACCTCTTTGTTTTGTAAGTAGTCAGTGTTGGGTGTTTCATTGCAGCAATGAAAAGCAAACTAAACATGTAGATAAGTGCACACTGGCCCCTGTGGTCCTCAATTGAGAGATAAAATGTCACCAGCAACATTATGCACTTGACCTCTGAAAGGATATACCCTGTCACCATCCCCACTGAGCCAGCTGGCAGTTCGTGCAGAACAAGAGTTATCAATGAAAATCATTCACATTTAATAACTTCAACAGCACCCCATAAATACTCAAAAAATGGAGAATTGTTTACAGTGCCCTCATTTCATAAGGGAAATTTACAAGACTATTAAAAATTATTGGACTTCTTCTATGAAAGGATGGTTTCACTAGCACCCTCCATGACTTCACATCCAGGCTCTGCAGCATGTTTATTCTCAGGTTTTCAAAATACCGTATTTCTTCCACCATTAAATTTTATCTCGGCATCGTTGTTTTAAAGCACCAATTTCCCAAGCGCTTCTGATCTTATAATTCGGCTCCGGAATGCGTTGCTTTGGATAAACCGCTGGAGATCACACAGGTCCAGCCATGGCTGCAGGGACTAAACCTGAGTAATACACAAGCTTTTGGGGATTGCAGAGCTAAGAAGGTATCTGTCACTGTGGTGGTCCTGGTGGCCAGCAATCGACTGAGACTCTCTGGCAGAGATAGAATGTCCTAACTGTGGGCAAGAGGAAAGAAAGAGTATGAGGGTGTGAAGATCACAGTGGCTCTTCAATTGTCTTGGCTGTAGGACACTGAGATGCTTGTCTGTATCTGTCTACAATGGTCTACCCCATGTAGAGTATAAGTGTGAACCCTTCTAAACTGCTGACCATGCCCGAACCTCTCAGCATAGTCTGCCATTATCAAGGGCAAATGCTGAGTCTTCTTCCTTGAAATTGAACCAGGGCATGACCCAAGGTTGTTCTGATAGAAGGGAACATCGTTAAGTGACAGGAACTGCTTTTGTTCCAAACTTCTTCTCAGGGCAGAAGATGCCGGAGTATATCAGGAGGTTATCTATGACATGCTGAAATGTGTCCCAGGGTCCAGGGATCTCTCAGTTACCAGATTAAATGCCCACTTTACTAATATTTGTCAAACTCCTTTTTGTTCCCTCTGTTCTTTATCCTCTGTTTTAGTATTATTATTGCTGTAATGAAACACCGTGACAAAAGCAACGTGGGAAGGAAAAGGTTTATTCTGTTTACACTTCCATATCATTGGTCATTATTGAAGGAAGCCAGGACAGAAACTCAAACAAGGCACAAACCTGGAGGCAGGAACTGATGCAGAAGCCATGGGGCATGCTTCTTACTGGCTTGTTCATCATGTCTTGCTTAGCCTGCTTTCTTATAGAAGCAAGAATTACCAGCTCAACAGTGGCCCCACCCACAATAGCCTGACCCCACCCCTACCCCCATCAATCACCAATTAAGAAAATGCTCCACAGGCTTGCCTGCATCCCTCTCTTATAGAAGCATTTTCTCAATTGAGGCTCCCTCCTCTCTGATTCCTCTACCTTATGTTAAGTTGACATAAACTAAACAGGACAGCCTCAGTCATTCTCTCTACTGGGAATGCCTCCAACTCCTTAGTCCAACTGCAGGAACCCAGTACTAAGGCCATCCCTAGCTGTTTAGAAGTGACACCCCCATTACTGGTTCCCTTTCTCAGATGTGAAGCAGCCCTGAGCTCCGTTCTTAGGCTCCTTGATGCTGAGACTCTTTTAGCAGATGAATTGGAGGCAGCCTACTGAAGGGAGGCTCAGATGGCAATGTGAGCTAGGGCACCCTGTGTCATGCACTCCTTGTCCCCACGAAATGGGGGCTTTGGTGAATGGGTTTCCTGTTTCAAAAAAAGATCTAGAAATCTATTCTTACATTTAAATGTTGATAGAGATTGCAGTTCAAGTAAATTATGTGAAACCTGAGTTAGTCGTTAAGGTCATGGGCCTCGCTAAATTTCCCCCTAGGCACTTCTAATTGACTTTCCCCCAATTTTCTTAGGGAGTGGCCAAAGTCAGCCCTTATGATGGTTAATTTGTAACATGACAGGATCTGGACTCAGCTAAGAGATAAAGCTCTGAGCACACGAGTGAGGGATTTTCTTGGCTAGGTTATCTGAAATGGGAAAACTTACTCTACATGTAGATGGTGTCTTCAGGTGGTTGCCTAGACAGAAAGAAGTCTGACAGAAGAGCTTGTGCCCCTTCCCCATTTGTTTGTGAACCCATCCACTCTGCTCTTGCTATCATTCACTAACATCAGAATCCAGCTCTAAGGCCTTCCAACAGGAGCTGAAAACTGATGGCTCTCTAGTCGTTCTCTGGGCCCTTGGAGTCAGATTGGAACTACAGACCCCTCCAGCTATGTGGACAAAGCACCTACTCCAGCGTGAGATAGCTGGACTACTGAGAATATATTACATGTAAGCCAATCTAATAAATCCCATTTTAATATATATTCATTCTATTGGATCTGTTCCCTAGAGAAGCCAGACAAAAGGAGCTGGGGAAAGAATGGGAGGTGAAAGCTGAGTGACAGAACACAAATCCATCTTCCCTGTGCCATGGTGACAAGATGCTTTTTCTAGGACTTGCTGGGCTGACCTTCTTGCAACATCTCTGACCACCTTTCCTCCAGGTTCTATAATTCTCTGGGTCCATGATTCTGATGCCTGCTCCTTCCCTCTCCAGATATGAGAGTTTCCTGTCTGTCCCATAGTGTCTAAGTGCTCTTGGGACCTGTCAGACTGCGTGCTGGCACTTCTTTCTGGGTTTTCTTTTCAAACTTTTCATTAATTCTTTGTGAACCTCACATTATGCACCCTATTCCTGCTTATCTTCCTGTCCCCTCATATCTGTCCTTTGTCCTTGCAACCCCTCTCAAATAAAACACACAAAACAACAACAATAACAACAATGACAACAAAGCCCAAAGCATAGAAAACATCTCATTATGGAAACTGTAGTATGTCACAGTGTGTCCCACAGTATATATCTCTGTCCATCCATCTTTACTTGCAAATGCTCATTGCAGTGTGTCATTGGTCTGGTTTAAGATCTCTGGTTTCTGGGACACCATCAATGCTGGATCCTCATCAGGACTCCTGCTTATTGTACTGTTGCCCTGTGTCATAGAGATCTTGCAGCCTGCTGGACAGTCCCTTGCACTAGTCCCAACTGTTCTCCAATGATATAGATTAAGAGTTCTGGCTCTAGGCCTAGGTAGTAGATGAGCTGGCCAGTGACCAGGCTGTCCTTTATCTCAAACTACCAGGGCAAGCTCTGCAGAACTGCTCTGGCTAGGTCAATTCAATGCCACAATCAGCAAGAGGCAGGTTCAGCTCTCTTGATCTCATGCCCTTGGGGCTGGCTTACTCAAACCTATACCTCCATCCAGCTGCACTGTGTGGCCCAGTAAAGGTATGGAGCCCACTCTCCCAAGTTCTGTAGCTTGTGAGAGGCTGGGACAGCTCTCCAACTCTCATACCTTCAGAGATGGCTCACAAATGTCTTTGCTGTCTGGGCCATATCTACTCTTGTTGCCCAGGCAAGGTGCAGGGCCTACTTTATAAAGTACTTCAGCTAGTGAGGGGACAGGGATAGCTCTCCTAGTTACTGCAGGTGGTAATGTGAGAAGGGGAAGGGCATCACCTGCACCCATGTCATCTCACATTAGATGAGGTTCAGGGCCTGGTCTCCTAAGGGCTGCACCAGGTACATGTTGACTTTTTTGACCACTGCCTCTCTTGTTTCCATGGTTCTACAGGTCTGTGTCCTCTATCCCTAACCTTCGTGTATTCTAAGCATCCTCTCCTTACTCCAGTGATTAATCATGCTATTTAAGAGCCCCCTAGTGGTGGAGAAACTGGAACATGAAGAAATGCTAGGCAAGTCTCTGTCCTTTGCACATCTAGAATGACTGGACTGGAGCCTTGAATAACATTCTATAGGCTGGAGTCCGTGGTTATTTCTTGTTTCTCCTTTCTTATTTAGGAGATGACTTTTGATCATCAAGCCCAATACTGAAGCACCCCAAAACTTCAATTGTATGCACCTGCATTAGGTGGTTCCTCTGATTACTGGCTCTCAAATCTGGGGTGATACCAGGCAAGTATCAGCACCCAGCCCCAATAGATAATTGACACCATTTTAGAAGGGTACCATCTATCTGTGGTAAATCAAGTGGAGGAAAATGGTTTGTTCTGGGTCATTTGTGCTAAGGTAGGTAACATTTCTATATGTCCCGTGGTCTCCTTTACAGAGGTGGAAGATGTGGCTTGAATGGCTGAGGAAAGCCCATCTCCAGAGAAGCCTGTACAAGGAGAGTCCCTGAGAACTCTCAGGGATTGGTTAGAGATTTTCTGGGTTGCTTTCCCTGGTACTGCTTAGCAGGACTGCTGATCATGGGAGAGTAGAATCTCTCTACACCAACACTGATTGTGCTAGGATGTGAGGATGATGCTGAGGACACAGAAGAATCTTGATCATCATAAAGTGTGGATTTGAAAACTTTTTTCCCCTCATCCCCCAGGGAGAAATTTTTCCTTCCACCTCCTAGAATTTTCTAGAGAGCTGACATCTTGATTTTGTGTGAGCATTCTGGGCCAACTCATCATTTTAATGCTCTTTCCGAGGACCTGGTTTTGATTCATCCCAGGGAAAGCATCATAGGTTGTCTTTTATGATGAGATGTAAGCCATTTAGGTTAGGCACTTAGGAACAACTTTAAAAAAGCAGACTTTAGCCCCACTAGTTATAGAACTAGATTCTACCTGGGGTCATGAAGACATCAGAGAAGAGGAGACTCAGTAGTCAATGTGGGTAGAGTGGGATAGGGACTGGAAATCTACTGGTCTGGTTTAGAGAAAGTGGCGTTTGTGTGGGCTGTGGTAAAAGGAGGTGCAATGATTAGGGAATGACAGTCATATTTTCACATAAGTGTACTTGAGTTTATCATGGGAAACTTATCAAGTTAATTGAATAATCTTCAAGAGACATAAGAGAATAGGAGCTAATATCAAGAGGAGAGACATCTCTCTATGCCCCATCATATGCCCTCTGCAGATAGATAATTTCCACATAGGCAGCAAGATGTTGAATCCCTTGCAGGGAGAGCTCTATTCCTCCATTAAAAGAGGGAGGCAGGGGGAGTAGGAATGAAAGAGTGTAGGAGAGAAAGAAAGAGACAGAGACAGAGAGAGATAGAGACAGAGAGAGACAGAGACAGACAGACACAGATACAAACACAGTGTCACAGAAGGAACAACAAAGAGGTAAAGTCATTCAGCAACACTTAGACTGGAGAAGACGGTGTTGACTGTCACTCAAGGGTCCAAAGTCAACAATATCTCAGCCACAGATGACATGGGTTTAGCAAGCACAAGACTGGGCAGAATGTTTGCTTCTTGACATGAAATTCTGAGGTGTCCATGATCTGCTCCAAGAAACCATTCTGGAGATACTTTAAGGCTTGGGCTGAGCCTGTTGAGAGACAAGGGAACCCTGGAAGGTGCTCACCCTAAATTCCAGACCACTACCTTTGTAGTCAGTTGTATCTTCAGGAAACATTTATTAAGCTTGTCCCCACTTTGCTTTCTCTTGGCTCTTGGCTTCCGAGTCCCTGATCATGAGGACTGACTATGATCATCTTTACATTAGATAAAAATTATGAAGGACCATTGTCCCTGGCTTAGATATTAGAGGAAAGAGAGGTACTGGGAAGGCAGAGGCACTTGTAGTCACCCTCAGCTTGAAGCTGGATGAGGACTTATATCATTTCTGAGGTGCAGCATGTCCATACCATGAGCCAAATGGGCTCTAAGGTGGATACAAGCAAGGGTGCTTCTGAACACAGCAGCTTTTCCACATTGCTGCTTCCTCAGCTCCCAGGAGTGGGAGATGGATCAACACCCTTAATTGCCTTGTTTTTGTGCCAAATGTTCTCAGCCAGAATCTCTAATGTTGGAGCCGGGTTCGCTATCAGTTGTGATGTGGCCACAAATCCAGAAAGGAGTGTTATGTCAGGGCTGGCAGAGGAGTAGGGCATGGTGTAGATTGCCAGCTGGATACAGGGACAGCTCCACAGACAGGCAGAAGCTTTGATGGAAGAAGGGGAAAACTTTTTGACAATCTCTACAATGAACATTTTCTCACTTATATTTGACTTATACACAGAAAACTTGTAGTGTCACAATGTGAAAGACTGGATGGGCTCTCAAAATGATTTGGTTTGACATTCTACATACTTTACATTCTCTCTGTCTGTCTGTCTGTCTGTCTCTCTCTCTCTCTCTCTGTGTGTGTGTGTGTGTGTTGTACTGTGTAGCAGTACAACTGTTCATTTTGTATGGAATCTCTTTATTATACAGGATATTAGAGGGAATGGGAAACATTCCATCTTCCAGGGAAGCTCATTAAGCCAACAATTCAATAGCTCCAGGAAATCCCTGAAACTGACCAGTTCAGTAGACATATTGCTCCCCAAGCATGTAAGCAGGAAGGACTAAATAGATATATTCTGAACTGTCTAAAAAGGGCAGAACAGTACAAGCTGTCTGCAAGAAGCTCAGACCACTTGAGCTGACTCAAACTCTCCAACATGTTGAGCTGCCCCCGTGTTGTACAGTGTTTTCAGGTTTCATCACCTGTGCAGGAGTTGATATTTGGTGATGGAGCTCACTTTGACCTCTTTCTGCTCTTGCAAGTAACTCTTCATTCATATTTCTGTGAGGAACCCCAATAAAACTAATTAGTTCATCAAGGTGGACTTGGGTAGTGTTCTTGCTTTGGTCTTCGGTCGCTTCCTTATCTGGACTGAGTAGTTGTTTGTTCACACCTCTCCAGGAATAGTGACACCCAACACATGCAGTGGTGTACATGTGTAAATCACAGGACAACTTACAGGAACTGGTCCTTTCCTTTCACAATATAGATTCCAGAGATCATGTTAGTACACTTAATGACAAGCACCTTTATATGCCGAGCCATCTTGCTGGCCCTTCATCCTCATCTTGTAAGCAAAGACACTAAGGTCATGGGTAGGAGGACATGTTAGTAAAAATAATTCAACCCACACAGGCCTGTCTCTGAGACAGTTTCCAGTAAGTGTGTGGGGAAGGAGCTTTTGCTAAAACAGTAGTGGACAGTGGTGGGCAGAAGTATGCTTTCAACTGCCAATCTATGGTGAAGAATAGCTCCTACTGGGAGAGATTCCTTGAAGTTTCATGTGACATATCAGGCAACTGCTATGTGCTAGCCACTACATTGGGAAACATCCATCTTGTCACAATTTCTTTAGAATCATGAGTGTCATTATTTGACATTGTTTGATGATAATCTGTAAGAAGCCCTATATAGATGAGACTACAGTAATTCACTTGAGGACTAAAATGTACAAGATCCAAACCAGCGTGAGTTTAAGTGCATTTTTTCTGGACAGAGAGGGACGGGTCCGGGCAATAAGAATATTCCACCTGAGGCTGCTCCTGAGGCATTAGGAGACAGTTCTTTTAGCTTCACAATGCTTGGGTGGGATGCTGGCTGTCCTCTGGTTCTCATCAGGACCAGTTCCAGAATCACAGGAATGTTTTCTTCATTTAAAATCAGAGGAATATATTTAGAAAGATATTTACAGTGGATGAAAACAAATACTATTAATTTATTAGTATAATTAGAACAAGAAACAAAACACATTTCAGGTGTGTGTAAGAATTTTACTGCCATGCTTATTGTCTTTCCTAACGTCTTAAAATTAATCCATGAAGCAGCATTCACATTCTCCCAATTACCCCACAGTGAGGTCCTATGGGAAGGCAAAGGAATGACAGGCTGCCACAGCTGGAGCATGTGCACCCCATTCATCCATCTGTAATAAGAATTTTACCATTTTCCATAAAGGTGTCATTTCAGATCTCACCAGCAAAGGAGCCAGGATGGCAACAGGTGTGAAATTTGCATTAGCATATGTATGAGAGAGTAGAATCACACCTCAAATATTTAGGATCAAACTTTTTAATAGCATAATAAAAGTAAAGCAGGTGTTAAATGGCTACAGGATCTGTGTTGTCACCGGTCCCAAATGCGTCCATTCCTGAAAGACTGGAACATGGAGCAGGTCCCGTTGAGGCCAGCTCCAGGTGTTTGAGGACAGATAAGATGGACAAGAAAGACACCGTTCTTAAGGAGCGGAAGCTCACGATAACGCCTCCTGCCTCTCTGCTTGTATCACCTGACCAACCAAGAACTGAGAACCACAAGCCTCCACAAAGAGGGAGCCAGGCTTGCAGCGGGCATATTTGGATTTTGTACCACATCCATGCCCTCTTCTGGTAAAAGTTCCCTCCTTCCCTTTGACAAACTGTCTCTGTTCTACTATATGCAGGCTGGCTGGGATTGTTAGCTTGGGTATCTTACCATCCTCACTGCACTAGATAAAAGACAGCATGTAACAAAAGCTAGCCCCAGGGGTTTCTTCTTAGGAACTTGGGCTCTCTAGTGGACAGAGGCAAGGATGAGTGAAATGCTTAGAGTTGATAAGTTGCCAGCCAGCTCTGCCAGCATGGCTCCCTGGAGTAGCCTTTGCTCTTGTTTCTTATATGCCTATTCATCTGATGTTCCTTTGATTTGATGACTTCTCTAATATCTCCCCATTAAACTCCACTTTAGCTTGAGTTAGCCAGAGTTGATTTCTGTTGCTTGCAATTAAAGAATCTTGACTGATATAAAAATAACAACGGCAACAGCAAGATGCAGATGTTGCATTGAGTGCTAAGTGTTTTACAGATGTTACCTCTTTCAGTGTTCACAGTGACGATTTGAAGTAGATATGATGATCCCTGTCTTGTACGATGGGGCATTCAGAGTCATGAGCAGCCCAAACAATGATTTTTTTTTAAACCTAGTTCATATTTCTACTGGATTTTTCTCTATTATTCCAGTTCTTATAGAAATAGAACCAAGATAGATGGTATACATAGATAAATATATGGTGCGTGTGTGTGTGTGTGTGTGTGTGTGTGTTTGTGTGTGTGTGTGTGTTTGTGTGTATGTGTGTGTGTTCAAGAGGAGATTACTTATGAGAATTGGTTCACTCTGGTTATATATTCAGAAATCCCATAATAACCCATTTGCAAGCTGGAAAGCCAAGAAAAATGTGATATAATTTAGTCAGAGTTTGGAAGCCTAAGAACCAAGGAAATCAAAGATATATTGCCCAGTCTGAAAAATCAAAGGACTAGGGACCAAAGTGGACCCCAGTGTAAGGCCTAAGGCTCAGTTAGCAAGGATGCTGGAATTCCAAGCTGGAGAAAGGTAGAATTCACCCTTCCTCCATTTTTTAAAGAATCTAGGTTCTCAAGGGGGTAGTATGCAGAGCCCATATTGGTGAGGATAGATTTTTGTATTCAGTCCATTCATTTACATGCTAATCTTTTCAGAGAATGTTGTAGTTTGGATGTTAAATATCCACACATACCACTGCTATACTTTGGTCAAAATGTTTGGTCCCCAGTTGCCAGAATTGTTTTTGGGAGGTTATAGGTTCGTTGGGACTCTGGGCTAGTCAGTAGAATTGGGTTGCGAGAGTGAATTGTCTCCCTCTGCTTCTGACTTGAGCTCACTGCTTCCTGATCTGAGATGTGCCGAGCCTCAGCTGCAGGCTCCAAGCCCCATGACTTCTCTCCAACAATAGAATATATCTCCTTACACTGTCAGTTCCCCAAGTTGCTTCTGCCAGCTATTTTGCCAGTGACCAGAAAGGTTGCTGATATATTGAATCCCCTCATAGCTACACACAGAAATGGTGTTTTAGTAGCTATCTGGTCACCTCTTAGGTAAGTTGATGTACAGAGTCAATCAGCACAACCTCGACTGGGACTCTCCCAGTCGTCATCTTGTCTGGGAGACTTCTGATTTACTGGGGGTTTCCAGTTCAAGGCAAAGGAGCTTACAAGTTATCACCACTAATGGCAATTGATGTGCCTAAAAGCTTAGAAAGAAGGCCCAGGTGATTTGAATGGCTCTTTGAGAGTCAGAGTTTCCTCCTCCTTCAGTATTAGTAGTTCATATGAATCAAAGCATTATTAAGAGGGAAACAAATTCTCAAGAGTGGCCAGAATTCTAGGTTCAGAGAAGTCACTAAAGGCTGGTGAATAAACAGAGACTGCGCCCATGATGGGATGACACAAGGACTTGGGATGTGGCATAAAGGATCAAGTAAGTCCAAGAGTTGGTTCAGCTGTGGTCCTTTGGAATGCTTCCCAGGGCTGGCCGTGGATGACATGTGAATGTAACTGTTCCAGGTGTTTCAGAATCACATGAGGACTGATCCAGTTCAGACAGCAAACACTAATGTCTACAGAAGCCAGGTGCAAAATGAATGGGTCAGGCATAACACAGCTAGAGCATGAGGACTGTGCTACAGTGACAATGATTGGACATCTCAAGGGAATGCCAAGACTCACTGTTGGAATTGCAAGTGTTCAGACAGTTGTGGACAGAATTGATTCGGAGGAAAGAGACCCTTTCACATAAAATGTGCAGGGGAAAATTTTATGTATGTGATTTTTCTCACTTGTTGAATTTCAGTGGTACACTATGCCCAGTCATATTAGATAGCCCTTGGGCCCTAAACTTAAGTCCTTGTGTTTATAAGCCAAGTCATTTTCTGACTGAGCTAGCCCAACTTTGATCTTGTACAGAGCATATTCTATACACAAGATATGCAATTTATCTATTGTTGTGGCTTTGGGTGCCTGGGCTCTCAACAATAATTCTGGCTTCTCATGTGAGTCCCAGAGATTGTCTTTACCTTCGGACAAAGTATATTTCTTAATAGACTAAAGCCTGCCAAATGATATTTGTACCTCAAAATTGTCCAGTTACCCCAAAAGATGACACTATAATTCCAGAGGTACTATGAATTTTCACCAATGATCCCTATTATTTTGGGTGAGTTATATTAAATAAGTTATTCTCATCCAATTGTTGGTCTATATAAATATCTTTAGTATTTACATCTTATTTAAGTTATAGCTTAGTCTTCTCATATTGCTATAATAGTTTACAGCAGACTAGGTAAGTTACAAGGAACAATATTTCATTTCTTACAGATCTGGAAGGTGGGAAGTCAAAGCTTGAGCAGCCCAATGGGGCAAAGGCCTTACTGATGCATCATTCACAGCAGTGATAAAAGTCTCTCTCTCTCTCTCTCTCTCTCTCTCTCTCTCTCTCTCTCTCTCTCTGTGTGTGTGTGTGTGTGTGTGTGTGTGTGCATGTCTTATATACACACACATGAATACATGCATGCGTGTAAGACTGGGCTAAACCTACTTGTTACAGATTAAACATTAAATACCTCATAGGCTCATGTTTTTGAACACCTGGTCCCAAGCTAATCACACTGTTCTGGGAGATTATGGAGGTGGTGACTACAGTAAGTGGATCACTGGTAGAATCATTCCAAATTCCTGGTTCACCCATTATATGTAAAGCCACTGCCTCATGTTCCTGTTACGATGGGCTGAACCTCCTTAAACTATAAGCCAGCAAGATCATGCATAATTCTTCTGTCAGGAACCTACTTCCAGAATAAGAGCACTAATTCTTTCATGAGGGCAGTGTTGCCTCTGTCTATTGACTCCTTAAGAGCCTCTCTGTTTGACATGGTTGGAGATTAAGTTCCCAACACAGACTCCAGGAATCCACTCAGAAGGTAGCAGTAACTCTCAAATCTCTGAAGTAAAGCAGCTATTAGGCACAGTCTGGGCTCTTGTTACTTCACTGCCATAGCCACTGCCACCTGCTTCCAGTCCCCCACCTCCAGCTCATTGCTCCAAGGCAAGGGTGGTGAATGGTACCATCATAATGGAAATAGATTTCGGTGTGGGGCTTCCTGTACCTGTCTGCTCATTTGCAGGAGCACAAACATAGAGCTCCAGGAAGTCTGCCAATTGAGACTGCTAGTGAGTTGCCAAAACTCTAGTAGAGAAGAATGAATGGAAGAACATGCTTTCTGTTTCCATTACCTCACTTAAGCATAAGGAAGGGAGGGAGGTCAGTGATTACTATGATGCATCTCAAAGCCAGATGGTGTCATTTGGGATGGAGACAGGCCAGGGTATAAGGAGTGAGTTCATTAGTTAGAGATGCTATATTACAGTACCACCAGGGTCAGCTTATAAATAACACATTTTCTCCCATAGTACTAGAGAATGGAATTCCAAGAGTAGGTTGCTCATTTTCTGGGGATAGCTTGCAGAGTGATGATCCTATGTCCTCAAATTGCAGAAAAATTGTGTGGTTGCCCTGCTGAGGACATTAATACTAGCTGGGAAGTTTCATACCTTCATCACCTAGTTACATCAAATTAGCTACTACATGGGAAAAGTATCTTAATATATAATATTTGTGAGGGATATGGAGAAATACCAACGTTTCCACAAAGGTTATTAATAACAAATGCTTTGTTTAAAAGGACAAGTGCCAAGGTAGAGAAATGGCTCAGCAGTTAAGAGTTCTCGCTGATTTTGTAGAGGACCTGGCTTCTGTTCCAAGAACACACATTAGGCAGCTCACTTCTTGTAACTCCAGTTCTGGGGGGATCTGATGCCCTCTTCTGGCCTCTGAGCATACTGCACACATATAGTACACATAAACTCACATAGAGCACATATACAAAAATAATAATAGTGACAAACATCAAAGGACTCTGTTCAGATCCTCTGCATGTTTTCAGGAGAAATTCCTTAATATTTTCACTGAAATTTTTATTATTTTAATGTGTTGGTTAAAGACTTAATTTTAAAATATACTGTAGTAACCTTGCAGGCCAGATTTAAAATGTGAACCTTGCATAACATGAAATCTGGGCCAGCATATCAAGCCCAACAATTGTTCTTTGAACACCCTGAACTACTAGAAGAATGTGATCCTTGGTCCAAGGTGAAAGAACTTTTATAAGATACTTTGGAAGCCAATAAGAATGTCATTGAGCTTATTCTAAATATCAACTATACAGTAGGAGAGAAATTGAGATAATTTATAGATAGTGCTTGTAGCTAGTGGCCACGGGTCAAGCCTGTATATCAGAAGGTCTTTAGCTTGAAAGATTAGGAAGCTTCTGGAAGGATACTGGGACCATTAAGCTAGAGAATACCTTCAGCTATTTTTGAATTCTAATTTGATGCTGTTAAAGTTCAGGAAAGGCCCTGGTTTCCATCACAAGAAAAACAGCCAGAATAGTTGTGCAGGCTGTCCTTGTGCCTGGCTTCAATTGCTCCTGACAAGTGTCCCAGGGAGGTATAGCACTTAGGGCTGCTGGAAGGAAAGGGAGAAAGGGCAGCTGAGCAGTTACGTTGTACTTTAAAGAGCTGCTCATGATTTTGTCACACAGTCAGACACACGTTTTAGCCCTCTAAATGGCAAGGTTTTCTTAAACTTCCGAGTGGGTCTGGGTAGCCCATTGTGCTGAGTTCTTAGAACAGTGCTGAAAACAACGAATAGAAAAGGAAAAAAGACACGGGACTGCTCTGTTAATGACTGTGACCTAAGGCTGCTGAATGGTTTTCTGCAGGGTGGGCTGGAAGCAAAATAAACAGTTAGACGAGGGCAGAAGGCTTTCTGGGGGAATTCAGCAGGAAGAATGACATCGAAACAGCAGTTCTCTGATGTGAGCCAGGAAACTCTGTGAAACAAAAGGGAAGCTTTGAGCAGAGCACACACGCACATGAACAAAATAGGAAAACCCCATCGTATCTTTACAGTCCACTCAAACACTGTCCCAGCTGACATTTCGGCAAGCTTTCTAGAGTGTTTTAGGGAACTGTAAGCACACACCCATGCAGCCTACTTTACATCTCTGCAGCTAGTTCACGCTTCTCAGGATTTGAATAGTTCCTTACTGTGATGTATTCACAGAATTTTGACCTTAGAGTATTCCATGCCTTACAACACAATCGGGCTTTTTTCTCTTGGTAGACCAAATGGGTTTACTTATAGTTTTCACAAACACAAATAACTCTGCCACTGTTTTTCTCCAGCTTGCCACCCTCTCCCTCCTGTTGATTGCTGATCATGTCTTCATAATACATTTCATAATTACATGCTGTTAAAGTTCAGAAAAGGTGAAACTGGAGGGTAAGGACAGACATAAACCTACCCAGTTACTGATCCTGGCTCGGCACTCTGCCCCTATTATCATCCCTACTCCCATGACCTCACAGGGGCCTCTCTGTACCAAGCATGTCCAAATGTGTATGTAGCTGGACCTGTATCCTCAAGTCCCTCTAACCAACCATCTTCCTTGGATATTGACTCTAAGCCCCTTCTGAATGGATGCAGTGAAAGCAAAGCTAAGTGTCTCCCAACCAGCTCAGTGTCTTGGATAATTGCTGTTTGCCCATGGGCAGGGTAAAGTTTATCAGCATCTGCCCCCTGCCCTCCTACTTTCATACTCAACAGATCAGTAAACTATAGGATTGCTCCCTAGTGTCTTAGTATGTGTTTGTGTGTGCATGGGTACACAAGCCTGTATGTTAATGTGCATGTGGAGGTCAGACATAAAACTCAGGCTCCATTCCTCACGTGCCAAACACATTTCTTTTTGAGAAAGGACAACTTACTGACCTGGAATTCAGGCTAGACTGCCTGGACAGTGAGTCCCAGGGCTCTACCTACTTCTGTCTCCCTCCTGCTGAGATTAGAGGAGCCTGACTTTTTGACATTAGTTCTGCCTGTTGAAATTAGGTCCTCGGTGCTTGCATGGTAAGCACTTAATCAAGTGAACTATCTCTTGGCCCTAAACTGAACGCTCTGGTTAGAGAGAGCCAATCAGATAAACACATTCAAACAAATGCAATGAATCAAAACGGCTTCTCAATCCGGGGGTGAGGGGTGGGGTTTCATACTTCAAAGGAAGATTCAGGCCTTAATTATACCAAAAAAAATGGTGAGCTATTACACTAATCATGGCATTTGGTACATAGACGTTTTTGACATAAAGAGCCACCTGGTATCCTCAGAGTGAATCACTGCCTCCCTTGCATTCAAGCCTGGTTCTTCTTAGTCCATGGGCCTCTCCTCTGCCAGCTGGAAACCCTCCTCAACACTAGCTGGATTCTCCCACTTTGTATCCCGGGTCTGGATGAGGTCCTCTGTAAACTGAGAACTCAGGAGGTACACAAGGAAATTGAGAACATATTGAGACCAAGCCCACGCTGTGCTGGGGGCCTGGCCAAGAGGAGAATCAGGTTCCAGATTCCAGTAATGTAGGGGATTGCTCATGTAAGGAAGCCACGGCTGCTGGCAAGGAGACAGCTGTGGCTTCTGGCATCTGCTACTTTTGCAGCCACCTGTCACTTCTTCCGTCTTTACTACCTTCTGAGCAATGTCAGTACACAGAGCCTCTCTATGGGTACTCAGTCCATATCTTGCCTAGTGAAGGTATGCATAGGTGACTGGTCATCCTTTAACAAAGGCATATATTCAAGTGTGTCTTAATTAGTCTATTCCTGTCAAGCAAGAGCCTCTGCTTTCCAGTCTAGAATCAGAGTCAGTTAGGTCTGCCCTTCTCTATCAGATGCCTCAATTCCACAAGATATTTCACATACCAAGCCCAGATCAATCGAGTTATATAATTGCTAGGCTAATTCTGCCCCATATTCAGATTGAGAATCTTGAAATCCAGAGTTTTATGTGCAACTTTTTTAATTTGAAATGTGTGTCATCAAAACAAAACACTGTGCCTGTAAGGTGGATTATTCTGTGGGCCGCCAGTGTGTAAATCTTAGCTACCCATGTGTTTACATTACCTTCCAGTCTCTGGGATTAGACCAGATGCACCATTATTTTTGTTGTTTTCTCCATGCTTGTTGTCACAGTATGTCCTTGGAAGTGACTCAACAGTAGTTATTTAGTCTACTAGGGCTGCTGGTTTGATGTGTCCTTTGGATAGGGATGAGATGAGGGTACCTACCAACTCTAAAATTCTGCAGAACAGTGGTCACCGCCTCAGTTGATGCCATCTGAAATAAGCATCTGTGGAGGTGCTGCTTCAGACTGTGAGGGAAAGTAAGTGGTATTCAACCCAGCCTTCATCACAGTGAATATAGCACCACAAAGGATTTTTTTTTCTGAAGCACCGGAGGAGCATCATAGAAATGGCACCAAAGGGTTTATTTATGTCCACACAAACAAATCAAAATGTGTTCTGAGAATTTAGAATCCAAAATAAGTTAAAAATAGTGCCAGGGGACAAAGCCAGCTCTGAAAATCCATTAATGACCTACAGGGAGCTTGACTGCCAGCAGCGTACAGAGATGGTCGGGAGCCACCAGATGCCATGGCTCAGTCCCTCTACCGTGCATCATTTGGCTGCAGGAACATGTAACCAGGCCACTGCATTTACAGGGATTAAAGAGCACTGGGCTTTCAGCCTGAGTGAGGGACATTGCTTACAGTGTCCTGTCTGAAACATACCCTTGGATTGAGTTGGTTATTGATATACGAGCAGCAGGTAGGGACATTTTGCTTTGCTTTCTGGCCATATGGGGACTTTTTTCCTAGAAGAAGAAGACAAAAACAGTGGGGTTAAGAAAGAGTTTGGACCTAGGCGTGGGGCCTTATGGGGCTTTACCTAGACTGATGTTTCCCAGCTGATGTCAGGGGGAAGGAAGCAATGTCATGATTTGGGCATGAAGTACCCATGCACAAGCCTCATTAAAAGTTTGGTTTCCCAGCAAGTAGGCTTTTGGGGGGAAGTGACTGGACTACTAGAGCTCTGACTTCATGAGTAGATTAATCTGTAGATGGACTTATAATTTGATGCCATTATTGTGATTGCAGGCAGGAGCTGGGGCTTAGCTGAAGGAAGAAGGTCACAGGGGTCATGCTCTTGGGGCTGTAGCTTGTCTCAGGCTACTCTGCTTTCTGTCCCCATGAGGAGAGAAGCTTTACTTTCAATCCCATACTTGGAGCTTCAGCATAGGCCAAATGGCATGGGCTGAAATCTCTGAAACCTAGAGACAAAATAAGCCTTTGCCTCTCTTAGATAGCATAGTATTTTGTCACAGTGATGGAATCTGACAAACACCACCCTTCGTTGTATTCCTCATCATCCATAGGCCAATACTTTAGTATAATCCAATATAATTTGAATTGTGGAAAAAAATTAAAAGCCATGCAATAGCCAAGCCCCTGGGATTTTATTATTAGACTGCACAGTCATACTCTGACTTGTCAAATTGATCTCAGGGTGCTAAGCTCCCCGCCCCCACAGCTCAGTATTTCATCAAGATCACATGAAACCACATCAAACCAGAGGCCTTCCATGTGCCCAGACCTTCATATCTATGTGCCATGGCTTTGGTTTTTCCTCTATACGGTGCTTCCCCTCCTCCTATCTCTTTCCATATAGTATCTGTCCTGAGTATTCTTGCAGGCCAGCCGATAGGGATCTGGGAGAGTTTCCCAGAAGTGAGATTGAACTGTGTAAAGTGGGACAGTTAAACTTACAGAAAATACTCTTAATGGTAGAGCTTGTATACTGACAGACTCCTGCAATAGCCAGTGTCCATGGGGCACATCTTTGTGCCTGGCCTGGGTGACTATATCCCACATATTACATCATCAAATGTCCACAGCATCTTTCTGGACTGTCTACAGTTTATAGAGGAAGCAGAGTCTAAGTCCCTTGCTGAGTAGGGAGACAATATATGGGAACAGAGAAGAAGGAAAGGTAAGACTGGAGACAATAACTAACACCTCCTCAGCAGTTCCCTTCCAGGGTCACTGAAGTTCCTGGCAGGCCTGCCTCATGCCAAGCCCTGTGCCCCAGCATTCCTATTTGCTGTTCTGTCCTCACATGTCTCTTTCCAAATGAAACACTAATATTCATAAGACCAAATTAATATATGTCCCATGTAAATGTGCTTTGTGTTGGGTAAGATGTTAATAATTCATGTGACTCTAAGGTGTTGTCACAGGTGTATGGGTCTGGAGAACTGTTCTTCACCTTGCCTGTGATGCTGTACCCCATGAATAAGCATCTTTGACACCCTCTGAGCTGAGAAAAAGCTGCCTTGGCACCACTGTTGCTGCCAATGAGGGACAAAGATGAAAGATTTCGAGCAATAGTCATAAGGCAGAAGACAGGACCAAGAACCTTAAGGGCTAGACTAAAACAGCAAACAGGTAGAGCTAGGTTTCATTGTAGTGAGTTCCCTAAGGGCCACCCTCCTATCATTCATATGAAGACATGTAGCCTTCTTTTAGGTCAGGTTCCTGCCTAGTCCTCTAAGAATTCCAGAGTTTTCATCCACCTACTTGATAACCTGCTCTATGTGTATCTCTCTCTCTCTCTGTCTCTCTCTCTGTCTCTCTGTCTCTCTCTGTCTCTCTCTCTCTCCCTCCCCCTCTCCCTCCCCCTCTCCCTCTCCTTCTCCGTCTCCCTTTCCCTCTCTCCTCCCCCATCTCTCTCTCTCTGTCTCTCTCTCTGTCTCTCTGTCTCTGTCTCTCTGTCTCTCTCTGTCTCTCTGTGTGTGTGTTTGTCTTTCCTTCTTTCCATTAGCTTGCTGTCCACAGTTCTACTCTCTGACTATCTTCCTTATATCTCCTCCATCTGACTTTGTCAGTATCTTCTCTTTGTATCACTTTTTCTCTAACATCTCTGTGTATGTCTTTTGTCTTGTCCCAATGGCTTTCCCATTCTATTCATATACACTGAAGATTTCTGCCTGCTAGTCTTTTCCTTTTGCCTTTGTCATTACTGGTTCAAGTCTATTGACTGACCATTTCAAATTCTTTCCTCAGATATGCTCAAGACTTTTGTCTCATCATGGGATTTTCTGAAAATGTGGTGGAATGGAGAGCCCTGGATTTGGAGAGGGAGACCAGCCAAGTAGACAAGGAAGACAGAAAACTGGTGTTTTGGAGCTAGACAACATGATGGGAAATCTGGGTTTAATCCTGTGGTGGTTCTAGGGCATTACCTACAAGCCAATCAGGTCTCTGCTCCCCTCAGGGTGTGTTGAAGGGGCCTGGGTGAATGGTCTCCTCAGCATGTTGCCTAAGTGCTGAGCAAAGATGTCTTTTCAGAATGGAGATTTTCAGATTGTTCTGTTTCTCTGGGAACAGCTTAAGTAGTGTTGTAGACATGGGAGAAGTCCCAGTACATCAAATTGCAGAAATTCCACAAGCTTTTGAGGTGGAATGCTGACCATCTATACCTGAAATCTTAGCTGGTCCCTGAGACAAGACAGGGAATCACTTTTTACAAGAGCTTTTGCCTGAAAATTACACTCTAGTGTTCCAATCCACAGAGTGGTAGGAAAGTCAAGGCTTCTGTGACATGGTGTTGGTTGATGTGCTGGCTAATTTTAGATTAAATCGCCACAAGCTAGAGTCATCAGAGAGGGAAGAACTCTAATAAGAAACTGCCTCCATAAGATCAGAGTGTAGAGAAGCCCAAAGAGCATTTTCTTAGTTAGTGATAGGGAAGGGTTCCAGCTTAATGAGTATTGCCCATCCTGGATGCTGTAAGAAAGCAGGCCGAGAAAGCCATGAGGAGCAAGCTAGTGAGCTTACCCACCCCTCAATGGTCTCTGCATCAGTTCCTGCCTCAATTCCTGGCCTGCTTTGAGTTCTTGTCCTGACTGAATGATGAATGGTGATAAAGAAACAGAAGTCAAATATACTTCCCTCCTTTCCTATCAGCTTGCCTTTGGTCATGGCGTTCTACCACAGGAATAGCAATCCTAACTCAGACAGTTGATCCTTAGCAGCTTCTGAATCCCTTTTGAAGCCACAGCAGCCTGACCCTCACATGCTTAGTGTCTTCGCATCACTCTTTTCTCCACACTGTGGTGTGCCTCTCCCTAGTCCTCTCTCTTCTGTCATGAGATACCTGCAGGCCTCTAGGTCCCACCTCTATTATATAACCTTCTCTAGCCATGATTAATCAAAATAAGCTCATTGTTATGCTAGTCAGCTGTCACTCCTTTCTCTTTCAGTCACTTTCTTCAATAAATCTCTGTTTTACCTAGCAGCTCTTTCACTGCCAGCCACCATAGTGAGTATCAATTCCTTGGGGATAGGGCCCCAGCTACTAAGGTGCTGGATGTAGTCTGGAGAGGAACACAGATATGGTGTGAGAATTGTCTTGTCATCCTGTAGTGTACTATAACTCAGCATGGGGTTGGCCCATGTACAGGGCTCTTGTTACTTCTTTTTATTCGAAGAGCCTAGTATCCACTCCTTGTTTCGTTTAATCCTCTCAAAAGAAATTCTCCCTGTTTGGTAAACCTTGTGTTTACATTGCCTGGGTTACTATTGTTGTGATAAAACACCGTGACCAAAACCAACTTGTGGAGAAAAGGGTTTATTTCATGTACACTTCCACATCACTAGATATCATCCAAGGCAATTAGGGCAGGAACTCAAACATGACAGGAACCTGGAGGCAGGTGCTGATGCCAAAGTCTTTACTGGCTTGCCTCATGACTTACTCAGTCAACTTCTTTATAGACCCTAGTACCACTATCACAGAGCTCTCCCCACCCACAGTGGTCTTGGCCTTCCCACATCAATCACCACTTAAGGAAATGTCCTACAGGCTGTGTACAGCCCGATTTTATAGTGGTGTTTTCTCAATTGTGGTTTCCTCCTCTCAGATGACTCTTGTTTATGTTGACTTGACATAAAACCCATCCTACACACTTTGTCTCAGTTCATCACCTGACAGGTTGATAGAGCTTCTAGAAAGCATTCAACTTCTCTGGAAGTCAAGGTACCTGAGTAGGGGCCATTAGCCCTACTCAAAGAGGCTGAAATGGAAGTTGACAGCTCCTGTAGTGTACCTTATCTCCTTTCCTCTCCAGAGAAGGAGAGTCCATCTGTGAGAGCCAGGAAGTTCAGTGATATATCCGGTCCAAGACAGCTATGTTCTCTTCTCATCTGGTTGATCTGAACCCTCCAAGAATCCCTTTTGCTGTGTAATCCTTGGGTTTGAACCATATTGGGGGAGGCTGTAGGGTAGCAGAGCTTCATTACAACATCAACATCAGCATTTTCTGTCTGGACATACTAACAGTCTCCAGGCCTTGGTGAGTACTGGGAGTGTGCAGTCAACTCAGAAGAGTCCTATCCATTTGATTGGTATCACGTTTAGTTCTCTGCCAAACTCATAAAGGATTTATAAAAAGAAACAAAGCTGTGGGATTATTGTGTGGGAGGTTCTATTCTTTAAAAGTCTTGAAACTCTTGAATGAGCTCTATCTTAAAATGCTTCTATTTACAATTTGAAATAAGAAAAACAGAGTCTATAAACCAATGGGCTGGTCGGCATAGAACACCATTCCATGCTCCTCCAAAACTGCTAGCTTCAGCCCTGTCATAGTTTACTTTAGCTGACAACACACCAGAGAAGAGACAATACCAAGTAGGGAATTTTCTCCATTAGATTAGATAGATTAGACGTGCTATGGGCATGTAGATGAGTGCATTTTCTTAATTGCTAGTTGATGGAGGAAGACTCAATCCACTCAGGTGTTGCTACACACCTAGTCTTGAACTGCAAAAGAAAGCAGACTGTTCAAGCCATGGGGAACAAGCCATGGGGAACACACTGGTGAGTAACAATCCCCCATGGTTTCTGCTTTAGTTGCTGCTTCCTGGTTCCTTGCTAATGAACTTTAATCCATAGCCAAAGAAAAATCTTCCCTCCCTAGTTGCTTTTAGTCATATTGCGTACCACAGCAACAAAAGCAAACTAGAACAAGTCCCCTTCCTCCCTAATCCCAAGAGTTAGACTCCAAGGTAACCATAACTTAGAAATTTAATGGTTGCCATTGCTTAATTTTCATTATAATTCTATTGAATTATATATTTCGAATTAGATTAACCATACTCATCTTTGAAATAAAAATGTTTCTGTTCCATATGCTTCTGTGTTTGAAATATGAAAAGTTATGCTATAACATATTTTTTTCTACAGTCTCTGACCATAAAAATGTAGCTGCTGTTCACTCAGTCTGATTTCTGGTATGCAGAATCCAATGCTATGCTGTGATGCCTTTGTTTCTATCACCACTAATAGAAGATTTGGGGTTTTAAATACTTGACTCTGTTTAACAAGTCATGCCACCATGAGCCCTTTTGTGCATTGATTATGGGGTACATATGCATATTTGTGGGAGTAGGTGTGGGTATTAACATCAGTTAAAGTATTTACGACCAACATTCTACAATGTCACTGTGATGACCAACTTGGTTGTCAATTTGACTAGACCTGGAATTAACTAAAACCCAAGCAGCCTGGGATATGTGTGAAGGATTTTCTTGATGGAATCATTTGATTCGGGATGACTCTTACATCTGGTCCACATCTTCTGGTGGCAGGCCACATAAAATGGCACGGAAAAAGTTGGCTTTGCCTGCTTTTCCTTACTCTTGCTAGCAAGTTCATCTATTCTGGGTCTGAAGAATTCCTTCAACTGGGGTTAGAATGTACATCTTCACTATTCCAACACAGACTGAAGACCAGTAGCTTTTAGGAATCCTTGGGACTACAGCACCAGTTTGGGACTGCTGATACAACCAGTCTCAAGGACTAAATAACAATGCAATTCTTAGCTTTCCATTGGGAGACAGCCACTGTTGGATCATCCAGACCACAGTCTGTAAGACATTCTAATGAAATGCCTTTTAATGTATACCTATTATATCACTTCTCTTTCTTTAGAGGACTATGAATAAAACTCATTTTGCCTATCTTGACAAAAAGTACTTGGCAAAAACACTTATACTGTGTTGTAATGTGCTTACTTAGAACTTAAATTAACGCAGCTTTGAATGTGATAGACGACTGATAAAAGTCATATGGTATGGTAGTGCTTTAATTCCAGCACATGGGTAGCAAAAATATCTGATATAACTAGCCTAAATAGTGAGTTCCAGGCCATCCAAGATGACCTAGTGTAAGACCATATTTCATAAAAAGGTAATTTATAATAAAGGACACTTGTAGAAATGATTAAATTTGGGGAAATAATTGTATCAGGAACCAGAATAAAAATGCTTATATAATAAAGTTTATATGTACAATTATGGTAATCAGATCAATAGAAGAATCTGGGTTAATAATGTGAATAACACACACAAAATTTTCAAGATTTGATTTTCTGAACAATTGGTGAATTCCCAGTAAGGATCCAGATGACAGCAACTGCAATAACAATAGAATGCAAATTCTCTCTTTAATTTAAAAAGCGATGTTCCTGAAAAATGTAATCTATTAAAGATATAAAAACAATTATTCCAAGCTTTATTACTATTCAGGTGTAAGACAAAGTGTTAGATTGCAGGATCAGGTCAGTATGCAGGGCTGTTCTGCAAAAGTTCTACAGCCCCAGGAAGTGGTCGTCATATAGAATGTGTACTAAGTCATCATGGTATGGGACTTCTAATGTTTCTTTTTCAACCTGTTAAATACCACAAATCTGCTTTACTTGTGGTAGTCAAAGACTTCCATAACTTGTTCTAGAGTGTAGGGACAACACCATTGTGACCATCTTCTCTACAGTATATACCAAAGAGTGGAATTTCAGCAGACTGTGATTAACACAGTGACCTACAACTGACAAAGGAGTGCAGAATTCGATAATGCATAATGTTCAGCCCTAAAGGGAATATATTTACTATAACCTGATCCCCAATATTCAGGGATTATTGAATAAGAGGTGGGTACAAAAATGATACAGTATGAGACAACTAATAAATGCAGAATAACATTATTTTCTAGACATGGCAGAGCAACTGCGCATGTGAACTAACAGGTTGCATCAACATGCACAAAACCTGGGTTAACCCAAGCTAGAATATAGCCCAGAAAGGAGAGAGGAGCTGGGCACACAATTACATCCTAAGTCTTAGAACTACCTGTAATTGTTAACTACTGGGAGAGGGAGAGATAGTTTTCTCTAAGAGTGTAATCCATGGTGAGTCAACCATACTCCAATACAGTGTCACCATACATTCAAGAATATTTAGGCAGCAAACGTAGTCTTGAAAGATTAAAGACAAATGACACAAAGTCGGGTGATGGTGAAGGGGGGGTGTGAATAAGGGAAGAGTTGGAGGATGATGAATATGATCAAAATATGTTGTTTGAAACTTTAAAAGAACTAACAAAAATCACAAAAATAGTGTAACTACTGTGTTAGAAAGCTAAGTGCATGTTTTTGCCTTCTGAGGTATTAGTGATTGACTTTTCCAGTATAACTGTATGTGTACACTGTCTAACCATTCTATTGCTTCGCATAGTTATCTGCCCTTGGATATGTTAAATTTTACATTAGTACCTGTTCATTTCAATAAGAGATCTTTTAAAAAAAGAAACCTTATCTTTAATTACATTTAACTCCCCATGTTTGTAAGCACTTTTTGTGTTGATAGATGATTATTGTATCATGTTCTATTGGACCTGGCTGCTTATGTCACATGCTTATAACTTTTGTCTCATTGTTTGGCCATTTTAAAGAGTTCTTTATTTTTATCATATACAGATCTGCTGTCAATTATATATTCACCTATTTCTTTTTCAGTTGTCAGCTTTCTTGTTTTTTTTCATTCATTTTATGGCATCTGTTGATGACAAGTTTATAAACATAAATGAAACAGACTTGTCTAGAGGCAGAATCTAAACTGGAGGTTTCCATCAGATCCTTCCCATCAGAGATCGGCAAACCCCTGGAAAGGGGGGAAGAATGTGGGAGTCAGAGGAGATGGAGCACATGTGAGAAGATGGCTCACGGAATCAAGTTAGCAAGGCTCACATGGGCTCACAGAGGCTGACGTGGCATGCACAGGGCATACATGGGTTTGTATCAGGTCTTCTGCAAACAGGTTATGACAGTTAGCTTGGCATTTCTTGTGGGACTTTTAACAGTGGGAGCAGGTGTATCTCTGACTCTTTTGCCTGTTCTTGGAACCCTTTTCCTCCTGTTGGATTACCTTGTCCATCCTCAATGTGAGGGCTTTTGCCTTGTGCTACTGTATCTTGTTTTGTCCTATTTGACTGTTGTCTCTTGGAGGCCTACTCTTTTCTGATAATCTGGGGATCTGATGGATCTCCAGAGGAGAGGGGACCTGGAGGGAGCTGGAAAGAGGAGAGAAAGGGGGAAACTATGGTTTTGATGTATTATGTGGGAGAAGAAAATTTTTAAGAACAATAATTTAAAAAGAGATACCTTCTTGTCTTGCTTTTCCTTGGACAAGGATCATCAGTGGACTTCATAAACCCATTAATACATTTGCATTTGTCTTCTCATCTCCTATACAGATAAGAAATTTGAACCGTTTTTTCTTCCAGAAGACAGACTTCCGGCACATCCTTAAAGTGGCAGCTCCTGTTCTTTCTACTACTGGAAATGCTGGTCTAACCTCTGTCTGTAACTTTAGACACCCCATAAAAAAACAGTGGTCTGTCTTAGGGTTAGCCAGCAAGTCTCACGTCAGCTTCGAGAGCTACTCTAAGGTTGTCATTCCATTTGCTTAGTCTACGCATGGGAAAGATAAATAAGAAGTTAAGTTTTGGAACTACCGAAATAGCTCATTAGTGAAGAACGCTGTTGGCTCTTCCAAGGGACTGGGGTTTGAGTCCTATTACCCACATGGTGGTTTACAACCATCTGTAATCTCAGTACCAGGATATCCAATGCCCATTTCTGGATTTTGTGCGTATCAGGTATATGCTTTGTATCCAGACATATATTCGCATATAACACCCCCACACACAAATATATATTTTAAAAAACCGGAAGAAAGAAATTGAGCCTTTTGCATCTTGCCCTGTCCCTGCCTCCATATTGGACACTGGCCATACCCAGGCCACATGATCAGCCATGTGTGGAAGAAGGCTTTTAAGCCAGCCAGTCTCATTAGCTTTCTTCCTGGTGAGTAATATCATGGAAAACATTTTCATTGCCTAGTTAAAAAGATACCAACCTCCAGGGAGACACGATATAACTTTTCACAAACCAGCTTTTTGGGGGGGCTTACCCAAGTCACCCTGTGTCCATTTCATATCTGTTGCCAATGACTGGGACATAGAGAGATTTCCAGAGCAGAATTTAGCATCAGTCCACTCTGACCACACCCTCCCCCACTCTCGGTGGGAGATCTAACTGAGCCTTTAGCCTGAGGATAATTAGATGGATTTTTTTTTTTTGCTTAATGCATTTTCCAATCAATACAACAACTTAAAGATTAATTTATAAACATTGAATATGGTGACAAAATGCTACATCAAAGAAATCTACTCATCTTTATGGATTAAAAATTAGTGTTGGGGGTAGATTTATAGCTGGCTTGGGAAGCCCACAGAATAGTGAAGTAGAAAGCTCTCTCCTTTTTCTAAAGAAGCACTTATATTTTCCCCAGGGGTATGCTATGATTTGAATATGGTTTACTTCCTCCAAAACTCCTGTTGAAATTTAATGCCCATTATAATATATTAAGCAACGGAACTGGGTATAAACTTTAAGAAGCCCTTATGCATTCATTAATCCAGTCCACTGAGGATTGATGGGCTAATGGGTCATCCATTCTAACAATAGGTTAGGATACACACTCTTGCTCTCCCTGTCTCTCACCACATGGTGTTTTATGCTGTCCCAAGATGCTGTGAGCTTTGAACCAGTACCACGGACCCAAATAAATGCATTTTCTTTATCACTCTCCCAGTCTTTTGTATGGAGACATTAACAACAGAAAATGGACTAAAGTTCTTGGGTTAAGAGGAGGACTAGAAAGTGAAGTCTTCTCCAGAGGAAGGGAGCAGAGGGGTGTGTGTTTCTTTTAGTGTGTTCTTGGTGCTTTGCCTTTTACACCATTAGGGTGAGGAAATTCTTCAGTCTCCGAAGCTGCCACTGCATCTGTTAATGAGATTTTACAATGTGACATTCCATTTGAGCTAAGTTCCAGCAAGCCAGGAAAGTCACATTCAAGTTCAACTTGGGGTGACATGGCTAGCAGCTCACACACCCCCTGTGCATCTCTTTCTGAGCAGAAGAGCACTAGGGCCTGGCCTCTGCTGCTGGGGCAGATGGGTTAAACATACCAGGCAGGGCAGGGCAGGGCTCTCATGGGAATCTGGAAAGGAGGAGATGGCACAATATGCTCCATTCCTCCACTGAAAAACAAAATTTGGAAGCCTCTTGGTAAACCAATCTTCAAAGAAAAGGAGGAAAAGAGAGATGCTGGCTCTATTGCATTTGTGCCTTTAAGGCCCTGGAGACTGTGCAAGCAGTCTCTGCTGCTGCTGTGTGGAAGGCAGCATCTGGCAGCAGCAGCCTTCTGCCGAGGACATGGGTGCAAATGCTTCTTGACAATTCTAATCAACGAGTCTTCTCGTTAGCATTCAAGATGGCTGAGATGATAAATTATATGAATAATTTTGGTTCTTTGTCAAGGCGTGGATGATATCTTCCCGCACACATCTGTAGCTATGCATACTTAATTCCTGCCAAAAGGAGCAGACAGGAGGTGGAGCCTGGCACATCCCTGGTGCTGCAGAAGTGACACAACATCCTAGGAGATTAGGTTGAGGAAATAGATTAGAGAACAAATTCCCCAGTTAGCCAGGGACCTAGCAAGAGAGAGTATTGGTCCAGTCACTTCTAACCTTGGAACAAGAAAGAGGCTTTTAAGTTGAGCAGGAGTTATTTAGAGGTGGGTGGAGTTGGGTCATTGGGGCAATCACAGTATGATACCATGCTTCTTTTCCCCCCCACAGAAATAGGAGATGGTTCATTGTGATTATTAACCATGGCTCAGGCACACAGATTTAGGTCACCACAAATTCCACGTTCCAGCACGGAATCACTTTCATAAAGATTTTTATTTGATTATTTATTTTAAGCAGCTGTTTAAAAATTCCCTTTACATCCCTATCACAGCCCCACTCCCTCCTCTCTTCCTATTCCCATCCTTACAAATCCCTACTCCCATGACCCCTGCCCATTCTCCTCAGAGATGGGGATTCACCCTTGGGTACCACCTCAACCTGGGGCATCTGCTCCCATCTGCTGTTGGATGAAGCCTCTCAGGAGACAGTTACTGTCTGTAAGCATAGTGAGTATCATGGATAATGTCAGGGTTTGGCTTTCTCTCGTGGAGTGGCTCTCAAATTGGGGCAGTCTTTGGCTGACTACCCCCTAGGTCTCTACCCCATCTTTGTCCCAGCACATCTGCAGGCGAGACAAATTTTGGGTTGAAGGTTTTGTGGGTGGATTTCTGTCCCCCTCCCTTCTCTGGAAGTCCTGCCTGGCTGCAGAAGGTAGTGATTTCAATCTTTATATCCCACTCTGGTAGGAATAAAAGCTAGGGACACCCCATATAGCCTCCCCATCCCAGGATTCTAGCTAGTCATGGATGCCTCCCTCCTTATTTCCAGTCTCACTTACCAGGCCTCTCTCAACCCCTTTCCCCTCCTCACCTCCTCTCTTATCCAGTTTCCTCTCTCCATCCACCTCTGATGACAATATAGCTCCCCCTTCTGAGTGAGAGTCACACGTTCTCCTTTTGGGACCTTCTTATTCTCTAGATTCTGACTTTTGACAAAAAGGCAAAACCATACAATATAGAAAAGAAAGCATCTGCAGCAAATGGTGCAGTCTAACTTAATGTTGGCATGTAGAAAAATGCAAATAGATCCACATCTATCACCCTGCACAAAACTCAAGTCCATGTAGATCAAAGACTTCAACATAAAGCCAGATACACTAACTCTAATAGAACATGAAGTGGGGAACAGCTTTGAATAGGTATAGGAGACAATTTCCTGAACAGAACACCAATGGCTCAGGCTGTAAGGCCAATAATTAATAAGTGGTACCTCACGGAACTGAAAAGCTTCTGTAAGGCAGAGGGCACTGTCAATAGGACAAAGTGGCAGCCTACAGATTGGGAAAGGATCTTCACCCACTCTACATTGAACAGAGGGTTAATATCTAATATGAAGAACTCAAGAAATTAGATACTAACAATTCAAATAACCCAATTAAAAATGGAATAGAGAGCTGAACAGAGAACTCTGAACATAGAGATCTTGAAAGACCAAGAAGTAAAGAAATGGTCGGGGTTGGGGATTTAGCTCAGTGGTAGAGCGCTTGCCTAGCAAGCGCAAGGCCCTGGGTTCGGTCCCCAGCTCCGAAAAAAGGAAAAGAAAAAAAATGGTCAATGTCCTTAATGAAAATGACCCTGCGATTCCATCTTAAACTTGTCAGAATGGCTAAGATCAAAAACTAAAGTGAAATAGCACAAACTGGCAAGTTTATGGAGCAAGGGAAACGCTCCTTCATTCTTGTGGGAATGCAAATATACAACTCTTTTGGAAATCAATTTCATGGTTTCTCAGAAAACTAGGAATAGTTCTATCTCAAGACCCAGCTATACCACTCCTGGGCATGTACCCAAACGATGCTCCAACATCTCACAAAGACACTTGCTCAACTATGTTTAAAACTGATTTATTCATAAGAGCCAGCAACCGGAAACAGCCTAGATGTCCTTCCACTGGAGCATGCATAAAGAAACTATGGTCCATCTACACCATGGAATGCCATTGAGCTATTAAAAACAAAGACATCATGAATTTTTCAGGATGGATGGACCTTGGGGATATCATCCTGACTGAGATAACCCAGAAGCAGAAAGACAAGTGTGGTATGCACTCACTTATAAGTGGGCATTATCCATAGAGTGCAGGAGAACCATGATACCCTGCTTTTCTATATGAACCTACCAGAATGATGCTTTCTTGCTCCGTTAGCTTTGGGCTATAAGCCTTTCCTTACTCGGTATGCCCAAACACATCAATTGCAGGAACAAAGAAATCAGTTGGAATGATATTGTATGAAGAATTCACATGTCCTCTTAAAGGCAGGTTACATTTAGTTTAGGGTCACGGGTGTCATTGCTAGCTGATAACTTATCATTGAAGAACCATAGCATAGCAACACTGTGGCCTTGTACGGTTAGTAATTGTGAAACTTCCCTCCTTATTTTGGAACTGTTCTGTCTTCATCTTCACTCCTGTCATAGCAAGGCCTTTCCTCCACTCAGGTTCTTCTCCATGCTATTGTAAAGCTTTGACTAGAAACATAATGCAAGCTTTAACGTTTTACTTTATTACTGTTGTATGTATGTATGATGTGCACTTTGAATGCCGTGGGGCACATGTCAGAGGACAAACTTTGTGGAGTTTCTTATTTCCTTCTACCTTCATACATGTTCATAGGGTTACACAGAGGTCCTTGGAATGCATTAAAGGTGGTTTTATCTATGGAACTACCTATAACTTAGAAAACAATGGCAGAGGGATTGTTTACATTCAAGGCCAGCAGGTGCACAATGCGGCCCTATCTCAAAACTACCAGACTAGGAGGCGGGGCACAGGGGGTTATATATATTGTAGGGAGATTTTTCATGAAGTTAATGAGAGTGGTACATGACACAGGATGGTTGTTCAAATCAGTAAAAACTGTTAGTAAACTAGAAACTGACAGAGTTATGCTGGATGATAGGACAGAGAACATTAATAGAGATCCTAACAGAAAAGGCACTGGACAAAAGAATGACTTAGAATGCTACAGAGGTGCCTCTGTGGTCAAGAGCACTTTCTGCTCTGGCAGAGGACCTGAGTTTGGTTCCCAGCATCCATGTGGAGGCTACCAAGCATTTGCAACTCCAGTTTTAGGGGATCTGGTGCCTTCTTCTGACTTCCAGAGGTATTGCATGTATATGGTATACATACACACCTGAGAAAAAGAATTATAAGAAAATCAAAGAATCAAGATAGGTTCATGGAGAAATTAGATGAAGTTAACAGTCTTTTTATACTGATGAAAATAACCAGGAAGGAAGTATAATACTAGTATTATACTTACCATTAGCCTAGTGTCCCTTTGACACTTGAAGGAACTTTTTGTGTCAGCCGTAGGCAGTGCAAAATTGAGCCTCCTGCAGGGCACCTCCATCTCCACAAAATTTAATTTCAAGTGCTGTCTTAGTTGGTGTTCTATTGCTGTGACCATGCCCCTGCCTCCTATAAGAGAAAACATTTAATTGGGGCTTGCTTACAGTTTGAGAGTTTCAGTCCCTTACAATTATGATGGGAAGAATGGTGACCCACAGGCAATAATAATGGTGGTAGAGAAGTAGCTGAGTGCTACATCTTGATCTACAGGAGAGAGAAGCTTGTTGTGGGCCTCTGATACCCCAAAGCCCACTCCCAGTGACACACTTCATCCAAGAAGACCATAACTCCTAATCCTTTCTAATAGTGCCACTCCCTGGTGATGAAGCATTCAACTCTAAAGCCTATTTGGGCATGTAAATTCAAATCACCATACACTCCCTGTAGCTAGAGCTTTGGAGAGGCCTATCCTAGGCCATGCAGCCAGCTTTGACTCACCAAAGGCATAGACTCTGAAGGTCTAGAATTGGATGTGTACGGTTTAGTGAGTGCTGAAGACCTGAGCTCTCTGGGGAAGAGGCTTCTAATTCCTGTATTAGTAATTGCTTGCCAGCGCCTGACACTACAGAGGCATGTGTCCCAGAGACAAATCTCGAGAGACATCTCACTTGGAGCCAACACGCTCTTCTACTCACATATATATTCATAGCTTCTCTTTGTAAATGGTTTAGTTTCTTGACAACTTTCTGCTAGTGAAGCAGTCAACTGAGAGAATTCAGTCATGTTATGGAGTCTTGCTCCACACAGGCCAGTGATAAGCTGTGAAAGACCATTTGTGAACACAACCTATAAATAGAAAAGATGAGGAATGGAGTGGAAATGTGGCCAGCTCATCTCTGGTATTTCTGACCAGTTAGTTTACTGTTTTATGTGTATTAATATTTTACCTATATAAATATGTATATATATATGTGTGTGTGTACATGTGTATATGTGTATATATGTATTATATATGTATTATATATGTATAAATAAACACACACACACACACACATATATATATATATATATATATATATATATATTACACACACACACACACACACACACACACATATGCAGTACCTGCATGCCTAGTACCTGTAGAGGTCAGAAGTAGCCATCTAGAACTGGAGTTGCAGATAGTTTGGAGCCACCATCTCTGTGCTAGGAGCTGAACCTGAGTCTTCTGAAAGAGCAGCAAGTGCTTTTACTATAAAGCCAACACTTTAGCTCCCAAGGCCACTTTTTTGTCTTTCTTGCAAGCATTGTTAAGCACTTTGGATCTTGTGGCTTATCAGATTCCTTTGTGTGCACATTCATAACTGCTTTGAAAACATATGGTGCACATGCATGTGACCTCACACTCCCTCTCTTGACTGTCTGGGTACTGTTTCCTTGTTGTTCACACTGCAAGGACAGCTTAAGCTGTGCTCTTGGTTGTATCATGTTGGTGTGCAGCCCTGTGACTTTTGTGTCACATCAGCCAGAAAGTGTCTGCTTCGGAGCTTACTCAGAGAAGTAAGAGACAACTAACTAGGAAAGTTCATCGTTGACTCTCATTCCTATTTCGCCATGAAAGGGATGTGATCTGTCTCTGAGGAGCCATGCTAGGCCAGAGAAAGGTGACACTGTAAATAACGAGAGTAATTTTCCAGGGGTGATATTGATAGCTGTTTCTTCTCACAAGCCCTCACCCCAACCTACTGTGTGTGTGTGTGTCTGTGTGTGTGTGTGTGTGTGTGTGTGTGTGTGTGTGTGTATGAGCCATTGAGTACCCTCAGCTCACTCTGATAATGCCCATAATGTCTCTATCATGGGTGTATATGAATTGACAAGGATCTTTTCTTTAGCACGGGGAACATGCTCAGCTTTGGGGAAATAGTTTTAGTAAAATATAAGTGGCTGTCCTGTGAGTAGTTAGTAAGGTAGAGGAAGCCATTGAGCAGAAGGGCTTTTAGGCAGAGCATCACTAAGGATGCCAACCCCTGGTCAACTTCACTAGTTATCTACAATGAGGATATTTTAGTTGTCCCATCTGAGTTCACCTGTCAATCAGAATAGATTAAATCAAACCTCTGGGTCTTGCTATAAGTCCCATGGTGCCTTGATCAGGAATTTTTCATTTGAAACCCAGACAAAAGGATAGAGAGTTAGGAAGTGTTAAGCATTAAACATGGTTCACTGAAGGTTCTCAACATTTGTCTTTTGTTAGTATCATTCAATCTACAGCTCTCAAAAAATTGGAGAGGAAGTAATTCTGTACATGGAAGGCTGTAAGTGTATAAGATGCATTTGTAGACTATGACACTCCAAGCCTGAAGCTATGGGAAGATCATACAGTGCTCTGAACATGTGGTGTCTTAGTGTTTTCTCTAATGATATCTGACTCTTAGCAAGGACACGATGTGTCTGGAGGTGTCAAGTCAAATAAAGGGAGCTTGTGATTGCTTCTGACCTCTCCATGTGGACAGAAAATGGTCTGTTGATACAATATGCCTCAAGGGGAGGTGGGTGTTGGGATTATCCACAAATAGTTTTACCAAGTAGCTATTTCAGTAGCTCATGTATTTTTAATTATTAATTGCTGTGCTGGCAGCACCAAATGCTGCCTGGATGTTTGGTATTGTAATTTCTATGGGCCATTACCTGCTTTTTATATGTAACTATTTGTCACTTCCTCACCTGCTTCTCCACCCCAAAAAATGAAGAAATCAAGCTGCCTTGCAGTAGGTCACAGGTCACATTGATCTCAATTTGGCCAAAAGGCAATACTAGGACTTGGACAGACTGTAGCCCTGCTGCTGAGTGGCTTACAATGAGTAGCTGTGGAACCTCTCACACTAAGCTTATATGAGAAAGCAATGTGGCTTTTGTTAAATAAAGATCTGGTGTCTGCAGCTGGGGAGAGAAAGAACCAGCAGAATGAGCAGGCAGAAAAACAGAGAGAGAGGCAGGAGACAGAAAATAGACAAGCATGAAGCAGAGAGGTAAAGTGAGAGAACCATATGGTAAGGATGTAATGGTTAAGTTATAGGCTAGCTAGGAGACTATCCCAGATAAAGGTCTATAGCCTTAAACCACATAGATGTCTCTATATCTTAGTTATTAAACCACAAGTGGGATCCAGAAAAGCCCTGTAATATGTGGGTTCTTGTTTATCTGTGAGAGGAAGGGCACTTTAGAGAACTTCGTGGTATTATCTGGCCAAGGGAGAACACTGTATTACTTAGCTTTTTATCCATTCCACTGTGTGTGGTTAGATATGTGGTTTCAACATTCTGGATTGTGAACTTTTAAAGTACGTATCATACAAATTCTGCTCAAATGACTATTATGCTTATGGTAGACATATGTGGATTCTCTTAGCTTCATGTCAAGTCCTATAACCTCCACAATTGGACACCAATGTTGGCACAGCCAACTGGGCACCAATGTTCAAATACAGAGTAGGGCATTTCTTCTTCAAACTACGACACTCTCTAAGGGAACAGAAAACCTGACAGGGTGATTGTAATGGGATGTATGCGGGAAATATCAACCTGAGAAAGGGTGTGTGTGTGCATATGTGTGTGTGTGTGTGTGTGTGTGTGTGTGTGTGTGTGTATGTGTGTGTTGGAAGCTTTAGTTAAAAACTGAAAACCCAGTGAGGAAAAGGAGATTTCAAGGGAAACTTCAAGGTCGTGGCCTGTTGCTGGGAGTCCCAGGGAGCACTGTGAGCAGCTCAGGTAGTAATAGCACCGCAGCTTAAACTGTGTAATTTATATGAAATGTTTCATTGCCAGTGGGAACTGTTCTCTCACGCTCTTGGAAATTAAAAAGGTCAAATGGCTACAACTGAAAGAAAATCATGAACTTTGGGATTGAAAACTAATAAAGGGTAAAACAGGCTGGGTGGATACTGTGGGCAAGTGGAGAGCTCAGCCCCCTCTTGCTGCTAGTGGGTCTTTCCATGAGGGAGTTTAGGTGGCATATAGAATATTCTACATATTCTATAGCAAGAATGGCTAGAGTCTAGGTGTGCAATGATCTATCAGCATATGATACAAATGAATACTCTGTGCCCATGTGGTAGCTCTATGTGGAAAGGTTATGGTCAGCTAGGCCAGTCCTTCAGGGCATATTATCCCTGCATTTGTATACCTTGTTCTCAAGTTTCTGGTTGGCCAATAATGAGCTGTTGTCTTCTACTCTACACTCTTGACAACCATGATGCTCAGCCAAAGAATATGAGGCCACACAATGTAAAATAAATCCATTAAAAACCTAAGCCAAAAATAAATTCTTCCTCTGGTAAGCTATTTCTGGAAGATAATCTGGTTAAAGTGATTTTAAAAAAGAGAGACAACCAAGACAATGATGTATTTTGTATTTCATTAATGTGTGGAACATATTTAGAATATACTATAAATTTTATCATCTTCATTCTGTTAGAAAAGCTGAAAATTCAGAGTTTTACAGGGAACCCGTAGTTGGTTCATTAGTGTCGGTGATACAGTGAGTTGAACAAATGATATTAACAAAACTCCACCAGTTGCCACCTCTGGGTTGACTCAACAATTGGTTGGCAAGTAGCCCACCATTAGGGTGAGTGAGGAGGGGAGTGACTGACTGTCACTATAATCTCATGCCATGTCTGTAGCAGGCACAGCTTCTGCCAGCAACGAAAAGACAGATGATGCCATATCCTTTCTATATCATTGTCTCGTGCCATCAAGAGTTGACACTTTCACATTGATTTTGAAGGCAAAGCTTTCAATCATTTTGAAGAACTCAGCCTCAGCATAGACTGGAGATGCATGCTTCACTGTCTGCAGTGGCAAAATATTGTGGAAACTCTGATTTTGGCACTCTGTTTTATTTCTGTGGCCTCTTCGAATGCAGACTTTGATGCAGCCATGATGGTGTCTTGGACATGGGGGTGGGAGGAGCAGCACCTAACAAATGGATCCCAAAGCAGAACTCAGACAGCATCCCTTGTGCTCCTGGCTTTTGAGCTGCAGAATTTGATGTCTTAGGAATGTTTTCTCAAAACATGTTTCTAATCAGCATCTGTCATGGTTTGAAGGTGAAATAGGTGTGTGTGCTTGAACACGTGGTATCTAAATATTGACTCTATTTGTGGAGCCTTAAGGTGGCAGATCCTTGCTGGAGGAAGTGGTCATTCGGGGGTTTGAGCTTTCATATCCCTGCCTCACTTCCTGTTCATTCTCTACTTCCTGACTGTGGTTGTGATATGACTTGGCTCCTGTTGCCATTCCTTACCTATCATAACAGAGCATATACCTTTGAAGTCTAATCCAGGACAGACTCTTTCTTCTTTAGATTGTTTCTTGGCACATATTTTGGCATGGTCAAAAAAGTGACTAATATAGCATTGAACCCCCCAACATCACTGTTTTTGTTCCTTGTCCTCTGATGGCCAAGGGACTGGCTTTGGCTGATATGATAGTCTGTGTGTGTGTGAAACAGTAACTACCAGAAAATATATCATTTTAAAATCGAGGCATAGGAAAGACAATGTGATCATTACCTCCCTGAGTCTGACTTACTTTATTAAGTATGGTCTACTTCCATCCATTCTTTTATAAATGATTTACTGCCTTCTTTTTTGTGGTTGAATAGTACTCTCTAGTATATAAATACATTTCTTTATTCATCTTTAGCTAGGTACCCATGCTGACTCAATAACTTTGCTACAATAAATATAGCTGTACTGAGAATCTAACATAACATGGGGGAGGGCAGAAAAAGAAGATAGAGGTAGAGATAGAGGAGAGGCAGAGGGAGAGGCAGAGGGAGAGGGAGAGGGTGAGGGCGAGGGAGAGAGAGAGAGAGAGAGAGAGAGAGAGAGAGAGAGAGAGAGAGAGAGAGAGAGAATGGGGGATTATTTGTGGTGAGGCAGGCCAGCCAAAGAAGGTATACCACCTCCTACATGGTTTGGGGCCTAAAGCACTGATTAGGCATGTTGAGGGGATGGAGATAAGACAGACACATAGACAAGAAAAGCTGAGTTCAGATGGTGTTTGTGGATCCTGATGGAATATCACTTACTCCCCACCCCAACCAGAACCTCAATATGATTATTATGGATAGTTCAGGAGAAGGGCTTTAGCAGTCTGGGTAGAGGTGTTTGTAAGCAACAGTATCAGGCTATAGACATCTGGAAGGAGGAAGCTGTAGTTTCTATTCTTTGTAAACCCTGGTCAATCATGCATAAACACTTGTAGTTGGCTTCTGAGGGAAGCTTTGCCTTTCCAAACTTTACCCATATGATGAACAGCTTTGCTAATCCCCAGTGGGTCCAAGACCTCTGAATCCTTGGCATGGCTTTCCCCAGGCCAATAACAAACATTTACTCAGAATTTCACCCATTCAGGGCTTCCTCTGCCCTCTATAGAAACAAGAGACCAGGAGGTAAATTAAATCATGATGATATCCAGTAAGAAAATGTCCCAATGAAACAAACCACTTACTATCATTAATAAAAATAAAATCAAAGTGGGAGGACAATTGACACACTAGTCAAGAGTACCATCAAATTAATTTCAACACTATGCACTATGGCAGGAGACATCAAAATGTTCCTTATGAACTTTTTCAGTGTGTCTCTCCTCCACATTCTTATAGTCCCTCCAAAGAAACTAAAAATGAAGCAACAGAGCATGTAGTTCACGCAACATGGTCTTGGGATTCATACCATATATTTAAGTGGTGATTTTCTTTCCGTATGCTGAGGCGAATCCTGCTGTCTTTAGTTATCATCCTGTCCAGCAAGGGGTATTAGTGATGCACACCTTTAATGTAGATCAGACAGAGGCAGGTGAATCCTTTTGAGTTTGTGAGTTGAAGCCATTCTTGTTTATAGTGAGTTCCAAGCAATCTAGGGCTACATAGTGAGACTCTGTAGTAACAAAGCAATTAAATGCCTATTGGTGGCAATTGATGGACATCTGAAATTTTTCAAGTAGGTTGTCACAAGGGAGCTTCTTGTGAGTGTGCATTTTCATCTCCTTGGGATACCTACTCTGGCATATAATGGGCAATTAACATGTTAAGAAGTTGTCCAGTAGCTTTCTGCACATCCATAGTAGAATTTTAGACACCACCAGTATATCCGGAAGCAGCTTCATCCTTACACTCTCTCGCATCTTCATTTGGGAGATTTTAGTCAATTTGTTTTACAACTTGCATTTTGAAGTGGATTTTATGTTTTACAACAGTTTTTCACTACAGCAAAATTAAGCAGAAGGTACACAGATGTCTCCTTAACTTGGTGTCTCCATATATACAACCTGATTCATCATCAGGATCTTACACCAGAGGGCTGTTTGTTACAGTCACAGAACCTATACTAATATGTCATTGTGACTTCAAGTTCTTGTACAACCACTTCCATGAATTTGGATAAATGCACCCTATCATTTTAATAAAATATAGGATTAAAAAATCATGTTTACTCCACTCAGAGGAGAAGGGGAGGGGGAGGGAATAGATTGTGGGAGGGGGTGACCAGGAGGGGGCAGTAGCAATATATAAAGAGAATATGTAAAAGAATAAAATTAATTAGAAGAAAATCATCTATTTGATGCTTATTCAACCCCATTTCTTGCTACCAATAATTCTTTGGTTCCACAGCGTGCCTTTCACAATAATATCTATAGGCCTCAGCCCTTCAAGAGTGTTTTCATCTACATATTGCTAGACATTTCACGAGTCTCCATGTTTTCTTGTGTGTGTGTGTGTGTGTGTGTGTGTGTGTGTGTGTGTTTTCATAGCTCTCTGCCTTTTTACATGGAGGTAGAGCTGACAAGTAACAAGATACAGTATCTGAGATATTTCACTATGGATTTACATTGTATGATAACCATCACTCCCCCCGCCCCCTGTGGAAACAGAGATCTGTGCTCTCAGCAATTTCCATATACACAATCGATTACTGTTGATCTTAGACTTGCCATGGTCCATAGCATATCCCATGATTATTATCCATGCCTTGTTGGAGCTTTCTGTCCAGCTTTCATCAGCATCTTGGCCCCATTATGTCACACCCCCAGCTTATACAATTATTGTCATGTTCTGGTTCTTGGGATTTGACTTCTTTATGACCCACATGTGACATACCACAGTACCTGTCGTCACTGCCTGATTTACATTCTAAACATACTGTCCTGTAGATAGTCCATGTTATTAAAGTTCTTTAAAAGTCTATCCATCCATTGATGGATACAAGGTTATCATTTTACTGGTGTCAATATTTCAGTGAAAATGGGAGTATAAACGTCTCTGACATATTGCTTTCAATTCCTTTATACATATCTAGATGTGGGACTGCTGCATTGTATAATAATTCTATTTTTAATTTTTAAAAGAACTTCCACTCTGCTTTCTACAACGGCTGTATTAATTTACATTCCTGCCCGTATCATAAAAAGTATTCCATTTACTTTGTATCTTCCTCTCCTGGACAATGTTTTATCAACTTGATACAAGCTAAATCTTGCTGGAACAAGGAATGTCAACAGAGAAATGCCTCCATCAGATTGACCTGTGGGTCAGTCTGCAGGGTGTTTTCTTGATTACTGATTAATGTGAAAGAACCCAGCCCACTGTACTTGGTATGACACCCCCCACCCCAAAAGGAGTTGTAGGTTGTGTAGAAAAGCAAGCAGAAAAAGCAATGAATTGTAAGTCAGTAAGCTATGCCCATCCATGGTCATTGCTTTAATCGCCACTCCAGGTTCCTGTACAGCTTGGGTTTCTGCCTCAACTTCCCTCAGTGATGAACTGTGATGGAATGTATAAGCCAAATAAACCCTTTCCTACCCTGAGCTGTTCTGGGTCAGAGTATTTTAGTACAGAAATTGAAAGGAAACTAGTGTACATTCCCAATACCTTTTTCTTAGTGACAATAGTTATCCTATCAAGCATTAAGTTATATAGTATCGTGGCTTTAATTTTCATTCCCATGATGGTTAGATATGGGGAATATTTTACATAGACTTGATTGCCAGTTGTTTGTCTTCACCTGGGAAGGATCTATTTCATCTTTCTCCATTTTTAAATCGTTTGTTGCTTTTTTGATATCTAATCGAATTCTATATATATACTTTGAATTGTGTGGGAGTTTCTATAAAAGATCAGTCGTAGCAACTGTTTGGAGAGATGGAGGGAAGAAAAAGCATTAAAACACATTTTGTTCAAAAATGCCATAATAGATGTTAATTTTTAAAAGACAACATGGATGCCAAAACCCATCATATATCATCAAATCTAAAAAGCCATAAGTTTTAAGATCATTTTGGAGACACAAGAATTGAATACTTGCACACCCTGGAACATACGAAAGACAGAAATAGCAACTAATTTTTCTGAATTGTCATGCTAGGCAATGGGGGGAGGATGGGGAGGGGAACACCCATAAAGAAGGAGAGGGGGTGGGGTTAGGGGGATGTTTGCCTGGAAACCGGGAAAGGGAATAACACTCGAAATGTATATAAGAAATACTCAAGTTAATTAAAAAAAAAAGAAGTCAGAAGTTTAAAAACACCCCAAGTACCTCAGATTCCAGACCCTGCCCTCTACCTGTATTAGCTAACCACAATTAGATGAAAATCTTAGAGAATAATCTTGAGAAACAGGAAGCTCCTCCTTGTGATTTTTCACTGGTATTCTCGACACTTTCCAATGACACCATTCCTGCCCCCTCGGGTTTTGGTTTCTTCCTTTAAATACCCTTTCTCCCAACCTTTCGGGGACGAACTCCACTGCCCCTGCGTGAGATACAAGTCTCGACCCCAGTGCACTGGTTCCTATCAATAAACCTCATGTTTATTACAGCAAAAAAAAGATGTATGGTTTCTAAATATATCTCCTTTGCCAGAGGTTGTCTCTACTGATCAGAAGCTTTTTGTCTTGATTTAATCTCATTTTTCTAATTTTGAATTTTCTGCATGTATTTATTGACTGTGGGGGGCAGGTGTGTGCCAGTGTTGTGTGCATCAGAGGACAAGCTGTGGCAGTGACTTCTCTTCTTGACCTCCTGAGTTCAATGGATTGAATTCAGGTCTTCAGGTCTGTAAGCATTACCCTTGCCTACTGAGCCATCTCACCAACTGGAATTACGATTTTGGTGTCTGCATTTTTGGGTCTTGTACAAAAGAAGCCATTGCCTTGGTGTATGATGTAGAGCTTTTCCACTACATTTTTTTTCAAACACTGAGTAATATTCCATGGTGTGGCCTTAACATATTTTATGCCTCCATTTACACATTGAAACTCATATTGGTTGCCTCCAAGTTTTGGCAGTTTGAAATACTTGTGCAAAGGTTTTGTGTCAATATAAAGTTTTGCCTCATTTGGGTAAATAGCAAGGAAGACAAATACTAGTTCACACAGTAAACAGGCATTTAGTTCAGCAAGAAAGCAAGGAAGGAAAAAGCAAAGAATGGAAGGGAGAGATGGAGGGGTGGAGGAGGGAGGGAGGTGGGTGAAAGGGAGGGAGGGGCAGAGGAAGGGGATGGGGGAGAGAGGGAGGGGAGAGGAAAAATGTCCGTGCCTTTGTGGCTCCACCAACAATGACTACAAGTCTCTGTTGTCCCATTTCCTTACACGAGCATTTGCTAGTGTTTGTTATTCCTTTAGTGGGTATGTATGTATCTTGTGTTATTTTTCAGTTTTCTGTTGACATGCCATCCAAAGTATTTTTATATGATTATTTCAAGCCTTTATATATCTTTTTCGATGAACGATCTGCTCAAGAGATTTATGAGTTGAGTTATTAAAGTTTCTGTAGTGAGTTTTAAAGGATCTTTGCACCATGGTTATTCAATTCCATTTTTTGCAAGTATTTCCTCCCAAGGAATATAGGCTGTAGCTATCTTCTCCCTCTCTTGGCATCATTTCACAGAGAAGTGGTCTTTTACTTTAACAAAGTCCAGCATATCATTTTTTCATAGATAAGTTGTTTTTCTAGAAATTAATCACCAAATCCAAGTTCATTGATATCTTCCACATTTAATCATCGAGCTTTACAGTTTTGCATTTTACAATCAGCTCATAATCTAGTATTTCTGTAAAATGAAGGTCTGCATGTCGGTTCATTTTTCTTTTTTATTCTCTTTGCCCGGGGAAGTATTCAAGTACCGTGTGTTGAAAACATTATCTTGGCTACATTTTATTTACCAAAGATCAGTTTGCTCTTTATATGAATTTTTTTCTGAATTCTCTGTGGTGTCAGGAAAAAAAAAACAAACAAGCAAAAAAAAAAAGTACTAAAAACAGAATGTGGGTGCTCTGCAAACACAATACCTGGTCTTAACTGCTGAGCCATCTCTCTAGCCTCTATTACATTTTAAATTTCAATTTCTTACATTTCCTTGTTCACATATAAAAACTTCATTGGCTTTAATACACATTGGCTTGTGTCTGGATGCTGAGATATGATCTCTTAAAGTTTTCATGAGTTTTACTCAGTTCTCTTTATTTTTTTTTCCAGAGACAACATTCTATCTACAAGCAGAGTGATTTAATTCTTCCTGCCCAGGCTGCACACTTGCTTTTTAGAAAGTTAACTTATCTTATTGCTTTAGTGATGTCTTCCAGTACTGCAAGAAGGAAATCTTGTTTCTCCCGATTTTAGTGGAAAATCTTCTAGGATCTCATTGATTCTTTGCAAATGTTCTTTATCCAGCTGAGGGTATTTCCCTCTATTCCCAATTAGCTGAGAACTTCTAATCACAAATAGGCATTACATGCTGTCATTGCACTTTCTAAATCTGCTGATAAGATCATGTGCTTTTTAAAAAATAGTACATTGCATGTACTGGACTATACTTTTGACTGTCAAATACTATAGCACATTTAGAATTAAATCATACATGGTCATGTACATAATTCCTTTTATGAAGTTTTTGTATCCAATTTGCTAATATTCTCTTGAAGATTTTTATTATGTTCATGAGATATACTAGAGTATAATTTTCTTTTCCTTTGTAAGATCTTTACCCAGTGTGTGGTTAGATAATACTGACCAAAATGGGTAAGTTAAGAGGGCTTTTTTTTCCCTGCTTTTATGTGCTGAAAGAAATTCTAAAAGTCTACATTTCCTTGTAGTTTTCATAGAATTTGTCAATAAAACATGTACAAAATTAATTATGTTTCAGAAGATTAATTATGACCCTAGTTTCTTTAATGGATTTAACATGTTCAAATAGTCTACGTTTTTCATGTGTAAATTTGGACAGAGTTTGGTTTGGAGGAATTGGTTTAGTTAATTTATGTTATCAGAATTGTAGGCATGGAGTTCTTCATAGTCCTTATCATGTTGGTTGTATTGTGAGATCTGTAATACGACTTCTTACTCCTTTCTGATGTTAGAAATTAGAGCCTTACCTCTCTTTCCCAGTTAGCTATCTATGTTTTAAAAATAATTCAACCTTTAGAGATTGCTCGGTGGTTAAGAATGCTTCCTGTTCATTGGAAGGACCCAAATTCAGTTCCCAGAATCTATGCCAAGTGACCTAAAATTGCCTGTAATTCCAGTTCTAGTAATCTATCATCCCCTTCTGACTTCTATAGACAATATGCATGTGGGTGCACCAACACACAGACACACACACACACACAGACACACACACACAGACACACACGCACACACACACAGACACACACACACACACAGACACACACGCACACACACACAGACACACACACACACACACACAGACACACAGACAAATAAAAGTAAATCCAGCTTTTGGTAATGGAGAAGGTGGTGCACATCTGTAATCCCACAACACTTCCCTGGGAAGTAAAACTCAGAGGATCAGGAATTCAAAACCAGCTTTACCTACATAGTAGGTTGAAGGGCATCCTGGACCAAGAGACCTTGCCTCAAAAAACAATAACAACGGGGCTGGGGATTTAGCTCAGTGGTAGAGCGCTTACCTAGGAAGCGCAAGGTCCTGGGTTCGGTCCCCAGCTCCGAAAAAAAGAACAAAAAAAAAATAACAACAAACCAACAATTAATATAAGAATGTTCTTCAAATCAAACAACAACAGCAACAAATTCAAGCTTTAGTTTAACTGATTTTTTTCTACATTTTTTCTATCTTTGATTTCTGCTCTCCTTTTTAATTTCTTTCCCTTTGCTTTAGATTTAATTTTACCCTATTTCCTCATTTCCTAAGGTGAACATTTTAAATTACTGGGTACAGATTTTTAACTTTCTTTTAGTACTTGTATTCAATGGTAAGATTTTCCTCTAAATGCTGCTTTTGCTACATCTCACAAATTTCAATAAAGTATATTTTTAGTTTTTATTTGGTCCAAAATGCTTTTAATTTCTCTTGAGATTTTTTCCATTGGCCCATATGTTGCTTGCAATATGTTATTAGATCTCTAACTATTTGGGGCATTTCCAGCCCTTTTATGCCATTGATTTCTAGTTTAATTCCCTCATGATCCCCCAAAGAGACATTGTATGATTTCTATTCATTGGTAAGGTGTGATTTATCTTAGATTTTCATAATAATATCTCATCATTGCATAGATGACAAAGGGCCTGTTTTGTCTAGGGTATATTTCCTCCTTTTTACTAAAGCTGCACCACAAGACTGCATACTTGATCAGATCTTCACAAGTTCTCACACATCCATCGGGCTGGAGAGGGTGGGTCTGCTGTGACTAGAGGTGTTTCTTTTCCTTTTGATGAGTTGTTAAAGGGGTAGGAGTAGGATATTTCCATTTTCTTATATGGGTCACATGGCCCTCCCCCTTCCTTTCTCTTCCCCTTTTCCCTTTACTTCCTTATTTCTCATGGTTTTTAACATTTTCATTTATGTGCATCCATGTTTTGCCTTCACCTGTGTATGTATAGCTGTGTGTGCCTTGTTTTTGTAAAAGCAAGCAGAATGTGTCCGATCCTCTGGAAGAGAGTTACAGCTGTTTGCAATCCTCCATGTTGGTGCTAGGGTTCAAACCTAGATCTGGTGCAAGAACGGCCAGTGCACGTAACCACTGAACCATCTCTCTAACCCTGGACCCTCTCTTCCAGTTTTTTTTTTTTGTTGTTGTTGTTGTTTTTTGTTTTTTGTTTTTTTTTTCTTTTCTTTTTTTTTCGGAGCTGGGGATCGAACCCAGGGCCTTGCGCTTGCTAGGCAAGTGCTCTAGCGCTGAGCTAAATCCCCAACCCCTTTCTCTTCCAGTTTTTAAGACAGGGTTTTGTTAGGTACCCTAGGCTGGTCTTCAACTTGAGTTGTTCTTCCCTTTGCCTATTAAGGGTTGGCCTTACAGGTATGCACCAGCATGTTTAACTTTTCCAAGGTTGATTCTGGAAAATAAATAAATCAAATAGGAAGCAGAATTTGTTAGGGTTAGAATGTTCTGCCATATTTCAAAACACACCCTTTCCCTGCTCACAGCCAGAAACACAAGAACTTTGAGTCTGGTATGAACTATCAAGAGATGACGGTATTAACTAGGGGGAGATGATGGGAATAAAGCTAAGGTAAATTTTTGACCCTCCAAGTGTGTTTGTTAGCTTGTCTGAAGTGAGCTCTCAGCAGTGGGTCAATGACATTTCAGTTTTCTTTTCCTGACATAGGCTCCTTAAAGAATTTCCTTCTTAGATCTCTGCCCCAGCACCTCGTGATTCTCGACATCTGCCCATTCACCTCTCCAGGATTCCAGGTAAGAGTGTACCCATTTCCTAGATCTTCTGGCAGACTTCAAAAGGTCTATTTTTCATTAGTTCAGTTTTTTTTTCTTCTTGCTGCCAGTTTACAGCCTGGACCCAGAGGCAAGAGAACTTATGTTAAACAATTTTATTAGCAATATTTTATGCTGAAATTATAATTTTAGAAACCCTCCATCTGGGGAGAAAGTATAATCACTTAAGTCACAGTAATTGCCTGAATCAAAATGAGAGATAATAAAAAACTGACTTCTAAAAACAGACAAGAAGCTTTAAGTTTCTTTCTGCTTCTCTGTCTTTACTAGTCAGTCTTTCAACAATGAAATTCAACCTTGAAGGTAACTCAGCATGATTTCCATAATGACAGGGTATAGTGTAAACTCTGGCACACCACAGAAGAAAATGATATATAAAAACAGTCTTAGAAGCTGGGCCCAGTGGCAGAGTCTGTGATAATAACTACTTGGGGGACTTAGGTAGGAGGATCAGAAGTTCAAGGTCAGTCTGGGCTACAAAGTGAGCTCAATAAAATATAAAGAGACTGTTAGGGTTATAGAGTGGTATATACTGTGGTAGAGGCCCTGCCTAGAATCCCTCAGTGAGGAGCTAGAGGTGTGTTTTGGCAGTAAAGCACCTGCCTAGAATCTTCCAATAGGGCTTAGGGCATAGCACATGGAAATACCTCACGTGTGCAAGGACCTGAGTTCCATTCCCGGAAATAGAAAAATAGCAACTAGTTTGGTAAACAAAATCTTAGACATTTTATTTGTTCTTTCCTCTGTAACTCTGCTTATATGTGTGTGTGTGTGTGTTTGTGTGTGTGTTGGATGTGTGCGATATGTTGTATAGTAATATGTGTGTTTGTGTGGTGTTTTTGTGTGTTTGGTGTGTGTGTTATGTTTGTGCAGTTGTGTGTGGTTGGTGGGTGTGGTGTGTATGGTGTTTGTGTGTGTGCAGTAGTGTGTGTGTGTGTGTGTGTGTGGTGTGTGTGTGTGCGTGTGTGTACACAGGCACAGACTCACATGTGTATTGGTAGCATATGTCTTTGTCACTCTGTGTGCTTTCCTTTGGGTATTCTTTTCTTCCTGTACTGACAGATGATTTTATTGATTTACTTCAAATCCCACAGCCATGGTTTCTACAGTGTCTTTACACCAAATGTGTGCGTGTACCTTATTGTGCTCCACTATCCCAGACATCTTTTATTGCCTTTTAAAATATCTTGCTAGATCTGCTTTTTGAAATTTTGTTAATGACGTCTTCACTCATGAGAGATCTGTAACTTCCTTCATTTGAAATGTTGCTTTCTAATTCTGTTATCAGGGAAACACCATTCTTATAAAATGAGTTGAAAAATGTCCCACTCTCTTCTGCTTTCTGAAGTGATCTTGAGAAATTGACCTGATCAGCTCTTGATAGGTAGAATTTACCAGCAAAGCAGTGAAGTTAACAGATTTTGAATTACAGAGTTAATTTCCATCTATCTCTTTATTCTTAAAAATTAGGTTTGGTAGCTCAGGCGTCTTGATTATCTTTTCCACTGAATGCGCAGCAATGAATTGATAGGAGAAGTTTTGTTTATGGTTTCTTGTTCACTTGTTTTTGCTTTTTAGAATCACCTCCTGCTTTCATGAGGTGGAGATTCATCCTGACCTTTCTAGATGGACAGGAGCCACCCTGTGACTCCAGGACATAAAGTCTTTAAAACACATGAATACAGTGCCCCAATAAAATCTTTTCTGGCACTGAAACAGACATCACTGAAACAATCCAAGGAAATCCTGAGGGGAGTGTATACAGTGGTGCACTGAGGAGTGGATGCCTTCCCCTTGCAGAGGACAGACTGGGACTGGGATGCCCTTGTGCATGTATCCGTCATGGAGCAAAATAACAGTGCTTAAGGGAACCACAAACGATAATGACCTTGACACTTGCAGGAGTAGGCTTATGTGTTTCAGTCGTTATGTGCTGCGTGCTGTGGTTGCATTACCCTCAGCCCAGGGTATTTATGTAGATACTGTCTAACTTTACAGACGAGGAGACTGGGACTCTGAAAGTAAATGTGAAATCCTCCCACCACAGTGTACCTCTCTCTCACCTCAGCATACCTTATTCATACCCCTGCACACCTTACTCCTACCCCAGCACACTTCACTTCTACCCCAGCATACTTCACTCCCACCCCAGCACACCCCAGTATAGCTGGAAGTAGAAATACACTCTCAACCCTGTGTATCTCACTCCCCATTCCCAAGAGACTGAACAGGAGAGAAAGCTCAGGGCATTTCTCATCTGGGCCTTCCACACTTCTGTTCCACAGAGCAGTGACCCATCTGTGTTTCTTACCCCTCAGATACTCTGCCCTTCCCTTATCCTTTCAAGTTTTGGATAGCTAATATCTTTCCATGATGGCTACCTTCTTCTAGAGCTGACCATCCTGTTGCTTACTTAGCCGTCCACGTCTTCCATTTCTGTAAACATCAAAGGAACTCGAGTGTGCTCAACTAAACCATTGGGATGGTGCCATGTTTCTTAGTAGATCCCAAAGTAATCTAAAGAACACTGTATTTGGGAATAGTTAGATAAACCCAATTGACATAAAGACATTCAGAATCTAGAGGTAATTTTGGATGATAAGTAAATCAAAGAGGAAGCAGAAAGATGAGCCAGACGGGCTGTTGGTAGCTACAGTGCTGGCCATGCCTTGCTTTGGCACTGAGTTTGGGACTACAAGTATGGCATTCCTAAATTAAAATGGGGCTTTCTGGACCATCCAGTGGCTAAATAATGACACAAGGACTTATTAATATTCAGAAACGCTTAGGCCTATAGCTGGGCAGACTCTCAGCTAGCTCATCTAAACCCAACTAGTCCTGGTATGAAGTCCCACCAAGATCTTTCCCCTCTACACAAATTCATGTTCATCCACCTCTGAGTTTCACTGGTCAATCCCACCTCCTCTTGCCCCCCATTCTTCTCCCAGAGACCCTCTCACAGCCCACAAGTCCTGCCATCCTATTCCCTGCCATCTGTCCAAAGCACCGGGCTCTGGCTCTCTGCTTCTCTCTGGTTTCTGTCACCCACCTGCTCACAGGCCCCACTCAAGTGCTAGGCTGCCAGCCTAGCTGGACAGTAGTGGCTCTTCAAGGAGCCATGCCTTTGCATATTTGGGTCTGCCAGAGAAACTGCGGTTCCTAGAAAACCACATTCAGCGCTTGTGTCCAGATCTTTCCTCAGGCCTGTAGCCTGACTCTTGTGTTCTAAGCTTGGATTTCCATCCTACATTTGACACCAAATATTGCATGGCCTTGATGGACCTCCTGGTGGTAAATAATGACACAAAAATTATTTTTATTATAGCTTAAGCCTTTACTTGGGCTACCTCCAAGCTAGCTCGTCTAACTTAATCTTATTATCTTAGCCTATGACCCACCATGATGCTGTATCTTTATCTCTCTCTCAGTCCCATACATCTAACCACCTCAGTGTCCCATACATCTAACCACCTCAGTGTCCCATACATCTAACCACCTCAGTGTCCCACTGGCAGCAAATTCCCCATGTCTAACTTTTCTTACAGAGAGCTTCTCTCATGCTGAAAGTCCTTTTTCTTTCCTACCTAGATATTGGGCATCACCATTTCATCAAGCCAATCAACAGCTGAGGAAGAGCATTTACAAGATACTGAGGCAGGTCATGAGCCATAAGAATAGCAATACCAAATCCAGCTAGGACCTAGCTCTCTGCCAGCACAACAAGCAACAGTTGAAATATACAGAGACACCTTCACGCATTGTACCCCAACACTAGGTCTAACTGCAAAGCCTTTCCCAATCTCAAGCTGTTCATTCTCAGAGACTCTCAATACTTGCAAGGTAGTTTCCTCCCCTATCTCAAGAGATGTAAGAAATACCCATGAGGAATTAATTTTGAAATGGAGACTAATATCCATGGCTACCAGGGTAGAAACAATAGGCCACTGGATTAACTATTATTCTTTTCATTTTAGTCTTGATTTTAAAATGGGGTGAGAAAAGCTAAAAGAAATTTCCATTTCCTGCAATCTCAGGCGGCCCACTTCTCTGCCATGCTGGGTTTGGGTACAAGGAGGAATTGGCTTAATGTAGCCTTGCATGGCCCCACTTTAGGCTTGTTAATCTCCTGCTGGGTAGGGAGAGAATTTCTAGCTTTTAAGAGGGGAGGAATTAAATCTGAAGTAGCAATGAGCTTACCTTGGTGTTTTCATGATTTTCTGCAATGTTAACAAAACTTCTGCCAATGTTTGCATTTAATAGTGTCTGCCATGGTAAAATTATTGAGCTTCCCAACTGTGACTTCAATGGTTCTTCTTATAGTGGGCCATTCACAAATTGCTTTCAGACATTAATAGCAAAGTATGAGAGGGAAGAAATAATCAAACAGGTATTAGTGAGGGAAAGTTAAAGGGAAAATGGAAAAGTATGAATGAATGATTGAAGTGGAAACTTAAGGGTTTTTTGGAAAGTCGGTTGGATGGAGTTTGCTAGGGCAAACATGTGAAGGAAAGTTTCACTGAAGCAGACACAGGAGACAGGATGTTCTGCTAAAGCAAGCATGGGAAAGGATACAGGATGAAAAATTCTTTGCTAATTACATGCACATATTGATCCACCGTACATTGTCAGGAATCCTGCATTTGTCAGGATTCCATATTGAAAAACACACCAAAAAACTTCTGGTGGTATACTGCAGTTCCTTGCTGTTTCTGCCAACTCAGGCTAATTGGATGCTCATGCTGAGGCAAGACATGTGTTGAGACAAGACCCATGTTGGAGAAAGGCATGCGAAGGACACATAATGTTTGGTGGGTATAAATAGGCCTCCACGGAGTGGAGACAGAGTTTGGCTTGCTGGTACAGCTAGCTATGCAATGCTTGTGGGTCTTGAGTCTTTGCTTATCTTTGCTTCCCTGAGAGAATTTCTCCTGGTGTCCCTCCACTTCCCTCCTGCTGAGCAGAGGCTGAGGCCTGGCTGTCCCTACTAGTTCATGCCACCACTGCTTCCTGTTTGCTATCCCAACTCTACCAAACTGAACTACTGGTGTATCCGTGAAGTATTTGCAAATAGATCAAGCTGCCACTGCCTGCTAACCTGTGAACTGGACTGCCAATTTTCAGACGAAGCAGATGGGAGATGCTCCAAAGAACCTTTCTAAACAGGTCCACTCCTCCCCTCCCACCTGGTATCCTTTCTTTTCTCTGGCGGGTGGTAGGCTACAAGGGAGGTTAAAGCATTTAAGAACTATCATTAAAAATAAGGTTTGAAAAAATTAAAGTTACAAATGATGGATTGGTGGGTGGACAGGTGAGTGAATGGTTGGATGGAGGGATATGTGGATGAGTGGATGGGTGAATGGATAGATGGGTGGGTAGGTTGATAGGTGTGTGGGTAGATAGATGAATAGGTGGTTAGACAGATGAATGGGTAGAAAGATGGGCTATGAGGATGGTGGTTAGAAAACAAAGATGCCTGCACCCTGAGTGATCAGGGGGACACCTCTGAGAACTTACTCCTGAGAAGCTTCCGAGGCATTTGGTACCAGAGTTCAGAAAAGGCTATGAACCCAAACCAATCTTGGTTATAGAATGAGCTACAGCCTTGGAGTTAGCCTAACAGAACTCGAGTGCTGAGGGAGCTCAGAAAGTGGCAGCCTTGGGGATGGACTACATTGATGTGGAAAGCAGAAAGTCTTCTGTGGACTGTGGGAGTAGAGAGATGCTTCCTTAGATCCCACAGCCATTTTACACCCCACCAAGAATAAGCAGTGAGGAGTCCTTCTCTTCCTTGCAGAAGTACACATTTTTTGCTTTTGCTTAGGTTTTGAGCTGACAAAACATCTATCAAGATTTCAGGCCATAGAGGTATGAGTTCTGACCTAGGAAAGGATTATAGATATGAGGATATCCATCTGTCTATGTCTGTCTCTCTGTCTGTTTCTCTGTCTCTGTCTCTGTCTCTGTCTCTGTCTCTGTCTCTCTCTCTCTCTCTCTCTCACACACACACACACACACATAGATAGATAGATAGATAGATATAGATATAGATATATATGAACTCTTTCTAAATTTGACTTTTGCTCTGCAGACTTTGGAGACCTTTGTTCTAAAGCAGAAGGGGAGATGTCAGGAATTAGGGTTTTGACAGGTACACCAGTTACCTTTTGTCAGTTTGATACAAAGTACTTTCATCCAGGAAGAAGTAACCTCACTGGAGAAATTGTCCCCAACAGATTGGCCCATTGGCATGTCTGTGGGACATTTTCTTGATTAATGATTGATGTGTATGGTGCTACCCCTAGGCAGGTAGTCCTGAGTTACATAAACTAAGCAAGATGTGGAGAACAAGCTGTAAGTGGCTGCCATGAGCATCATTGCTTCCTATTTCCCACATTGCCTGTCCATATAAATGTAGGGATCCCAGGGCCCCAGCCCCAGACCTATCAGTTGCTTTGTTTTGCTTTTATTGAGACAGAATGCTTCTGTGTAGCTCAGGCTGGCTTAGACATACTAGGTGGTCCAGGCTGGCCTCTCACTTGCTGTCCTGCCTCAGAATCTTGAGTGTTGAGGATCACAGGTCTAAGCCACTGTGCCTGGTTCTAGTATTATCCCTGAATGCTAGGTGCTATCTTTAGGCAAGTATAATTATTAAAAAAAATGAAAATCATATTTGTAAGTGGTTATTGTAGAAATATTGGATACACATAAGTGCACTGTCTATGGCATCTGATATCATACTAACTATTCACCAAAGCAAAATTTAAAGTCCCTGATATTACAAAATGCTGATTACAGGATGGTGAAATTGGATTCAGAATTCTTGTCTGTCTGGTCCCAAGTTCATGTGTTTTCTGGTTTACTGGGAGCCATATGGACAGAGGCACACAATGAGGCTGGAACTGGCATCTAATTTGTGGACTCTGCAAAATACAAAGACAAAGCTGATAGGGATCGAGTTGATAGTGACCCAGAACAGTAATCTAAACATACAGAATTTCCATACATGGCCCCTTTAAAAGTCTCAGGCTCACAGAGCTGGCCATGAGTAAAATAGACTGAGTATGACAGCCACACTTAAAAACAAGAAAGAACACATTGAAAGGGCATGTGTGGGCTTTGTGATGACTTCCAGCTAATTGTCCTGAGCCCACATTTAGAACAAATCCCTATAGCCCTGTGTGAACATAGTTCACTTGCCTCAGCCACTGGGGAAGGCTTGTCAACCACCAAAATTCTAGATTCAATATGACTCACTGGGTCATTGCATTGGGAACACTTGCTCCAGAGGGCAACCTGGATTCAGAGAACTTTACAGGGTATATGTGTTTACTGTGTGTCAGATCATAATAGCTTAGAGTTATATGCCTTCCTAGATTATCAGAGTTTATCCTCACTAGTTATGACCCAGCTTCCTTGCAAACCTGCATTAATGGGAAATACTCAGAAAACAGGGTTTGAAGCTTGACTCAGTTACTAATTCCTATACCAGATTGGTGAGACCCTGGGAAGCATTTTGGGGTAGCTGATGGCTTTAGAGGACCTATCTTCAGGTATTCATCATATTATAGATGCCAGCTATGTCTCAGAGCATGAGATGGGGAGTCTTGAATAAGGGCAAACACCTACCTCTTCAGTTCCAACCTCACAATGTCCTTTGCCATGCAAGCCCCCATTACCACTCTTCAATCTGATAAAACTCTGTTTACATTGGCCTAAGCTATAGAGGGGAAAATATGGCAGAAGGAATAAGAAATTCTAGGTCTCTGGTGGGTTGGATCCAGATCCTTAAGTCACAGCATAAATCTTCCACAAATCACTACACCCGTCTCTCTTCTGTCTCTTGTCTGGTTAGTGTCACTCTTACTCACATGATTTTAAAGCCAGTGTGACTTCCCCATGCTCTCAGGAAGGGGACAGCCAGCTAGTTAGCTTCCTGAAGGCTACCAAACACCAGCACCAAGATAGGGTTTAGAATTTCTGGGCAAAGGTGTAATGAAGGCCTTCTGCCTGAAACCTCCTGACACTTCCAATCCCCAGGGCAATCTTCTTTGTTTCTGAGTAACCTCCCTATTTTTTTTTTTTTGCACATTTCTTAAACTACCCCACCCCCTGCCATGCTCTGCATATTCTTCCTATTTGCCACCGGAACATAAAGAGAAATAAATGTGATAGATGACACTGACCCTCAATTAACCCTTGTATACAAGGGAGGTTCTGGGTGCCTGTGTAGAGGAGTCATGGGGAATTCATCCTGTGCTTAGGAACAAGTTGCAAGGTGGCTGTGGCGTTAGGGTCTTCCAGTTGGCCTTGTGGCAATCTATGGTACTATCAGAGACAAACTTACAGGAGGATCGAGTACACTGTTTTTAGCCATGTTCACTCTGACTACTAGGAAGAAAGCCCAGGGTGAGGTGGGGGTCACCATGCTTCTGTAGCCATAAGGGATTTATGTATTGTTTCCCTTAATGGAGTGCTAGCACTTGCCAGGCACTCTCTACGGTAATAGTCATCATCTCTGTTTGAGCACCAGTGCTGCCTAGGGCACTCTGCTAATCAGTAGGCAGGCGTCCCTTTGATTGGGTTTCACGGGTCCCAAGTTTGTGAGGGTGACTGAGTAGGGCCTGTCTCCAGAAAATCCAGGAAGAGAGTGGGGAGTGGAGTTGAGAAGGTGGCAAGTATGGATGCAGCCTCCAGTTAAGATCTTCAGAGGGTGACTGTGAAGAGTGGTTAGATGACAGAGCTGCTCAAATCAAATCGAGAGGCCCCTGTATTCACCCCCATCTCTACACCCAGCCCGTGCTGGCAGGAACTGATGATCAGAATGATAGATGGGGGAAGGATGTGCCTTTCTAGGCATTTTGGGCTCTTCTTCCTCCAATGGAACAGGATCTAGAAGTCTGAAGTTGGCTTTCCAATATAAAGATATAGGTTCCAGCCTGGGAGGAGGTAGATGAAGAAATACTAAGAAGATCTAAAGGAATATGTGTCGAACCTGATGACATCTGCCACATAATCATATTTAAACCCAATCCAAGGGCTGGAGTAATGGCTCTCCAGTTAACAGAGCTCTTACAGAGGACCAGGGCTCCATTCCTAGCATCAACAGCAGGTATCTGACAATGGTCTTCAACTTCAGTTCCAAGATATCTGATGCCTTCTGGCTTCAAAAGGCATTTGTACGCATGTGGTGTGTGTGTGTGTGTGTGTGTGTGTGTGTGTGTGTGTGTGTGTGTGTGTGTGTGTCTGCTTTTGTGTGTGTATATATATACATTATACATATACACATATATTCTAGATTTCACATATAAGAAAAATCATCCAATATTAACCTTTCTGATTCTAGGGTTTTTTTTTCTTTTTTGCTTAACATGATGGTTTCCAGTTTCATGCATGTTACTGAAAATGGTGTAATTTTATTACAGGAATTAGTCACAGAGCCTGGGACAACATTCTTAGATGCTACTGTACTGAACACATAGCATAAATGACCTGACATTACAGAAGGGTCAACAAAGACCAAGGAAAGAAAAGTTACCCTATCAAGATCATGTTGTCACTAGGACTCCAAGTCCAAGGGTGTGCTCAAGACTCTAAATGCTAAATTCTATGCTGCATCACACAAGCTCAAGATGGTTTGCATTTCCATGATGACTAAAGATGTTAAACATCTCTTTAGGTGTTTCTCTTAGAGATTTCCCTGTTGTGAATTCTCTGTTTAGATCTGTACCTCATTTTTTTTTAATTTGGTTATTTGATTTGTTGGTGTCTAATTTCTTGAGTTCTTTATATATTTTAGATCTCAGGCCTATGTCACATGTAGAACTAGTGAAGATCCTTTCCCATTTTCTTGGCTGCCATTTTGGTCATTTGCCAGTGTCCTTTGCCTTATAGAAGCTTTTCAGTTTCATGAGGTCCCATTTTTAATTGTTGGTCTTAGTGCCTGTGTAATTAATGTTCAGGAAGTTGTCTCCTGGGCCAATGCTTTCAAGGCTATTCACATTGCCTTCTATAAGATTTAGTGTATCTTTTTTTAAAATTTTTTATTAGATATATTTCTTTACTTACATTTCAAATGTTATTCCCCTTCCCACTTTCCTGTACATAATCTTCCCTCCCCTTCCTTCTCCCTTCCCCATATGGGTATTCCCCCTATACATCCCCTTACTGTCCCTCCCCAAATTCTCCTGCACTGGGGATCCAACCTTGGCAAACCAAGGGCTTCCCTTTCCACTGGTGCCCCAACAAGGCTATTCTCTGCTACATATGCAGTTGGAGCCCTGGGACAGTTCATGTATAGTCTTTCGGTAGTGGTTTAGTCCCTGTAAGCTCTGGTTGGTTGGCATTGTTGTTCATATGGAGTTGCAAGCTCCTTCAACTCTTTCAATACTTCCTCTAATTCCCCCCACGAGAGTCCTGTTCTCAGTTCAGTGGTTTGCTGCTAGCTTTGACCTGTGTATTGGACAAGCTCTGGATGTGTCTCTCAGGAGAGATCTATATCCAGTACCTTTCAGCATGCATTTTTTAGCCTCATCAATCTTATCTAGTTTTGGTGGCTGTAGATATGTGGGCCACATGTGGGGCAGATTCTGAATGGCCATTCCTTGAGTTGCTGCTCTAAACTTTGCTTCCATATCCCCTCCTATGGATATTTCCCCCCCTTTTAAGAAAGAGTGGGAGCATCCACACTTTGGTCATCCTTCTTCTTGAACTTCCTGTGGTCTGTGGATTGTAAAACGGGTAATTCGAGCTTTTTGGCTAATATCCACTTATCAATGAGTAAATACCATTCACTCATTTCTGTGATTACGATCACAGGATGATATTTTCTAGTTCATTCCATTTACCTATGAATTTCATGAAGTCATTGTTTTAGATAGCTGAGTAGTACTCCACTGTGTAGATGTACCACATTTTTTGAATTAATTCCTCTGTTGAAGGGCATCTGGGTTCTTTCCAACTTCTAGCTATTATAAATAAGGTTGCAATGAACACAGTGGACCATGTGTCTTTGTTTTATATTGGAGTATCTTTTGGGTATATGCTCAGGAGAGGTATAGATGGGTCCTCAGATAGTGCCATGTCCAATATTCTGAGGAACCTCCAGAGTGATTTCCAGAGTGGTTGTACCAGTTTGCAATCCTACCAACAATGGAGGAGTGTTCCTCTTTCTCCACATCCTTGCCAGCATTTGCTGTCACCTGAGTTTTTTATCTTAGTCACTCTGACTGGTGTGAGGTGGAATCTCAGGGTTGTTTTGATTTGCATTTCCCTGATGACTAAGGATGTTGAACCTTTCTTTAGGTGCTTTTTGTCCATTTGATAATCCTCAGCTGAGAATGTTTTATTTACCTCTGTATGCCATTTTAATAGGATTATTTGGCTCTCTGGAGTCTAATTTCTTGAGTTCTTTGTATATTTTGGATATTAGCCCTCTATCAGATGTAGGATTGGTAAAGATGTTTTCCCAATCTGTTGGTTGTTGTTTTGTCCTAATGACAGAGGCTTTGCAGTTTTTTGAGGTCCCATTTGTTGATTCTTGATGTTAGAGCAAAAGACATTGGTGTTTTGTTCAGGAAATTTTCCCCAATGTCCATGTGTTTGAGACTCTTGCCCATTTCTTTTCTATTAGTTTGAGTGTATCTGGTTTGATGTGGATATCCTTGATCCACTTTGACTTAAGCTTTGTACATGGTGATAAGAATGGATCAATTTGCATTCTTCTACATGCTGACCTCCAATTGAACCAGCATCATTTGTTGAAAATGCTATCTTTCTTCCATTGGATGATTTTAGCTCCTTTGTCAAAGATCAAGTGACCGTAGGTGTGTAGGTTCATTTCTGGGTCTTCAATTGTTCCACTGATCTATCTGTCTGTCTCTGTAACAATACCTTACAGTTTTTCAGACTATTGCTCTGTAATACTGCTTGAAGTCAGGGTTTGTGATTCCCCCAGAAGTTCTTTTATTGTTGAGTATAGTTTTCGCTATCCTGGATTTTGTTATTCCAAATGAATTTGCAAATTGCTTTTTCTATCTCTATAAAGAATTGAGTAGTAATTTTGATGCGGATTGCATTGAATCTGCAGATTGCTTTTGGCAAAATGGCTATCTTTACTATATTAATCCTGCGAGTCCATGAACATGGAAGATCTTTCCATCTTCTGAGATCTTTCTTCAGAGACTTGAAGTTCTTGTCATACAGACTTGCTAGGTTAAAGTCACACCATGATATTTTATATTATTTGGGACTATTGTGAAGGGTGTCATTTTCTTAATTTCTTTCTCATCCTGTTTATCCTTTGAGTAGAGGAAGGCTACTGATTTGTTTGTGTTAATTTTATACCCTGACATTTTGCTGAAGTTGTTCATCAGGATAAGTAGTTCTCTGGTGGAACTTTGGGTGTCACTTAATTACACTATCACATCCTCTGCAAATAGTGATATTTTTATTCCTTCCCTTCCAATCTGTATCCCTTTGACCTCCTTTAGTTGTTGGATTGCTCTGGCTAGGACTTCAAGTACTATATTGAATAAGTAGGGAGAGAGTGGGCAGCCTTGTCTAGTCCCTGATATTAGTGGGATTCCATCAAGTTTCTCTCCATTTATTAGCTACTGGTTTGATGTATATGGCTTTTACTATGTTTAGATATGAGCCTTGAATTCCTGGTCTGTTCCAGGACTTTTATCAGGGTGTCAAATTTTGTCAAATGCTTTCTCAGCATCTAATAAAATGATCATGTGGTTCTTACCTTTGAGTTTGTTTACATAGTGGATTACATTGATACATTTTTATATATTAAACCATCCCTGCATTCCTGGGATCATCATGATGAATGATCGTTTTGATTGCTCCTAGGTGCATGCACCCAGGGGTTACAGTTGGCACTAGGTGATTCCCTTTGGGGTCTGGATTATGGGCAGAGGGTAGTCTCCTCTGACTTCTCAGGAGTTTCCACACTTCTGAGGGTCCAGCTCCCTCCCGACGGGATTTGGGTGCAGGGAGATGTTTGGTCGATTCAGTTCGGTCTTGTGCGCAGACCAGAACCACGGGTACCTACGGCTGTCTGTTCCTATATATCTGTGTCCAGAGCCACTCTGCAGTTTCCCCTTGGACCAGGGATGTGGGCAGAGGTGTGCAGAGGTAGCAGTCTCTCCTTCGGTCTCAGAATGTCTGCACTCCTCGGTGTTCAGCTCTCTTCCCCATGGGATTTGGGTGCAGGGAACTCAGTGTATCTGTTTTTATGTTGAGGAATTTGATCCACTTAGACTTAAGTCTTCTGCAGGATGATAGATATGGATCTATTTGCATTCTTCTACATGCAGGCCAGCATGATTTGTTGATAATGTTTTCCTTTGACCATCATAGAGTATTGACTTTGGGTCAAAAATCAAGCATCCATAGGTGTGTGGATTTAGTTCTGGCTCTTGAATTTGATTTCATCATCTGTTTTTATGTCAGTACCATACATTTTGATTAGTATGTCTCTGTAGCACAGCTTGAAATCAAGAATGATGATAACTCTGGAAGATCTTGTATTGAACAGGATTGTTTTAGCTATTCTGGATTTTTTGTTTTTCCATATAAAGTTGAGTATTGCTCTTTCAAGGTCTGTAAACAATTGTGTTGGGGGTTTTGATGGGAATTGTGCTGAATCTGTAGATTGCTTTTGGTAGGCCAACCATTTCTATTATGTTAATCCTATCTATGGACATCCTCCGATGTTTCCATCTTCTGGTATCTTCTTTACCTTCTTTCTTCAAAGATTTGAAGTTCTTGTCATACTGATCTTTAGACTTGCTTAGTTAGAGTTATACCAAGAAATTTTATATGTGGCTATTGTGAAGTGTACTATTTCCTTAATTGCTTTCTCAGCCTGCTTATCATTTGTATATAAGAGAGCTACTGATTCTGTTACATTAATTTTGTTTCTAGATACTTTGATGAAGGTGTTTGTCAGCAGTAGAGGTTCCCTTATAAAATTTGTGGGGTCAGTTATGTATATTGTTCTATCATCTGTTAATAGTGATACTTTGACTTCTTCCTTTCCAATTAGTATCCCCTTTATTTCCTTTAGCTGTCTTGTTTCTCTAGCTAAAACCTCAAAAGCCATTTTAAATAGATATGGAGAGAGTGAACAACCTTGTCTTGTTTCTGATTTTAGTGGAATTGCTTTATATTCCTCTCCATTTAATTTCATGTTACCCATTGGCTTACAGTATTTTTGCCTGTATTGTGCTGTGGTTTGTGCCTGTATCCCTGATATTTCCAAGACTTTTCTACCAATAAGAATGGCTAAGATCAAAAGACTCATCTCATACTGGCAAGGATGTGAAAAAAGGTGAAACACAACTCCATTGCTTGTGGGAGTGCAATCTTGTAAAGCAACTTTGGAAATCAATTTGTCAATTTCTCAAAAAATGGAAATGGATTCACCTGTAGACCCAGCTATAGCACTCCTGGGTATTTACCAAAAGAAGCTCTAACATACAGCAAAGATACCTGCTCAACTATGTTCATAGAGGCTTTATTCATAAGAGCCAGAAACTGAGAGCAACCTAAATATTCCCCAACCAAAGAATGGATAAAAAAATGTCTTACATTTCTTACACAATGGAGTATTACTCAGTCATTAAAAATGACATTAAATTGACAAGCAAATAGATAGAACTAGAAAAGGTAATTCTAAGTGAGGTAATGCAGACACAGAAAGAGAAACATGGTATGTATTCACATATTCTGGATTTTAGTCATAAAGTACAGGATAACCATGCTACAAAACACAGAAACAATAAAGCTAAATAACAAGGAGGGATGCTTCAATCTCACTGAAGGGGAAATAGATTTGACAGGAGTGTTGGATGGAGGGAGGAGACTGGATGAGGAAGGGGGAGGGATGGGAACAGGAAGGATGAAGTGGGAAGATGTAGGGAGAGAGTACTAAGAGAGTCTATTGGATTGGGTCAGGAGTATCTTTGAGATGATGTAGAAACCCAGGACAAAGTAAATTCCCAGAAATCTATGAGGGTTAAGATAAGCTAAGACTCTACCAATGGCGACTATTGAGCCTGAATTGGCCATCTCCTGTAACTAGGCAACATTTCCAATGGAGGGTTTAGGACACCAACCCAGCCACAAATTCTTAGACCCACAATATGTCCTGCCTACAACATATGCAGGGGTAAAAGATAAAGCAGAATTTGAGTGAAGGGCCAACCAATGACTGGCTAAGCTAGCTTGAGATCCATACTATTGAGAGGAAGCTTCCCCTGACACTATTAATAATATTCTGCTAGACTTGCAGACAGGAGGCTAGCATAACTGTTATTAGAGAGGCTTCACCCAGCAACTGATAGAAACTGATTCAGAGATTCACAGCAAAACATTAAGTGAAGCTTGGAGAATCCTGTGGAAGAGGTGGAGGAAGGATTGAAGGAGGAAAGGGGTCAAGGGCACCACAAGAAAGCCTATAGAATCAACTAACATGGACCCATCAGGCTTATAGAATCTGAACTGCCAACCAGATAGCATGCATGGGATGGAACTAGGCCCTATGCACATATGTAACATTTGTGCAGCTGTGTCTTCATGTGGTACTCTTAAGGAGCAGGGCTGTCTCTTGACTATACTGCCTACCTTTGGACTCCTTTTCCCTAACTGCCCTACCAGTCTATTCTAAATAGAATGTACCTAGTCTTACTGCAACTTGATGTACCAAGGCTAATTGAAATTCATGGGAAGCCCCTCCTTTTCTGAGAAGGGGAGGAGAGATGGATGGAGAAAAGGGAAGAGAGGATGGGAGAGACTAGTGTGATCAGGACATAAAGTAAATAAACAATTTAATTTAAAAATAATAGAATATGGTTTTCCTGGTTGTCTTTTCAGACCATCTGTGGGTGAAGTATTTATGTGTGTGTGTGTGTATGTGTGTGTGTGTGTGTGTGTTGTGTGTGTGTTTATGTATGTGTGTGTACAAATATATACACATTATACATACATATTTTAGCATATACTATATTTCACAGAAAAGCCATCCAATATTCACCTTTCTGAATCTAGTTTATTTTGCTTGTCATGATGACACCCAGTTTCATTCATAATACTTCAAACTGTAATTTTGTTATTGTTTTTAGAGCTGACTAATACTCCACCATATGCATCACATTTTCTATCTATTTGTATGTTGATAGACACCTAGTCCTATTTCGTTGCTTGGCAATTGTACAGAATGCTGCACAGAACCCGAGTATACAAAGGCACCTATAGAATGCTCACTTAGAATCCTAAGGAATACCATTTCTGGGATATATAAATTCTAGATGCAGGTGTTTGAAGATCCTCCACACAGTTGCTGCACAAATTTATATTTCTACCAGAATTTAATAAGTGCCCCTAAGCCACTAGCACTTGTGTTTGTTTCATATCCATTCTGACTTGGACAAGGTGGTATCTCAAAAAAAAATTTTGATTTGCATTTCTTGAAACAATCAGTTATAGATTCCTGAAACACACTCTTAGATACCACTATACTGAACATATACCACAAATGACCTGAGATTACAGAAAGGATAAGTGAGACCAAGGAAAGAAAGGGCATTTCATCAAGGTCACACCATGACTAGGACTCCTGATCCAAGGGTGTCCACAAAACTCTGAATTCTGAAGTTCACGCTATACCAGACAGCTCAAGATTAGTGGATGATTTTCCTGGGTGTCTTTTCAGGGTATCAGTTGCTCAGAGGAGGGTCTCTGTAACCAGAACTCATTCCTAGGTGTCTTGAACAGTTCCCACCCAAACAGAGCCTCAGGTAGGGCTCAGATGGTGTCATCAGTTGTGGTTAGCATTCCACTGAAGTACTTGGCTTCATTTTCTTCTGTGATCACCTCAGCAGGTTTTGAAATCACTTTGTTGTTAGATGGGTTATGGATTTCCGGTTAATCAACTCAGAGTAGACAAATACCAACTTCTCAGGGTTCCAGCAAAAGTCCCACGACTGAGGGTCTGTCTCATCTTGAGTCATATGCCAGACTCAGAGCCAATCTCTTCATTCTGATTGGCATCTCCCATGTCAAGTGACTAAGGTGGAGTATTGGGATGTAAGTGTGTGTGTTTGTGTGTGTGTGTGTGTGTGTGTGTGTGTGTGTGTGTGTGTGTGCCTGTGTTTGTGTCTGTGTCTGTGTATATAACAAAGTTTTCAGACAAAGAAAGGGCAGTTTGATTCCACTGAGGATGATTCCTAGGATGAGCATATATCTGATAGGCTGTCCATTATGAGAAGCTTCTAAGGTAAGGGAAGCCTGAGGCCGTCCAGCCTATATAGTTCCTTATTTTAGTAAATATGAGATGGGGATTCATTATGCCATCAAGTTTTCAGGGAAGTGTCTCCAGGGACCTGGAAAGGGCTAGAATGGAAAGGAAAGGGGAAAAGCAGCACAGAGTGACAGCTAGAGTGAAGGCTGATGGTCCTCCGTGGCCTTTGCTAAACTGATTTCTGATCCCTGAGTTGTGCTTGGTGACTGCTAGAGACTCCACTCTCTGGAACATTGCCTTGGGCTGACAGTTCTCACCTTCTGGGTGTTGGCTCATAGCCAAGAAAGGACTGACTGAAGGGAGTATAGAAGGCAATTAGAGAATTCTCTTTGCCTCCACAGGGGGCCCTGTAGGATCTGCCTGAGGCCAGACTTCAGACACTGGCAGAAGCTACACCTTTGCCTGGCATCCCAACTTCCTGCATAAAAGGTTTACACAAGAAATGCCTTTCTGCCTTACATGGACCTGGCTGTTGGGGGATGCAATTTCAGGGTACAGGTTCTAGATTTCTCTTGACTCTGTGCTATTCGGTGGTGTTAAACGTTTTGTCCCATCTCAGAGCCAAGGAGCATTGTATATTTATGATGACCATTGGTTAGAGATCACCCAGCAGAACCAAATGTCTGGGTTCCATAACAAGCACTCCTAGCTATCTATACAACTCTGGAAGTCCAAGGAATATTTCTGACCATCGTTGCAAAGGAGTCCATGAAATAGTAGATAGCCAACTGAACTACTACAGATTATCTAAGCATCACTAACATTGTCTCCAGAGGAAGAGAAATCAAACCAGAGAACTCTGTGGATCAAGATTTCTAAATAGCTCCCTGTTTAACTGTTAGCAGCCATACAAGTGCTGTGATTATCTGACAACAGGCTGTGGTTTATCAATTTGTTACTACTTATATAACCAGAAGTGTAGAATTCAGTACTTATAAAAATCCTTGTAATGAAATATTTCTCCTTTATGGAGGCTGTGTTTGTATAGATGAGCATTAATTTAAACTTTTTGACCTCATTTGCATTCTAAAATTATGGCACTGTAATTTTCGTCTCCCCAATGCGTTCACTCTTAATTAATCTTAACCACTCTCGAGCTTTTCTGGTTTCTATTATCACCATTTAAAGTTGTGAAGACTGTTTAATGGATTTAAATCGCATATTCAAATTAGTTTCTTTTTCCAAAGTTATAATGACTTGAAATTTTTATTTGATTTGGGCCCCAAAGTATTACCTGAAAAGTCATTTGATTGTTTTACAATTTAAATCATCTGTGTGCAATAAAATTCATTAACCTTATTTACATGTGTGTGAAAATTATGACACGCCAACCAATTAAGGTTTTCAAGTTGTGCAGGTTTGCAGCCGGTCGCTCTGGCTGCTGCTGGCATCCTTCCTTCCAATAGGACCGTTGCAGCAATCTGTCTTCCATCTCTGTTGGTAGTTCATACTAAACTGTAGCCATGGCGTTGTCTGCTTAGACTATGGTATAATGGTGAAACTTTTCCCTTCAGGGTCCAGGGGAGCAGTCTCCCTCTGTACCTCAACACAGCTATAGTGTAGAGACCCTTGCGGGGACCCTGAAACTGCCGATTGGGAAAGTATCAGAAATGGAGGGAGCCCTTGGTGAGCAGAGTCTTGAGTGAATGTGTGCTCTAGGAATGGGACCACAGAATGGTTGGCCAAACCTGGCCTTTCTCCATGTGCTGTGTCAAATGCACACACCCTGTGGTTCTAGGTTGCAAAAGGTGTGTTTGTCCTTTCCTCACTCCCCATCCATCCCTAGTCAGGGTGAAAAGTTCCACTGTGGGAGTGACTCCCCTTTTTTATGCCCCACCCCACAGAAGCAAAAGTAGACCCCTCTCTTCATGGATACACAGCTGGAAAGCCTTTCTTCAGCAAACCTTTGTGGGAAGAGATGATAGTCAATGTAGTGTAGACATGGCAGTCAAAATGCCTGGTACTTGGGCTGGAGAGATGGCTCAGCCGTTAAAGGCTAGGCTCACAACCAAAATGCCTGGTACTAGCTGTGAGCTGACTTTTAGGCTTCCCAACTCGCTATGAGATACTCCAGGTTCCTGTGTCCTGTCCCCTTGACGTGGCCTCCTCATGCTGCCCTATTCCTGTAAAGCATGGGAATGACATGGGAACATAGATACCATATATCCTAGTTTGCTTCTTTATTGTTATGATAAAACACTGACCAAAAGCAACTTGGTAAAGGTTTGTATTGGTTTATAGTTTGTAGTTCCTCAAAAAGGGAAGTCAGAGACGGAACCCAAGGAAGAAACTGATTCAACACCTATTCAGGAACACTGCTAAGTGACTTGCTCCTTATGTCTCTCTCAGTCTGCTTTCTTATGTAACCCTGAACCACCAGCATAGGAGTGTCAGTATTCACAGTGTGCTAGGCCCTCCCACCTCAAATATCAATCAAGAAAACACCTCAGAGACTTGCCTATAGAGTCTGATAGAGACTCTTTTTTCCAATGAGGGTCCCTCTTCCCAGGTGATTCTAGCTTGGGTTCTCTCAAGTTGACAGAAAAAAAATCTAACCAGCAAACTCTTGCAGTGAAATCTACCCTGTCACTGGCTTCCCACTGGAGCCCATATTTGCAAAATTGCTCTCTGGGACCAACATGGCAGACATTCCCTAGTCTTGCTATCTAGCCTCAGGACCTTCCCAGATCTCTGTACTTATCCTATTTCACTTGCTCTTAAGCTCAAAGTACTGAACCTGGGGATGGACTATTCTCCCTTCTCTTCTTTAGCAAGACGTCTCACATACCATTCTGATCTCTTGTGGACTAGGCCTTGTGCAGCTCACACCGAGGTCCCCATAGCGGTCACCTATCTCTTGCTTCATTAATGTTCAACTTGCTGTTGTTATATGTCACCAAACTCTTAAAGGCTCAAAAAAGGTAGGCATCAGGTGGCTCTTTGCCTGTTCTTGTAAACTGCCTGTGTGAGTCAGTGCTTGTCCATATCAGTGTGTGTTAGATTAGTAGCAAGCAAGCTTGACAGGGAACATTCTTTTCTGCCATGTCCTTCTGGAGTATTCATATTCCTCAAGATAACATACCAAGGTAGTCAGTAGAGGCCCATTTCCCTAGCTACCTACCTCTAGCCATCCCTGAAGATCTGTGGGCTCCAGAGATGGGAGCCAGGAAATATGGCTAGCTATATAATCCAGATTAGCCTGGAAGTTATAATCCTCCTGCCGTAGCTTTCTGGGATTGCAGTGTGCTCCATTAGCTCCTCCAACACACACTTGGTCACAGAAAGGAGTAAAGAAACTATGGATAGCACAATACATAGTTCATACCTCGGGCTCTGCTTTTCTGTTTTTAGCTCTCTGGAAAGTGAATTGTGTCATGAATAGACAGGGGATAGATGGATCGCTGATCTGGGAGCTTTGTCTTAAATGTCAGGCTCCTCTGGAGGTCAGACATATCCATTGAAATAAGAAGGCTGGATGGGAATCTCCCTTATCCCAGGCATTCCTGTAAACAACCTGTCTCACTAGCTCACCAATGGACTTAAGCAGATTTGAAGCTGAGGTAAGCAGCTTCGTAACCACCACATAGTTCCACTTATCTTAAGCATGGGTGTTCCTGCCTCCATTAACTTAAGTCCTAGGTGATTCTAGATTTTGTCAGGCTCATGAAGGGTGGAGCTTTCACACTGAAACTGCCTTTTTCTTTAACTTTAATCTTTCTCTGGCCCCAAACTCCAGTCTAGTGGATGGTGCCACCCATATGCCAATCTTCTCAGGAAATGCCTTCACAGACCACACCAAGTATGCTTTGCTAAACCCAAGTACCTTCAGACATAGTCAATTGATGATCAACCATCCCAGGGAATGTTTCCTCATAGCAGACAAACTTAGGAAACTACTATTGTTTAGAGACTTTCTACAACTGTTCACAGGGTTTTTCTTCAGAAGGTACACAGCAGCCTGAAGAGGAGTGCAGGCAATACGTCAAGGTGCCTGTCCAGTCCTGGCTCTGTCTGGGCTGACTACATATCCTTGCCCTGTTCCTGTCCTTTTCTTATATTTGTCCTTTTGTGAAATGAGCTTGTCTTTACTGGGTAATAGCAGATGGCATGCTGCAGCTGGTAAGCTCTTTTTACTCTTCCAGGGTCTCAGACCAATACCCAGTCCATAATGGTCCAAGAAGGTCTGGTTAGTGCATTCCCTAATCCACTGTTGGATTGCATGAGTGAAAGCTGAAGGCTTTTTAGTTACAGCCCTAAGGCATAATGAATTTAGTTCTGCTGTGGTCTAGACTCTCTATCTTTATTGCTAGGGAACTCAGAGAAGCTCTATTTCCTAGAGCTTGTACTGCACCACCATTCCCTCACCTTCCCTCTTTGATTGCATAGCTGAGAGCAGGGAGAAATACTCATTCTGTTCTGCACTGTACCCAGCATATGAGAATCTACACTGGCTCATTGACACTGACACAGCGGTGACCCTTTTGTACCTTCACTGCCATTACCTCTCTGCTGATACCTCAAGGCCCTGTTCCTTTTGTAGTTTGCTCTTCCCATGTGTGACAGAGCAGAAATTATGATTCCAAACGCTCACTGGCATTTCCACGTCTTCATTAGTCTTGAAAATACACTCACTTGACATACAACACAAAAGGAGCCTGATGGCTGAACAGTGAAGATTCTGACTTCACAGTCCAGTGCAAGGACCTCAGATCCATGCAAACTCATCTTTGAGTGATTTAAACATCTGCAGAGTACCCGTTCAGTATCCTTGAAATAATTATCCGTGTTTGTGTGGTTGAATAGTGGCCCCCATTTCTGTCCACCAAGAACCAACAAATGTGATTTGATTAGAAAATGGGTCTTCGAATGTGTGGTGGTGAGGTTAGCATGAGGTTACAGAGGGCTTAGAATGGATCTAAGTTCAGTGATGTCACAGTGTGTGAAGACAGACACAGAGACTACAGAGATATTGCTGCATGGTAAAGAATCCTTAGGTATCTCAGAGAGTCCGAAGAGGGGGAACAGATTCTTCCTATGACTGTAACAAACCTGGCCTGCAGACTGAGAACAGAGTGCTGTTTGAAGCCACTGGTCTGTGACAATTTGTCATAGCTGCCTGAGGATGTTAGCACAAACATACCAACCTTTTATTGATCTTGCATAAATCTTCCTGAGGTGGGGAGCCTCATGCCATCATTGTCGCCAGAGCATTCCTTCTTCCTTGCTCTGTTGAGGAATTATTTGATAGCATGGGAAGGCCCTAAGGCTTGTAATAGCTTAAACAATGCAATTTATTTTTCTGGGCAAGGTGGGATATCAAGAGAGGGTGTTGTAACATGGCCAAGGCTGGCTACAAACTCGCCATCCTCTTGGCTCAGTCTCCCTAGTGCTAGGATTACACACAGCTCTAACTTAACTTTATATTATGATAATGAATATAAAAGCAAGGTATTCTAAAGGTTTCTAAAAACAAAGAAGCTCCTGGGTATATTGCCCATGATCCCCACACTAGTGAACATCTCATCTGTGCTAAATCTCATCTTCTTGTCCTCACACTAATGTGTATTCACACTAGTGTATATTTACAAGTTGGAGGAAGTAGAGGATTCTAGTTCTCCTTTTATTTTTAATCAAAGAAGAATAAAGTCCTCAGCAATTCCTCAAGGACCCTTGTCCAGAGCTTAAGCACATGTTCTTGCCTTCATGAGTAGAAAGGCATGTAAAGAAATTCATGGCTGATAGCTTCTCTTGTGGGAGGCAGAATGTTGAAGGGTAAAGGAAAGGGATTATTTGGAGGAGGAAAGAGTCTCTGGCTTCATGGCCACCATGCCTACCTAGAAGTTGCCATGCTTTCTCTAGGAATTCTTTCCAAAGACCACATTGTGCTCTACTTCTTAAGAACCAATCTGTGTTAGGCTCTGCTGTGCTCCTGAAGAACTAGACAGTATCACTTAATCGTACTCAGAGACAGGCGAAGTCATGATGTCTCTCTAAATAAATGTTCCCAAAGAGACTCACATCCTTATCTCTAGAACCTGCCATGTGTTCTCTAAGAAAGCAAAAATAAGTCTGTAGTATGGCTGAGACTTGAGACAGGAGATTATCTACTAAGTCCAACAATTAAAAACATCCTGGGCCAGAGGCAGAGACAGAGATGGGAAGAGGGACAAAACAACTAGAGCTGGAATCGCCATCTACTTCCAGAAGCTGGAAATATAGGCAGCCTCTAGAATCTAAACTAGAGAAGGAACCAGATCTGGTCTGGAGCACTCAAGCTGGCACATTCCATAGGCCCTTTGATTTTAGCCCCTGGGAGTCATTTAGAACTTCCAGCTTTTAGAACTATGTAAGATGAATGTATATTGCTCCAATCCATTAAACTTGTAGCAATCCCTTAACATTGCAGCATCAGTTGAAAACTAGCCCAGCCCTGGAATCATGTATTATGTGTCCCAGTATCTCAACAAAGGCCAGAAAAGTTCTTTTACTCATTCCTACAAGGCTTTCACTGAAGCTCTCAGTGTGTCCATGACAGAAGCATAGATTGGCTTGTCTTACCTCACATGCTATATAAAAGAGCATGTATAAAAGAGCAAAACATCCCAGGTCCCCATTAACTTACCCACTAGCCTCTTGGTGGACTCTGAGCCTGGGGTATGTGATTTTGCTCGCAAGGTGCTCACTCAGGTCCAGGTCTCTGCTGATAGACTGGCTCCCACTCCTTCAACCTTCAGAGTAAGAACTACTGATCAATGTGCTCCAATTTTATCTAGCCACTTCCCCCATATTCAAACATTTCCTCCTGGAGAAGGAAAGGGGAGGGAGGCTCTTAAACCTCAGAAAACTGCAAGATTTACAAGTCTCGAGGTTTTATAAAAGAGGCAAACAATGGCTAGCAAAAGGGAGACTCAGTGGAGTTGTCAACAAGTTGGGCAGATAGCTATAGGGATGCAGCTTTCATGAATGGTCAGCAAAGATGTGATAGGTCACTTTCACGATTCATTGCCTTTGTGTTACCCCTGTTTCTTCTTATGTAAATCCAATACACTTATTGGTTAGCCATACTAGATGTGAGTAGCATTGTCTTTTTTTTCAGGTGCCCTAGCTGGGGCAAAGAGACATTTGTGATACCTTCCTAGTCAAAGTCTTGCGACTCCCACAGGACTGGACTGTGATCATAGGGCCCCAGAAGTATGGTCTCCAGTAACTTAAAAGAAACAGAAATGGATGGCACAACCAGGCCTATAGGCTTTGGCTTCCCTGTAAGGAGTAGTGCCAAGCAGGAAGAAGAGTTTTGTTGAACTAGGCTGAAACCTAAGCACAAATAGGAAAGGACTGACTTCTCTACTATCCTATACAGAACTTGTCCCACACCAGAGGCTCAAGTTTTAGCCTGGTAGCTGTGATGCTGAGTCTAAAGACAGTTAGTGGGCTTCCTAAGTCAGTAGGAGATAGATATTGGCTTCCTGTATGAGACTGACCATATAGCAGGGAAACAGTGTGATTTACTGGTTGCAGACCTGACTACAACTGCTCTTTCACAGTCTACAATCCCAAATAATTGGAGCTTTTGAGTTTAGAAGAAACTGCTACTTCACATCCTCATTGCCTCAGGATAGAGCCAGTCCTCTAGAGAACTGAATCCTCCTCCTCCTCCTCCTCCTCCTCCTCCTTCTTCTTCTTCTTCTTCCTCCTCCCTCACTCCTCTCCCCCCTCCTCCTTCTTCTTCTTGTGACTATGCTGGCTAGTTTTATGTCAACTTGACACAAGATAGAGTTACCTGAAAGGAGGGAACCCCAATTGACAATATGCTTCCATAAGCTCCAGCTGTAGGAAATTTTTTTAATTATCAATTGATGTGGGTGGATCCAGTCCCCTGTGGGTGGCACCATCCATGGACTGTAAGAAACAGGCTCAGCCAGCTTTATAGAGAAAGCCAGTAAGCAGCACTCCTGCATGTCCTCTGCATCAAGCTCTGCCTTCAGAGTCCAGCCCTGCTTGAGTTCCATTCTCACTTCTTCCAGTGATTGGCTATGAGGTAGAAGTGTAAACCAAATAAGCCCTTTCCTCCTTCACTTGTTTTTTGATCACAGTGATTTCAATGTGAACAAAGGATGTAGCAATAATAACCCTAAGTACCCAGACTCTTCTTCACTTTGACCCTCATCATTTCTGAAAATAACTGATTTCATCGACTGCTTTGTGGTACCTCTGCTTTCTTGTCACCCAAAATGATGGTGAACCCTGAGTCCTTCCTATTTATATGATAACTCTCTAGCTTCAGGCTCTATAGTCAAGTTCTGGGACCATGCATGACCCAAACTGACAGCAGAGAGGAGCTTTCTTCCACTGCTATGTGCCACTTCTGCTTCCTTATAGCCCAAAGTGATGATGTGTCCTGAGTCTTTCCTATGTACATCATAACTCTCTAGCTTCAGGTACCATAGTCAAGTGCTGCAGCCCTCCATGACCCATGCTGATAGCAGAGAGGAAATTGTCTCAGACCACTTGCCTGAAAGGCCTGTATTATCCACTGACCCAGTAGCTCTTTGCCAGCAGATCATCACAAGCATGGTTGCTGGTGGATAGTATTAGATTCTGGACAATGAGTTTTTTTCAGAGTTGTAATTCTTGGCACATATCCACTGCTAAGTGTGCCCACTAATGTCCTGATAGGAATGAAGGCGAAATAGGAAGAGAATGGGTGATTCTCACACAGGCTAATTGGAGGACTGGAAAGATTGTCTGTGCAGCTATTAGGTACATTTAAAATAAAATAAATTTTTTAAAAAGCAGTTTGGGCTAAGCAATGATTGCCATTAAAACACCCACTCTACCTTACTCAGCCAGTGACATCATCTCCCCCTCTTCCCTCAAAAGTCCAAACAGTATAGTTTATCTTTAATGTTTAGCTAAAGCCTCAGGTGTGATCATTGTTACAGAGTATACCTAGCATGCTGTCAGTGGCCTAGGGACAGTGAGGGATCACTGTGATATGCAGCCTCTAACTCCTCTCAACCTCAAAGGACTTATTCCCAAACTACTAAAAGAAGTATCAGAAGATGACAGACAACCCTTCACTGTTCTCTGAGAATTCTCTTGGTTGAAGAGCACCTTACCAAGTTGACTGACCTCTTTCAGAATAGCCCTTACGCCACAGTTAATCGGACAGAAGGTAAAGGCTCCAGATTCTTACTCCAATGTAGAGCGTCTCTGGTGGTCTGAATCCCAAACTAAACCTTCTTTTGTCTAACCCTGCTCTTTTCACCCCAAAGAACACCTCCTAGCAAACACCTTCCTAACCTTCTCTACTTCTTTAAGTTTCTACTTGAGGAACTTTAAACTGTGACAATTTTTCCAAGGTTTATGCTGAGATTTAGCATCAAAGAATAACAACTGTACTCAACTGAGGACAGTGCTATTACAATGTTTCCAGACAAAGAAGGGTCTATAGACTTTGTTCTTGAGTTGTGGTCCTTGTCTGACTCATATGTAGAACCTTCCAGAATGCCCTCAGGAAGATGGCTTGGGCAAGGCATTGTGAGAAGGTTTGGCTACTCATGTCCCTGGCTGGAGGACAACTTACTGTCTCAGAGAGAAACAGGGTTGTGCAATGATTCTAACACCATTGTTTTCCAAGGGCAATGGAAGAGGGTAGCCACTCTTCTTCCTGTAGTATTCTGGGGCTCTGCTCTCTCCCACAGGATGATGTGGGGCCAAATGATAGCCTTCCAGATGACTAATCCAAATGCTCGAGATAGATGGAAAACCACACACTCGGAGTGCCAGGATCCAGGCTCTGGTAGGTGAGGCACCAAGGACATGGGTTGCTTTGTTGGGAGAATGTTGGCCTCTCTGCTCAGCACAAATAATTAAACTTATTCCTACAAACCCATGGCTCTCACTTTCCAACCCCCACCCCTCAAAAGAGGAGAAGAGAAAATAGGACAGAAGAGAAAAAAGATTAAAAGAAAGAAAAGGTAATAAAGATCCAGTACAAATTCTATTCACTTTGCATAATTTGCAAAATTGCACTAAGGGCCACCAAGGGCCTTTGTTATTTTTATGTGACACCAATAAAAAAACTACTTGGCACTCCCTCCTGGGCCACTCCTGCAAGCTCATAGTCACTCATCTTTTTTGCATAGAGAAGCATCTTTCCAGAACTTCATTCCATTAAAATAAACACAACCCTCAAAACTGCTCCCAGAAGGACTTGTCTTTAATCCACAGTCTGTGCCTTCTCATGACACCTGTAGCATCTTTTGATGTTTTGTGTCTATTAAGGCCATTGGAGGAGACTATATTGGGAATAAATGTTAACTGAGTATGGCCTTTCAGTGTTTTGTTTGTTTGTTTGTTTGTTTTAATAAACTCCCAGCATAAGTTCAGCAGTACACTGTGAAATTTGGATACAGGATTGTCAGAGTTTTGGAATCTTTAACAAAAGAAGCACTTGGAAATCTGTTTTGGGCCTTAGAGACGCTGGTACCATTTTTTCTGGGAGTGGCAATTATCTCGAAAACATCATTAGGTTCAGTTCTTTAGAGAAACAGAACCAAGGGGAGAGATACTTGAGGTAGAGAAGACAGAATCAGAGGCAGAAGATAGAGATAGGTTGAAACAGTGGAGATATACTTAAAAATAAAGATAGACAGATGAGAAAAGATATATAGAGAGGAGACAGATACGGAAAAGAGAGTTAGATAGAGAGGGAGATAGTCTGTGGTACTGGACGCTGAGAAATTCAAAACCTATACTGAGCAAGTTGAAGACCCACGAGACTAAAGGTATTGCTCTAGTTTGAAATCAAATGCCTGAGAAACAAGAGAGCAAAGGAAGAAAGTCCTAGTCTAGAGTCAAGTCTAGAGGCAAGAGAAGATCACTGTGGTATCTAGAAGATGGCCAGGCAAAGAGAAAGCCCAATCTTTGTACTTTTCTTTTTTTTTCCTCCTATCAGCAGGGTTGGGGCAAGAAGATTGGCTGGGTCCACACTTATTTCAGTTTCCCAATTCTAATGACCAGTCCTGTTATATAGCAATTTCCTTCCAAGCTCCAGAAGACTCAGGAGGCTCTGTAAGAGTCAGGAATTAATCAACTCAGAAGTCTCTGAAAATCCCTGAAGCTGACCAGATAGACAAGGCTCCTCCTTCTTCAAGCATTAACATCTTTGATAGTGTGGACCCACTGAGCAGCCAGAAAGAAATAATCTCTGACCTACTGAGATTTCAGTAAATTGTGCAATAATTTCCAGGCTTCCAGGGGTTATAAACTGTAGTAGACTAATGCTGAGTGATCTTTGGGTGATGTGAGTAGTTCCTGTTGCTATATCTAACCACTCACCCTCATTCTTATAACTAGACCTGTTTTATTCATTTGTTCACAAAATTGGCCTTTTGTGGTATCATTGTTTTGGACTGTTATTAGTGCCCTATTTAGAGTGAATAGATTTTGTGTCAGGTCTCCCCAGAAATAGTGACTTACAACAGCTAATGAAGAAGCATCCCCAGACACAATATGTCTAGTAATGTTTATCTGGGTATCTTTGGCCCCCCACATTATGCTCAAACTGACATGCAAGATTAATCATTGTAGAAAGGACACCAAAAACCAAAGGACATATGTCAAAGATCTTATACTCTTTTTTCAGGCTTTGGGATTACCAAGTTACCAGGATGATGATGGGAAAGACACTTCATGATTCTGCTGGGCTTAAAGAATTGGAGGGCACCCATAAATATCAAGCTTAAACCTCCCTCTTGTCCAGTTAGTGGTTCTGGCTAGTATGTGATTTCCAAATTCACTGCCTTGCAAATGACATGTGACACCTGGGGGCTGTCTGCTAAGAAAGCTGAAAAGAAAGAGCTTTATTTGAAAGCTGAGTTCAAGTCTAACACAGGAAGAAATAAAGATATTTGTCTGATAGAAAGACTACTAACAAGAATAATCTATACTATATAATAATCTAGAAATTCTTATATGTTCTGCACAGTCAATTTTGATTCTGCTAAAGGAAGAAAACTATGATGTTCCTTTCCCATGAAGAGAAATTATCATAGCTCCATGTCATTAAGGGTTTGATATCTATCACACAGCTCTGCCAGTCTCTAGGAAAGAGCTCTGAAGTCCATAATTCTGAGATGAACATATGCCATGGAGCCTATCTATTTGGTCTACAGAAGAGAGCGAGGTAATGAGGAGATAAGGATGTGGCTCTCAAGAATTGTATTTGGGTATGTGAGTCAGACACACTCTGTGACAGTATCCCTGTTTAAAGGTCTCATTCCTTTGTTCTTCCCTACAAAACCAAAGGATGGAGTGCTGAAGACAGCCCTCACCTATCCCTTTTAGCCTTCCATTTTATCTTCTAGCCATAGCCATTTCTAGTATTGCTTCAGGAAAGATGAAAGAGGTCAGGGAGCCCAGGGAAGCTTCTCTTGGCAGCAGTTGACCTGCTTTGCAGCTTCTTCTCTAGGAAGCATGATCTTTGAGTTTGGGTGACCTTGAAGACAAACGCTGCCTCTTGGTTGTTCCATTGCTGATAAACCCAAAACTGAAAAGTTTAGCATGAGTCTTCATGCTAAACTTTGGGTTAATCCATACAAATAAAAAAATACTATTGGTTATAGTTTTAATCAGGGATACAATGCAGCTACAGTTTTGGTAGTTACCTTAATTTCCTAAAACCGCAGCAATGAATTAATATATTTTATGACTTTAAAAACAAGCATATGTTTTCTTTTCACTTTGAAGACAAGTAGTGTAAAATTCATTTCACTGGTGTCCGTGCAAAAACCACAGCTTTCATTTCATTTAAACTGGAGACAATGAGTGACCAGGGCCCAGACATAGATTTAGGTCACCTCAAATTCTATGTTCCAATGTGGCAGTAGTTTTGTGATGTTAACAAAACAGAGATAAGTCATAAGTCAAGGTGCTTTTCAAATACATTGGTGGAAACACTAGGTAGGCGGTTCCGGCACAGTGGAAAAATCTCAGTATAGGACACCAATGTGATATGACATCACGCTCAGCTCTTTGGTGAAGAGTAGTATGTTGTTAATACATTTCCACAGTTTCTTTTTAATCTGTTTATCAGAACTTCAGGTTTTGTTTTACCTGCTAGACACAGGATGTTAGGTTTGACAGAAGCGGGCAACAATGCTTCTTTAGGGGACTAAATATAACCCAAGACAATTTGTAATTAGTCTCTAGACTTGCTACATTCTATCCTCTGTTTATCATTGCAGTGCTAATCAAGCCAGCTCAGACCCAGCTTTCCAGGAATTATCATTTAGTCTGGGTAATAGTAGTGTTGTGCTTCCTATCTCTCTCCAAGGTACAAAGAAGAATAAGTTTCTCCAGATAAAATTCTCCAGATGTTTGAACTGCATACATTGGTTCATAGCCCCCTCCTCCACAGCCCTTTCTCAGTTGTATTACCACCATGGCTTTTGTAGTCTAATTTGTTTCTGCTGCCCTCTTCCAAGGACAAATATGGACCCTCATACTCAAGTGATCCTTCTGCCTTAGCCTTTAGCTCACTAATTCATTTTTAAGAATGCCTTCTCTTTACTTAATCTAACATGATCAAATAGATGAATAATTAAACTAGTACAGGTGTAACCATGGTTGGTTTTGGTTTGTGGGAAGGGTCACGTTTTCCCTTATCTGTTTGATTTTTAAATGGATGGCTCTTCTCTTTGTGCCATCCTGGGTAGAAGGAGAAGAAATTCAGGAAGTGACACCCTTTCAGTGGGAAGACCCAGTATTCCCTGTTTCCAATCAGATCCTGGTATGATATGGCATTTGTTTTGCAGTTGTAGAGATTTGCTTCACTTGGGTACTCCATCGCTACAAGTGTTCAGCATGTTCTTAAGCAAATGTGTTAAAAAGCCCCACTAAAACATCTCACTGCCTGCTTATGCAGATAGGGACAATGAGGGTAGGAAAACAGGCAGTGTTGATTGACACAGAACTGGGTCCAAGCAAGAACTCCAGTGTCTCTGACCCCAATTCAGTTCTGGAAGAGCTCCTAGCTGCTCAGTTACTAGACTTCTCCTTGTAGATCCTGGGGTACCTAATCCCCATTACCATTGGTGACCATGTGTTAACAGCAACTATCTCCTAGTGGAGCTAAGATGTTACCTGTGGCTTAAAGACTAAGACCAATCTATGTCAGTGCCGCCATTAAGCACTTTCTCTGGAAGGGGCACCATTTTATACACCTTCTAAAAGTTAAAACTGTCCTTATGGTGTCCTTGATGACAAATCTGTAGGGGGACAGAGTGAGACCTGGAAAGGATTCTGAATGAATGACTAAGCAGGTGATAAGACACCAGGGCCTTCCCAGTCTGTGGACTATGAGGTTAGAATCTGGCATTGCTGTGCTGCAAATGGCAGTAGATATGACAATACCCAGTTCACAAGGCATCTGCGTCCTCTTCTTACTTCTTAATCTGGTCCACATCATCTGTGCTTACTATATCTTAGCTCAGTCTGGCAGGCATGACCAATTATGCAGGAAGGTGACATTCTGTGACCTTACAGGGAAACTAGCTAGCTGGGGAAGATGATGTAGACGTGCCATCTTCACTGAGAGCTAGGATAGGTAGGGCAGTGACAGCAGCAACATCTCCTGAGATGCAGTTGGGTCTTACGAAGCTTTGAATGCTGCTGCTGCTGGAAATCTACTTATTGGATTTAAATGAAAGTCAAGACTCAACAATTGTAAGGTCTAATCCAAGAAGAGTGATTGTGACTCAACTTTAGCTGTAGGTCACTAATGCTCCAGAATTGTAACTATAGTTGTCACCACCTCCAGCATAGCTGACTGGCTTCCAGTGTCTACATAGAGACTTTGACTGAACTCTGGAGAGCAGTGGAATGTGGGGATTGATGGGCAGCCTAGATTATGAGGTGCCAGTAAGCATCTGCCTATCATTGGATCAGCCAAAATAAAATATTTGACATACACAACGTAGGTCAAGGAATCATTTACTGAGTTCATTATTAAAAGTATAGGATGTAATGCTCCATCAATAGATATCTTTCAGGTGGACCAATGAACTAGTCTAAATTACACCTGCTTGTGACAGCCTCCAAACTTTGTGTTTTATTTCTCTTAGAAACCGATGAGAAAAAAATACTTGTATCTATGGTGCACTGGTGTGCTGTCTGTCTGCACTGTGGATGGAATGGCAGTCATCAAGTGGTAAAAATCTGTCTGGAAATGGCTGGGTTAGGGATGCCATGCTTCTGATAGAACAGGCCCTCTCCCCATGCCTGCACAATATTGGAGTACCAGAAAGACACAGCATCCTGAGAAGATGCCTAGTTTGCAGATGGGATTGCTTCAAAAGAGAAGAAAGACACAAAACACGGTCTTTCTGCTCAATGCAAATCAATGATCTTACCAATGCATACTTTGACCCTGATCTAAATGACATTACAATCCAGTGAACATTTTTGCCATGTTTCTCCTGTGTGTGCTCCTGGTATAATATAGAAAGAATTAGCAATCCCAATATATAGACAAGGTTGTTGAGACTTACAAGCATTGTGTCCAGCAGAAATAGAACCAAAGCCCAAGAGACCCTCACTCCTATCTTTGCCCAGGAGTGAGCTGGCTCTGTAGCGACAACTGAGGTCATTGAGGTGTATCTATGCCTTTAAGTAACAGTCTCAGGGAAGACTCAGAAGGCAGACTTTGAGAAAGATAGGATTCCATTTGTGGCCCATTGTGGTTTGAATAAGATATCCCCCACAAATGTGAATATTTGAACATTTAGTTCCCCATTCGTAGCTCTCTGTTTAGGGAAGTTTAGGAGGTGTGGCTTTCTGGAGACAGAGTGTCACTGGGATGGGCTTTGAGTATATATAGTCTCATCCCACATCCAGTTACCTCTCTGAGATTCACACTTGCAATTTATCATGTGAGCACTTAGTTTCCCTCTTCTGCTACCACACCTGCTTCTTGCTGCCATGTGTCCTCACTGTGATGGGCTCACCCCTTTAGAACCAGAAGCACAAATAAACTTTTCACTCCACAAGTCGCCTTGGTCACAGAAGGCCAGTACTTTTATCAAGAAAAGTACCTACTACAGACTCACAAAGTGGTGGCTTGGATGAAATGGTTACATAAATTAATGAAAAAATAGCAATCTCAGATTGCATGCTAGGAACACTGAAATTGTAGCTCCCTAGTTTTTTTTTTTTTTTTCTTTTTATTTTTTTTTTTTATTTTTTTTTTTTTATTAACTTGAGTATTTCTTATATACATTTCGAGTGTTATTCCCTTTCCCGGTTTCCGGGCAAACATCCCCCTCCCCCCTCCCCTTCCTTATTGGTGTTCCCCTCCCAACCCTCCCCCCATTGCCGCCCTCCCCCCATAGACTAGTTCACTGTGGGTTCAGTCTTAGCAGGACCCAGGGCTTCCCCTTCCACTGGTGCTCTTACTAGGATATTCATTGCTACCTATGGGGTCAGAGTCCAGGGTCAGTCCATGTATAGTCTTTAGGTAGTGGCTTAGTCCCTGGAAGCTCTGGTTGCTTGGCATTGTTGTACTTTTGGGGTCTCGAGCCCCTTCAAGCTCTTCCAGTTCTTTCTCTGATTCCTTCAATAGGGGACCTATTCTCAGTTCAGTGGTTTGCTGCTGGCATTCGCCTCTATATTTGCTGTATTCTGGCTGTGTCTCTCAGGAGCGATCTACATCCGGCTCCTGTCGGTCTGCACTTCTTTGCTTCATCCATCTTGTCTAATTGGGTGGCTGTATATGTATGGGCCACATGTGGGGCAGGCTCTGAATGGGTGTTCCTTCAGTCTCTGTTTTAATCTTTGCCTCTCCCTTCCCTGCCAAGGGTATTCTTTTTCCTCATTTAAAGAAGGAGTGAAGCATTCACATTTTGATCATCCGTCTTGAGTTTCGTTTGTTCTAGGGATCTAGGGTAATTCAAGCATTTGGGCTAATAGCCACTTATCAATGAGTGCATACCATGTATGTCTTTCTGTGATTGGGTTAGCTCACTCAGGATGATATTTTCCAGTTCCAACCATTTGCCTACGAATTTCATAAACTCGTTGTTTTTGATAGCTGAGTAATATTCCATTGTGTAGATGTACCACATTTTCTGTATCCATTCCTCTGTTGAAGGGCATCTGGGTTCTTTCCAGCTTCTGGCTATTATAAATAAGGCTGCGATGAACATAGTGGAGCACGTGTCTCTTTTATATGTTGAGGCATCTTTTGGGTATATGCCCAAGAGAGGTATAGCTGGATCATCAGGCAGTTCAATGTCCAATTTTCTGAGGAACCTCCAGACTGATTTCCAGAATGGTTTTACCAGTCTGCAATCCCACCAACAATGGAGGAGTGTTCCTCTTTCTCCACATCCTCGCCAGCATCTGCTGTCACCTGAGTTTTTGATCTTAGCCAATCGCACTGGTGTGAGGTGAAATCTCAGGGTTGTTTTGATTTGCATTTCCCTTATGACTAAAGATGTTGAACATTTCTTTAGGTGTTTCTCAGCCATTCGGCATTCCTCAGCTGTGAATTCTTTGTTTAGCTCTGAACCCCATTTTTTAATAGGGTTATTTGTTTCCCTGCGGTCTAACTTCTTGAGTTCTTTGTATATTTTGGAAATAAGGCCTCTATCTGTTGTAGGATTGGTAAAGATCTTTTCCCAATCTGTTGGTTGCCGTTTTGTCCTAACCACAGTGTCCTTTGCCTTACAGAAGCTTTGCAGTTTTATGAGATCCCATTTGTCGATTCTTGATCTTAGAGCATAAGCCATTGGTGTTTTGTTCAGGAAATTTTTTCCAGTGCCCATGTGTTCCAGATGCTTCCCTAGTTTTTCTTCTATTAGTTTGAGTGTGTCTGGTTTGATGTGGAGGTCCTTGATCCACTTGGACTTAAGCTTTGTACAGGGTGATAAGGATGGATCGATCTGCATTCTTCTACATGTTGCCCTCCAGTTGAACCAGCACCATTTGCTGAAAATACTATCTTTTTTCCATTGGATGGTTTTGGCTCCTTTGTCAAAAATCAAGTGACCATAGGTGTGTGGGTTCATTTCTGGGTCTTCAATTCTATTCCATTGGTCTATCTGTCTGTCTCTGTACCAATACCATGCAGTTTTTATCACTATTGCTCTGTAATACTGCTTGAGTTCAGGGATAGTGATTCCCCCTGAAGTCCTTTTATTGTTGAGGATAGCTTTAGCTATCCTGGGTTTTTTGTTATTCCAGATGAATTTGCAAATTGTTCTGTCTAACTCTTTGAAGAATTGGATTGGTATTTTGATGGGGATTGCATTGAATCTGTAGATTGCTTTTGGTAAGATGGCCATTTTTACCATATTAATCCTGCCAATCCATGAGCATGGGAGATCTTTCCATCTTCTGAGGTCTTCTTCAATTTCTTTCCTCAGTGTCTTGAAGTTCTTATTGTACAGATCTTTTACTTGCTTGGTTAAAGTCACACCGAGGTACTTTATATTATTTGGGTCTATTATGAAGGGTGTCGTTTCCCTAATTTCTTTCTCGGCTTGTTTCTCTTTTGTATAGAGGAAGGCAACTGATTTATTTGAGTTAATTTTATACCCAGCCACTTTGCTGAAGTTGTTTATCAGCTTTAGTAGTTCTCTGGTGGAACTTTTGGGATCACTTAAATATACTATCATGTCATCTGCAAATAGTGATATTTTGACCTCTTCTTTTCCAATCTGTATCCCTTTGATCTCCTTTTGTTGTCTGATTGCTCTGGCTAGAACTTCAAGAACTATATTGAATAAGTAGGGAGAGAGTGGGCAGCCTTGTCTAGTCCCTGATTTTAGTGGGATTGCTTCAAGTTTCTCTCCATTTAGTTTAATGTTAGCAACTGGTTTGCTGTATATGGCTTTTACTATGTTTAGGTATGGGCCTTGAATTCCTATTCTTTCCAGGACTTTTATCATGAAGGGGTGTTGAATTTTGTCAAATGCTTTCTCAGCATCTAATGAAATGATCATGTGGTTCTGTTCTTTCAGTTTGTTTATATAATGGATCACGTTGATGGTTTTCCGTATATTAAACCATCCCTGCATGCCTGGGATGAAGCCTACTTGATCATGGTGGATGATTGTTTTGATGTGCTCTTGAATTCGGTTTGCCAGAATTTTATTGAGTATTTTTGCGTCGATATTCATAAGGGAAATTGGTCTGAAGTTCTCTTTCTTTGTTGTGTCTTTGTGTGGTTTAGGTATAAGAGTAATTGTGGCTTCATAGAAGGAATTCGGTAGGGCTCCATCTGTTTCAATTTTGTGGAATAGTTTGGATAATATTGGTATGAGGTCTTCTATGAAGGTTTGATAGAATTCTGCACTAAACCCGTCTGGACCTGGGCTCTTTTTGGTTGGGAGACCTTTAATGACTGCTTCTATTTCCTTAGGAGTTATGGGGTTGTTTAACTGGTTTATCTGTTCCTGATTTAACTTCGATACCTGGTATCTGTCTAGGAAATTGTCCATTTCCTGAAGATTTTCAAATTTTGTTGAATATAGGTTTTTATAGTAAGATCTGATGATTTTTTGAATTTCCTCCGAATCTGTAGTTATGTCTCCCTTTTCATTTCTGATTTTGTTAATTTGGACACACTCTCTGTGTCCTCTCGTTAGTCTGGCTAAGGGTTTATCTATCTTGTTGATTTTCTCAAAGAACCAACTTTTGGTTCTGTTGATTCTTTCTATGGTCCTTTTTGTTTCTACTTGGTTGATTTCAGCTCTGAGTTTGATTATTTCCTGCCTTCTACTCCTCCTGGGTGTATTTGCTTCTTTTTGTTCTAGAGCTTTTAGGTGTGCTGTCAAGCTGCTGACATATGCTCTTTCCTGTTTCTTTCTGCAGGCACTCAGCGCTATGAGTTTTCCTCTTAGCACAGCTTTCATTGTGTCCCATAAGTTTGGGTATGTTGTACCTTCATTTTCATTAAATTCTAAAAAGTTTTTAATTTCTTTCTTTATTTCTTCCTTGACCAGGTTATCATTGAGTAGAGCATTGTTCAATTTCCACGTATATGTGGGCATTCTTCCCTTATTGTTATTGAAGACCAGTTTTAGGCCGTGGTGGTCCGATAGCACGCATGGGATTATTTCTATCTTTCTGTACCTGTTGAGGCCCGTTTTTTGACCAATTATATGGTCAATTTTGGAGAAAGTACCATGAGGAGCTGAGAAGAAGGTATATCCTTTTGCTTTAGGATAGAATGTTCTATAAATATCCGTTAAGTCCATTTGGCTCATGACTTCTCTTAGTCTGTCTACATCACTGTTTAATTTCTGTTTCCATGATCTGTCCATTGATGAGAGTGGGGTGTTGAAATCTCCCACTATTATTGTGTGAGGTGCAATGTGTGTTTTGAGCTTTAGTAAGGTTTCTTTTACATATGTAGGTGCCCTTGTATTTGGGGCATAGATATTTAGGATTGAGAGTTCATCTTGGTTGATTTTTCCTTTGATGAATATGAAGTGTCCTTCCTTATCTTTTTTGATGACTTTTAGTTGGAAATTGATTTTATTTGATATTAGAATGGCTACTCCAGCTTGCTTCTTCTGACCATTTGCTTGGAAAGTTGTTTTCCAGCCTTTCACTCTGAGGTAGTGTCTGTCTTTGTCTCTGAGGTGTGTTTCCTGTAGGCAGCAGAATGCAGGGTCCTCGTTGCGTATCCAGTTTGTTAATCTATGTCTTTTTATTGGGGAGTTGAGGCCATTGATATTGAGAGATATTAAGGAATAGTGATTATTGCTTCCCGTTATATTCATATTTGATGTGAGGTTATGTTTGTGTGCTTTCATTCTCTTTGTTTTGTTGCCAAGACGATTAGTTTCTTGCTTCTTCTAGGGTATAGCTTGCCTCCTTATGTTGGGCTTTACCATTTATTATCCTTTGTAGTGCTGGATTTGTAGAAAGATATTGTGTAAATTTGGTTTTGTCATGGAATATCTTGGTTTCTCCATCAATGTTAATTGAGACTTTTGCTGGATACAGTAATCTGGGCTGGCATTTGTGTTCTCTTAGGGTCTGTATAACATCAGTCCAGGATCTTCTGGCCTTCATAGTTTCTGGCGAGAAGTCTGGTGTGATTCTGATAGGTCTCCCTTTATATGTTACTTGACCTTTTTCCCTTACTGCTTTTAATATTCTTTCTTTATTTTGTGCGTTTGGTGTTTTGACAATTATGTGACGGGAGGTGTTTCTTTTCTGGTCCAATCTATTTGGAGTTCTGTAGGCTTCCTGTATGTCTATGGGTATCTCTTTTTTTAGGTTAGGGAAGTTTTCTTCTATGATTTTGTTGAAGATATTTACTGGTCCTTTGAGCTGGGAGTCTTCACTCTCTTCTATACCTATTATCCTTAGGTTTGATCTTCTCATTGAGTCCTGGATTTCCTGTATGTTTTGGACCAGTAGCTTTTTCCGCTTTACATTATCTTTGACAGTTGAGTCAATGATTTCTATGGAATCTTCTGCTCCTGAGATTCTCTCTTCCATCTCTTGTATTCTGTTGGTGAAGCTTGTATCTACAGCTCCTTGTCTCTTCTTTTGGTTTTCTATATCCAGGGTTGTTTCCATGTGTTCTTTCTTGATTGCTTCTATTTCCATTTTTAATTCCTTCAACTGTTTGATTGTGTTTTCCTGGAATTCTTTCAGGGATTTTTGCGATTCCTCTCTGTAGGCTTTTACTTGTTTATTAATGTTTTCCTGTGCTTCCCTAAGTGTGTTCAGGTCTTTCCTGAAGTCCTCCAGCATCATGATCAAATATGATTTTGAAACTAGATCTTGCTTTTCTGGTGTGTTTGGATATTCCATGTTTGTTTTGGTGGGAGAATTGGGCTCCGATGATGGCATGTAGTCTTGGTTTCTGTTGCTTGGGTTCCTGCGCTTGCCTCTCGCCATCAGATTATCTCTAGTGTTACTTTGTTCTGCTATTTATGACAGTGGCTAGACTGTCCTATAAGCCTGTGTGTCAGGAGTGCTGTAGACCTGTTTTCCTCTCTTTCAGTCAGTTATGGGGACAGAGTGTTCTGCTTTCGGGCATGTAGTTTTTCCTCTCTACAGGTCTTCAGCTGTTCCTGTGGGCCTGTGTCTTGAGTTCACCAGGCAGCTTTCTTGCAGCAGAAAATTTGGTCTTACCTGTGGTCCTGAGGCTCAAGTTTGCTCTTGGGGTGCTGCCCACGGGTTCTCTGCAGCGGCAGCAACCAGGAAGACCTGTGCCGCCCCTTCCGGGAGCTTCAGTGCACCAGGGTTCCAGATGGTCTTTGGCTTTTTCCTCTGGCGTCCGAGATGTGTGTGCAGGGAGCAGTCTCTTCTGGTTTCCCAGGCCTGTCTGCCTCTCTGAAGGTTTAGCTCTCCCTCCCACGGGATTTGGGTGCAGAGAACTGTTTATCCGGTCTGTTTCCTTCAGGGTCCGGCGGTGTCTTCGGAAGGGGTCCTGCCGCTCCTGGGCCCTCCCCCACGGGAGCCCAGAGGCCTTATACAGTTTCCTCTTGGGCCAGGGATGTGGGCAGGGGTGAGCAGTGTTGGTGGTCTCTTCCGCTCTGCAGCCTCAGGAGTGCCCACCTGACCAGGCGGTTGGGTCTCTCTCTCACCGGGTCTGGGAGCAGAGAGCTGCTGCCAGCTCCCTAGTTTTATTCATAAGAAGCCACTCATCAGCCTACGGCCATCATAAAAGCCATATAGGCACTGTGGTGGTTTGAATGACAGTGGTTCTCTCATGAGCTCATATATTTAAATATTTGTTCTCCAGAAGCTGTAACTGTTTGAAAAGAATTAAAAGGTAAGCCCTGATTGGATGGAGAAGGTATGTCACTGGACAGGACGTTAGTGTTTCAATAACCAAATGACATTCTCTAACTTCTGTCTCTAACTTACACTTGTATAATAGATATTAACTCTCAGCTACTGCACCAGCACCATGCCTGCATGCTTCCTCATTCCAGGGTCCTCATCATGATGGGATCAGAATCTAACCATTTGGAACTGTGAGCCCAGAATTAAACTTTTTTTTATAAGTTGCTATGGTTATGAAGTTCTGGCACAGCAATGGGAAAGTAACTATGAAAGGCACACTTTGGATATCAAATAGATAACTAGTTTATTTTGAGCATAAATATGCCCACAATGTTGCACAGGACATACTTATTAAAACAGCGATTCAGCAGTTAAGAGAATGTGCTGCTCTTGCAAAAGACCTTAGTTTGGTTCCCAGCACCCAGGCCAGGCGACTTGCAGTTGTCTGTAGCTCCAGATCTCGTGATCTGATGCCTCTGATCTTCATTAGTACCTGCAGTCACCTGCACACACGACTGCCACCCAACACAGACAGACACAAACACTACTTTAAAAATACACCAAAGTTTATAAAAATTAATTGTACATAAGAAGTTTATATTTAAATAGTCTTGAATGTTTTCTTCTGGTATAAGGCAAGTTGTGGCATTTGAACAGCTGATTTCTTTCAATTAACCAGATTCATTTCCACTACCTACTACCTCACATTCCGAATCTTCCTCACCAGGGCCAGGCAAATTATCCTGTTATCCATTTACACATTGAGTTCTGTGTGGCTAGGTGGTTGGTATGAGGCTTCCAGGTTGTTTAGACTGAGACCAGGATGCTCGAAGTCAAGAAGATTAAGAGGAAAGGCTCCTGGTAAGAATTCAAAGCACCTTATCTTGGACCACATGGTTTGCATACCTACATTCATGTCTAAAATGTAGCCACAGTACTCCTGGCTTCTGCTTGTTAAGTGGTCAACTCACTAGGCAGAGAGTGTTAGGTAGGGATAGGGTAGAGACACAAATCTCTTCACAGTTCCTGTCTTAAAACTATATGGCTTTTGCAGCTGAAGAGATGACTCAACAGTTAAGAGCACTAAGCTATTCTTATAGAGGATCTGAATTCAGTACACAACACCCACATCCATACCCGGGAGCTCACAATCAAATGCAAATCCAGCTCTAAGGGATCTGATACCCTCTTTCTGCCAAGTATACAAGTGTACTTGTACACACACACACACACACACACACACACACACACACACACACAAATTAAAAATAAACAACAAAAACATTACCTTAGCTACACCTCTCAGAATCTGACATGCATGCCCCAAATTCAGCATATTACTTTATAACACCCCTGCTCACCCAAGGTACTCACTCACTGAGTGCTGGGCAGGCCACTGGATGAGGTTGGTTTCTAGTCACAGGAGACTCTCTTTCCATTTGCAGATTTAATTTAGATTAACATGGAAAGGAGCTTGGGCTACATTTCTGTAGACTGAATGAATATTGCTTAATTTCCAGGGAAGATAAGGCTCTTTGTTTCTCCTCAATCCCACCGTGTGTGTGTGTGTGTGTGTGTGTGTGTGTGTGTGTGTGTGTGTGTGTGTGTATACCTTTCTACATAGTCTTAGCAAAGAAAAAAAGTTGGTTAGCTTTTGGGGAAATTTTGGAATGTTCCCTAGAGACCATGAAGTCCTAGAATTAGGAATTTTCTCTGGGTGTAATGGCCAAGGAGTGTAATGGCCAAGGAGTGTAATGGCCAAGGTTTTACACCTGACAAAGCTAAGATTGAACTGCTTGCTTTCAAACTATCAACTCTTCTCTGTCATCCTTGACATTAACAGCAGGTAGATCTTATAGCCCAGATGTCATAATATCATCCCTGGTCTTCCTGGCTGAAGGCACATGTGACTGTTGTGAGGGTGCTGCTCCTGTGAGGGATACTATCTTGGAACTGTCTTCAGGGTATGACAAGACCATCACCATCTTGAACCCAAACAGCTGTGATCATGAGAGCAAGAGACTGACCTATTAACATTCTCTCACAGAAGGAAAATGGGAGATGATGACCCTTACCTGAACTGAAAGCTGGCCTCTTATTGCCCACTTCCCTCAGCAGGGCTCCATGTAATCCTGTGCAGTCCCAGGGTACATAAGAATCAGAAGGCCGATAGGGGCAGGACCAATGCCACACTGTTTTTGTGTTATTGTCCATGCTGGGGTACAGATTTTGGTGATGCAGCTGCCTGGAATCATCCCTTCTCCTAGAAGTAATCCCAGAAAACCTATCAGTTCCTATACCTAGAGTGCACTGATATGTTTCTTTGGTCTGTCAGTGTACTATCTGGGGTAAATGGGCATTTCCTTGTGCCTGACCAGGCAAATTCACTCAGCAGATGCCTTTGATCCTAAGAAGCCTGTGCTTCTAGATAAAAGACAGACAGGAATGGAATCCCCTCTTCTATCCTTAGTGGGACTGCCAGTGACTGAAGTTTCAGGTTTCAGCATTATAAAGTCAACTCTACTCTGTCATCTCCACAAAGGGGATAACTGTATGGCACTGGCCATCCTTCTTGAAGCCTCGCCCATCATTTCTATTCTGAGCAGAGTATCTGAAATGCAGCTGGCTTTTCACTTCTGTCCTGCAATCTTTCTCTGCCTAGATTCAATTTAGATTAACAAGAACAAAGGCAGGGCCTGTTTGCCCTCTGTTCAATCAGAAGTGTCTGGGGTTCAGCTGTCATTTGAGCTACTCCAGGCTCCATGGCCATCTAGCTCTGCAGGGAGTATCTTCCCAGACAGAAGGCCAACTGCTAGTAGTGATGCTGCACCGAGAGATGGGCTAGTAGCCCGACTTGTACGTCTGTCCCCATTATTATCCCTTGCAGTTGGTTGTCCTGTTCTTGGCTGGAGGCTGCTCACAGGTATTTACCTAGGCACCATACATCCAGTGCACCTGGTCCCTTCACAGGTCCCCAATGCTCCTGTGAAAGTGATCAGGCAAAGTCCTCCTTGGTAAGGAAATTTCAGCCATCTAACCCTGCTCCCTCACCTCCCAGGTTCTGTGCTTTTTGTCAACATGACACAATGTACTTTTATCTGTAATGAGGAAACTTCCACAAGAAAAATGCCTACCTAAGACTGACCTTTGGAAAATTGGTGGGGAGGATTCCTTGATTAATAGTTGATGAGAGACACACCCTACTGACACTACCCCTGGGCAAGTGGCCCTGGGTTAGAAAGCGGGGTGAGCAAGCCACAGTAACCAAACCAGGAAGCAGCATTCCTGAATGGTCTCCCCTTCAGTTCCTGTCTCCAAATTCCTACTGGAGTCCCTACCCTGACTTCCTTTGATGTTGGATTTTAACCTGCAAGATGTAACAAATCCTTTCTTCCTCAAGTTAGTTTTTGGTCAGAGTTTTTAACCACAGCAACAGAAACCAAATTAGGATACCTTCTCTATAGTCTCCAATGCTTCTCCCTCCCCGAAAACCTAGCCGTTTGCTTTCACGCCCTAGACCTCCACCTTTCTTGTTCCCTTGGCTCTGACTCCCTATGAACCATGATGACTACTACTGGAAGATACTGTAGCACTGGACACCTAATATGTCCTGCGGTATGACCTGTATGCTGGCTGTGTGGCAGGTTCCAGGCTTGGTCTGTGTGATTCTTCTAGTTCCCTATTTAACATAAAAAGCCTCTAGGCTTTCTTTTCTTATTCTTAGAATGAGATTCTGAAGATATGCTCTGGGGTTCCTTGGTTGTTCTTTCTTGCTCCTTGAAATACCAATATTTTGTCCCAACTACCTCTGAGTGTTTCCCTTCTTCATAACATAAAACTTCTCATGGAATATCCTAGCCCAAAGAACATAGAAGTACAGTTTCAATGATGCACGAGATGAGTCTTATTCACAGGTTATGTTGTGCACACCCATAGCTTATAAAAGGATCAATCTAGTCCTCATATTCTGAGGTCAGAAGATACTGTGGAGCAAAATCCAGCTTTCACAGACAAAGACATGTTTGCCTTAAAAGTTCTCAACCCCCACAGAAGATTTCCCTTCTGCTTTTAATCTGGAATGGAGATTGGCAACACCTGCTTAGTGTAAAAGAGATTCCCCAGGGCTCTGGTGGACCACATTTTATTGAGTCAAGGCTTCAGGTTTGTAGGAAGTGAGACTCACAATAGATTAATGATCATGGCTGATCGGAAGGGAATGAAATTATTAATAATCTATTCTTGATAGAGGTAGGCTTTGCTTCCCTCTCCCAGCCTGCCCCTGGCTGTGGAAGCTGGCAGAGGCTCCATTAATCATCCAGCTCTGATATCCTTGCCTGCTCAACAGTCACAAGCATGAATATACTGCTCAGAAAACATATGAAGGATTGTAACAGCAGACGCTATGGAGGTGTTTATTTCCATTGTCAGGTGACTAGATGGTTTCATAATTTTAACAAAAGATGTGGGATTCATGCTTAAAGGAGTAATTCATAAAGAAAGCCACAGTTTTAAGGTGGCAGTCAAAGTGCTCTCATGATGAGCAGCTGACGTATCAATGAGTCTGGACGGGGCTTTCTCAGCCCTACCTCTCTAGAGACAAACACAAGGCCCTCAGCTTTTAAACTGGACTGGTCTCCAACCTACATGCAGGTCACCTCCACGTGAGGTCATAGAAAAAAGATGTCTTTGCTCTTTAATAAGAAAGACAGACAAATAGGATTTTTAAAGATATTTTACATTAAGAAAATTTAGATTTACTTATTTTTTGTGCTTGAGTATTTTGCCTGCATGTATGTACACCATGTGTGTGCCTAGTGCCTGAAGAGGTCAGAGGAAGGCATGACATTCCCTGGAACTAGAAGTTTGGATTGGTGTGAGCCGTCCTGTGGGGGGAGGCTGGGTCCCCTGGAAGAGCAGAACATTCTCGTAGCTATGTAGCTATGCTTCCTGTTCCTTAATTTATTTTTAGTCATGTGTCTCTATGTAGGATTGTGCCCATGAGTGCAGTGCACATGGAAGCTGGAAAGAGAGTGCTGGCTCATCTGAAGCTGGAGGTCCAGGCACTTGTGGGATGTTGGAAGGAAACTAGGGTCCTATGAAAGTGCAACACCCTTCCTTTCAGCAGATCCACCTCTCCAGCCATGACACATGTTTTCACCACCCTCCTGACTTGTTCTTATCAGATATCTGTGATAAAAACTTTGGCTTAAGGAGAGGGAGGAAAGCTGGGAAGGAAGAAGGGAGAAGCCCCTTCCGGCATGGCTGGGACTGGGGATTCAAAGTCCTCGGGACCCTCATCTTTTTCTTCTGTCTTTTGCTCCAGTAGCTTTGGTGTCAGTTGTGTTATCTGGTTGCACTTCTGGTGGTACCCAGCATGCTCTTCTGCAGAGCAGCAATTCTTCCCATGAGTGGGCACAGGGGCCTTTTCCAGGCCTCTGCTCTGTTTCGATTTTCTCCTTAACCCTGGTCACCTCTGTCTATAGTGTTCTCCCGTCCTCCGTGAGAGTGGCGGCCTTTGATGCATTCATTGATTTATATCCTGAGTGCACCTGGTAGAGCAGCACTCAAATATTTGTTGAGTAAATAAACAGGCCCTGGGAAGAAAGTTTGCTTGTTGTCTTTCTTCTACAAGGGGCGAGGTTCAGGGAGAATAAACTCTCTGAGGTCTGTGAACTTACTGGAGAGAGAGCAAAGGCTTGAACCCAGGTCATTTGACTTTGGCCCCTCTGGATATGAATCCTAAATAGCATCTGAAGATTGCTCCTCTATTTCTGACAACCAGATGACAGGTAAATAAGGGAGCGGCAGGTGGGCTCAAGCCTGCAATGCCCTGACTTCCTACATTCAACTGGCTTGAATGGGGCCCTACTAGGACACTGATTTCATTTGGGTACCTCCACATTTTGCAGCAGTCTGAATATTCACTGATGGATGTATGTGGTGCACATTGCCTCATGAGTTGGGTAGGGGAGAGAGAGAGAGAGAGAGACAGAGAGAGAGAGAGAGACAGACAGACAGACAGAGACAGAGAGACAGAGAGAGAGACAGAGAGAGACAGAGACAGAAATGGAGACAGACAGAGAGACAGAAAGACAAAGAAAGAGAAAGGGGGGATGAGAGCATCACCATGGTTCTCCTGGCTCACTTTCACAGCTACATAGAGTGCCAGAGTTTGGAAGGCTGAGGAAGCCTACCAGAGGAACATCAGAAATCATCAGCACAGACTCATTACTGACTCATTACAAAGTCAATGCTGTGAGCCCTGCCTTAACGCCTTGATTCATCTTCTATCTGCAGCAGTAAGGAACTCTTCTATCTGCAGCAGTAGGAGACTGCAATGGGTAACCGTCCTCCGGCCTACTGGCAGCCAGAGCAGGGTAGGTGGGTAGCACTGAGGCTGTTAACTCCCAAATTTCTGCTGCTGTACCTGGCACAGTTCTTAAGAGAAGGGTATTAAAGGAAATTAGGATGCTTAGGTCTGCTACTCATTGACTCTGACTGTTAAGCTGTTTTTCACTCTTCCTCTGTAGGGCAGTTAAGAAATAAATGAGGTATGGGGAATTCACACACCATGCCCAGCTAAGTAAAACCTCCCTAGTGGCCATGAAGTTCTCTTCTCAGTGGGCCATCAGGTTTTCCATGATTCAAGGAGTAAAGGATTATATTTGGGGAAGCATCAGATACCCAAGCCCTCTGCTGGTCACTGCCACTCAGAATGTAACTCTTGATTGCAAAGGTGACAGGATATAGACTCAAAGTTCATTAGCCTCCATCTCTGCTATAATGTAGCCGCAGAACAGGTGATATCATTATGTAGCCATTAGATGCACATAAAAGTGACTGCTCTGAAGCCCATTAGTTAATTATAAAGTAATCGCAAACACACCGAAAGGAACATCTGTTTGATTTAGTCTAATTACTTAAACATCCTTCCATTCTCCTTACTGGGATGGAGGCCATAGGAGAATGGCAGGGGCAGCCTGATTTCAGCTGGGATGGGGTCAGGCAAACACCTAGCCCCTGTGCAGCCCCCACAGAGCCCTGTGAGGCTCACAGATTGGAACTTCTTATACATCACTCCTGGCTATTGGTCTGGTGCACAGGGTAGCCTTGGGGGCGATGTGTGCAAGAACAAAGCTCAGGGAGACAGCAGTCAATATTCCGCAACAGCATAGCCAGTGCTCCTGCCCCTGTCATGCTCTACCATGCTCAACCCCAGACACACCTTCCTATGCACCTCTGTGGGAGTTTCCTAGCAGTATTGTGACAAGCTTCTGAGCGCTACATACCTAGCTAAAACAACAAACAACAGATGTTTTCTCCAATGGTTCTGGCAGGGCAGTACTTCCTATACATGAAAGTGTTAAGCCAGCCACTCTTTCTTGGAATTCTTTCCAAGTTTCTGGGAGTCACAAGCACTCTTTTTCTTATGACTTCCCAACTCTATCCTCTACCTCTATCTTCCCATACTCTCCTACCTCTTTGAATCTTCATTGACCACATTCCGGCAAAGACACTCGATCACATTGTAGTGAGAGCCCACCCTCCTTTGTTACAATACAATCTGCATAATCATCTTATTTGTAAATGAACTGTAGGTGTTACCATAAAGCAAGCCTTACTGAACACATTTTGAGGTGCAATGGGAAAAGGAAATGATCTTGTAAATATTTGCTGGTGCCCAGAACAATGCTTAAGTAACCTTGCTAGGCATTTATATCCTCTCTTGGACAGTATCCCCATCTGGGAAAGCTTTAAGATGGTCTTTGCCCACTCCACTTTCCCAGTGTCATGATGTTTTAGATCAGATAAAGCATGGGTCTGTTTAGTGTTCCTTTTTATTCATGGAGCACCCCCTGTCTACTGAACTTTCCAACACTATCCTAGACTGGGCCCACCAACTTGTTCAGTTCCCTGGAATATCCCTCTGTCTGCTTCCTCATCATTTCTGGAGGAAATAGCACAACATTGAAGTCATAATAATGCCACTCCAGATCTCTGTTCTCCTCAGTTGGACCTACCCAACCAGGTCTCTGTAGATTGCTCCAGACAGTGATTGAAGGACTCTGGCGAGCTCAAGCAGGGTGAATGTGGCTCTGGTAGGACTTGTCCTTTATCCTGTTTCTTTCTACATTGCTAAAAAATGTTGGATTACATTGCTAAAGCTAGATACCGAGGTCTATTCCCATATTTGTCCATTTCCTCCTCCAGAGGCTGACTGCTAAGGTCCAGCTATCCAAGTATTGAAGTCCAGCAATCAAAAGCCTCCTCTAGCTCACATAATTGATATGCCCAATTAAAATTAAAGACCTCATTTTAGCATACGCTCTCCCATTTTACCTTTATAAACTGCCATTTGCCTGTGGGCCACATCTGCCACCTCTCAATCCAGAGGCAGTCCTTTGTCCATCAGGCCCACACCCATGGCAAATACTCCTGCCTCCCCTTCCTTCTTCCTTTCTCCTTCTCCCTAGCCTTCTATTTCTTCTTTGTCTCTTAGCCCCTGCTCTTTATCCCTCTAGGGCAAACAAATAGTTTTTGTGCTGAAAACTTGGTCTGGGGGACCCTGGACTGATATCAATTTCTTGCACAATCTAAATAATGATCCAATGGGGTGCCAAGTGTGTAGCGTGAACTCAAAGGCTAGATTTTATTTTCTAGATAGTGTGACTACAGTTAAAATTCCTTCTTCTCCTCCCCTCCTCATCCTCCTCCTTGTCCTCCTCCTTCTCACCCTCATATTCCTCCTTTTCTTCCCTCCTCCTCCTCTGCTTCCTCCCCCTATTCCTCTTCTTCTTCCCCTCCTCTTCCTCTTCCACCCCCTCCTCCTCCTTCCTCACTGCTTGTCTTTGGAATGATGTTGCAGAACAGAGTGAAGGTGTTTCTGTTCATGAGAAATTAGGTGCAAATTGCCCTGCATCTTCTCAATGACTCTCATTACTGAATCAGAGCTGTGTCTTCAGGCTGCCTATTAGGCCTGCAGACCCCTCATTCTACTTTCTTCTCTCTGTACCATTTTCCCATGCCCTCTATATTTGGTGCCCATTACTGTCATAAGACAGCATTCAAGCACTCTCCTTCCTCTAGTTGTCCCATACCCTTTTTCTTCTCTGGTCTTCTATGTGACTTCTCGTTAGTCCAGTGACTGGGATTCCACACCTACAGGGAAAATGGCAGATTCCGCACAATAGGGACTGTGTATGGTTCTCTTCTTTCTAAAAGGATACTATAGCTCGTATCTTGGGGGCATATATTTTCTTTTTACTTTGCTTCCAACCTTCTGTATTGTGATTGGCCCCTATATCCTTCATAAAGCCTTTGTTGACCCAAATGATAAGGGCAACACTTTACTAGGAGAATTCCTGTTGCCTCAGGGGGACCAAGGCCCACAGGTGACAGGTACAAGATAGATTTGTGAAAAACTCTTCTTCATCTTTAAACGAGCTTAAAAACCCTTTCCTTTCCATTCTCTAAGCAGACATTCTGATGGGTAAAATAGAGGAGCTGATGGGGTCAATAGTCCCCAGGGCACACAAGTATGGAGTGCAGTGCATTCCATGAATTGGATTCCTTTCTAGGAACAAAGTGACTTTAAGGACAAGAGCCAAGCCTTACCCTTTCCAAAGTTATCCCTAGAGTAATGTAGTCTCTGTGTTGGTAAGATAAGAGTTACCAGATTTCTATATAAAAGGTAAATATCAAACTGGAATGTAGTTCAGTATGAGAGCATTTGCCCAGTATGGGCAAGGCCATGGATTTGATCTGTAGCCCCGAAAGAAAGAATAAATTCTCAGAACCAGGATCATACCAGAAAATTCTGGAAATGGAGCAACCAGAAACGGATAACGTGTTCAGGTCATTCTTAAAGCATAGTGAATTTTCAGACATACCAATCTAATATTATTATATAAAGATTAAACTTCTGGCATAAAGGTAGACTCAGCTTGCAGTTCTGTGGTATGGCTTCTCATTCCCCTTCCTTGCTGATCTGGACCCCAGCTTTCATCAATATAACACATCCCATCCTATGAAAACTTCAGTGAGCCCCTTAGCTTGGCTCTTCTAGGAGGACAGAATCTATCAGATTCCCATGCTGTGAGCATAGATGCTTCTTTATTCTATACTGTGAAGTCTCCCATGAATAACAACGGCTGAGTTTAGTAACCATGAGGATACCCCTTGTACACTTGAAAAGACAGAGAGCTAGGATGTGCCTGACCGTCTGTAAGGATGGGGAGCTTTGGCCAAGATGCTATATTCTTACAGATAGATATCAGAGCTTCCTAGGAACATCTCCTGGCCAGACCTCTGGAGATGAGAGCAGGGCCTCTAATAGTGGATCTGGACTGGAGGGTTCCCTAAGGATCTTGATGGATGTTCCCTATCCTGGTTGTTCCAAGTCTCACAGGTGTCCATGTGGTTTTGGGGTCTAAAACAAACATTCCAATAGGGTTCCTGTCCATTGCCTCTGTTAGCCTGGTATCTCTGTGGATTATCTGTGAGAGGCAGGTAGGATTGTTGTTTGAGGAGGTAGAAAAGAGTGAGATAGCAAGCAAGAACAAAAGACAAGGACAACAGGTATAACAAGATTTCCAGAGAACCCCCAAATGCTGAAGTATGAAGGTCCTCCATCACTGAGGTAGTTAACTTTCCCCGTCAACTTAACACAAACTAATACCTGGGGAGAGGAATCTCAGTTGGAAAAGTGCTTCCATAAGATTGGCTTGTAAGTAAACCTGTAGGGACATTCTCTTGATTGAAGATTGACATAGGAGGCCACCAGGCCAGTGAAGATAAAGCCACCCCTGGGAAAGTGGTCCTGGATGGCATAAGTACATAGGCTGGCCCAGCTATGGGAACAAGCCGGTAAGCAGCATTTCTCCATGGTCCCTGCTTCTGTTTCTTTTTTTTTTTTTATCTTACTTCAAAAAGTTTATTGAAAAATAATCTTCTCTTATACAATATATCCTGTCCACAGTTTCCCCTTCCTTCACTTCTCCCAGTTCCTTCCCTGCCCTACATCCCCTCTCCCCCAGATCTACCTCACCCTTTTCTCTTCAGAAAGGAGCAGGCCTCCAAGAAACAACAACCGAACACAACACAAGGTACAATAAGGCAGGACAAAAGCCCTGATATTGAGGTTGAACAAGGCAAGCCCATGGGAAGAAAAGAATCCCATGAACAGACAAAAGAGTCAGAGTGAGAGACAAAAGAGTCCAGCTCCCACTGTTAAGAGTCCCACACAACACCAAGCTAACAGCCGTAACATATATGACATGGAAGGGATGTCGCAGACTGCTGCGGTCCTTGTGCTTGCTATTTCAGTTTGTGAGCACATATGAGCCTTACTGTTTTCTTTGTTTACATAATTTTATTTTTCTTGGATACTTTATGTATTTACATTTCAAATGTTATCCCCTCCCCCCTCCCATACCTCCTCCCCCTCCCCCTGCTTCTATGAGGTCGCTCCCATTCCCACCCACCCACTCCAACCTCAAAGCCCTGGCATTACCCTACATTGGGGAAACATGCCTTTGCAGGACTAAGGACTTTTCCTCCCACTGATGCTGGACAATGCCATCCTCTGCCACATATGTGGCTGGTGTCATGGATCCCTCTGTTTCTGTTTCTACTTACACATTCCTGCCTTGGACTCTTAGTTTGTCTTCCCCCAGTGATGAAAGATGTATGATGTAATAAAACCTTTTTTTTCTACAACTAACTCTTATCAAAATATAAAACAACCTAGGACACTAGCTTCAGTTTTGGCCCATGGAACACTTGTTTTTGGCTTGGGGGTTACCAGAAAAAAGATAACATGTTGATGTGGTGGACTATGAAATCTGCATTTTCCAGAAGGCTGTGAGTCTTCTAGGGACAAACAAGGCAAGAAGGTGCAATGTTGATGAATATGAGGCCAGTGGCTGGCAGGCTGAGCAGGTTGACGAGCTGAGGACTGGTGATGTGTTATTCCTCTGCAAAGAAATTCTCAGGCTTTGCAAAGAACATTCTCAGACAAGACTGCGCAGGCAGAACTTGGTACCCAGGAGCTGGCCTTTGCTGTCTACTGTAACTCAGAGGAGCCATGCTTCTCAGGACGTACCTCATCAGGGTTTTATGGACTGTTGCTTCAGGTGGAAGTGTGAAGTAATTATTTTCTTATGACTGTTTGTAGATATAATTGTGCCTTGCTACTCGGGAATTTATGTTGAGAAAATAATTACGATTGGATTAACGGCATCGACAATCTTTTAATTCCACTATCAACACTGTTTGCATTTAAGCCTAGCTTCTTCCTTGCCAATCTGATGTGTCTGTTACAATAAGCATTTCAACTCAATTATCGTCTCAGTAACAATCAAATTATCTTTAATATGATGTAATTACTTTTTTTTTTATTAGGCTAAACTGAGTATCCTGAGCTGTGAATGTCTAGCGTAGCTTTGAGAAGTGATTAAAACAAGCCCACAGGCCTTAGTAAGATATGAGCATGTTTTTGCAAAAGTCATTTAAAACCCAGATCATTCACTAGGAGCATGAAAACATCTTCCTGGTGCCAGGTTCACTCCCTGCCGGAAACCCGCCTTCAGGTTATTGCCTGTGGCCTTGCTCTACGGACCCCCCAGCCTTTCTAGGTACACAGGACTGCTTATTTGGCTCAGAATGAAGAAGGGCCTCTGTGGGGGGCTGGATCATGGGATTTGCAACAAGCGATTCAAGGGTACTGAACTCTTCATTATGGGTCAGATTGTATGTCCCTCCCCACTACCATGTTCACATGCTGAAATTCTAATTATCAGGACTCCTCAGACTGTTACTCTGTTTGGAGGTTAGGTACTATAGAGGGGAAATGCTGATCTTGAGATTGGTGACATGAGGTACTAGGGGCAGGATCTCATGTGACTAGTGGTTTTTACACAATGGGACATTTGTAGGAAGCACTGAAGCACTGAGCAGAGATTACCCAAACATTCCCCAGAGAAGATGTCCTACCCTCTGTAAGGGAAGGAGAGGCCTGCAGTTGGAATCGGTGTGGACCTAGCCTTGGGCTCAGCCTTTTGGCCAGCAGAGTTATTACCTTCCTGTTGTGTCTCTGAGGTGATTCCCACAATGATCAAGAATGGGGCTCTGGAATCAGAGCTGACTGCTTGAATCTGAATGCCAGGCTACCCTATCAGTAGACGGCATCTACTGGTGAGAGGTCTCCTGATGAGAGTTCTGTTTTCCCAGTCTAATAAATGGGTCTGGCAATAACATCTGTTTTGCAATGTTTTGTGGCACAAATAAAAAGCTTGGTACAGAAGATGATCAGCCATTCCCAACACTGTTAAATTATACACCACATCAGACACAGTGCTCAGTTCCTCAGAGACCCAGTTAATCTTCACCAAATTCTGTGAATGAGAGGCTTCAAGTTTTCTGTGAAGAAACTGAGGCAGAGAGAGGCCTGGCCCAATGACTATGATTCTGTGCTTCTAACGGAAAGGTCTCTGGTCTGCTCATCTTAGTTACTATTCTTTTGCTGTGATGAAACACCATGACCAAAGCAACTTATATTTAAAAAATGTTTAATTGTGCTTTCAGATTCAGAGGGTTAGAGTCCAGTGTGATAGAGTAAAGGCATGGCATCAGGAATAGCGAGAGCTCATGTCTTGAACTGAAAGCAAGAGACCAAGGAGGAACACACTGGGAACAGTCTGAGTCTTTTGAAACCTCAAAGCCCTCCCCAGTGACACACCTTGTCCAACAAGGCCATACCTCCTAATCCATCTACCAATTGACAACCAAGTATTCCAACATATGAGCATATGGGGGCCGTTCTCACTAAAACTACCACACTGGTATTCAAGGGGTACACGGAAGCAAATTTTCCTAGGAGGTAATAAGTATATTAGAGGAGTTAGTAAAGCCATGGTCACACAGACAGACAGAGAGATAGCAGTACGGCAGGGACTCAGAGATTAGCTCATGCCTATGATGAAGACTTGGGTCTCTAAGAAGGGGGTCGGTTTCATGTAGACAGTCTAACTCTACATTTCCAAAGGGAAGCATAAAAAGGAGAGAAGTGACTTGTATTGCCAGAAAAGAATGTGAAGTTTTGACCCTGTACAGATGTTTGGAGGAGGCACATTGAGTTGTAGTCTTCGCTACACATAGAGGTAGAAGGAATATCATTACTGTTAGCCCCCTGGTATCCTAAAATCTGAATACCTAAAATGTTAGGATAAAGAAAAAGTGGCATCTGGAATCCTTGGCCATCTGAGAAATCTCAGTTCTCTGTACAAAGTTCTTTGTATCTCTTCCCTTCTTTCTGCTTTGGAATGGCAGGTTGAAAATGGGCATGCACAACTCTGAGCAACACATGACTGCTAGGTCCACTCTTCATGGAACACTCTGGGCCCATGCCCACTTTGGTCGAGACACACCCCCTTTTATAATGTGCTGAGGTGGTCTAGAGAGATGGCTCCATGTTTAAGAGCACTGGCTGCTTTTGCAGATCAGGGTTTGGTTCTGAACATCCATACTGCGCTGCTCACAACTGCTTGCTGCTTCAGCTCCAGGAGATCCAATGCCCTCTTTTGGATTCCTTTGGCACTGCAAATATCACACACACACACACACACACACACACACACACACACACACACACACACACAAATAAAATAAAGTAAATATTTTAAAAAAAGAATGTGTCTATAATGGGCTGGAGAGATGACTCTATGCTTAAGAGCCCTTGCTGTTCCAAGAGAAGACTTTGTTTCAGCCTCTAGCAACCCCATGGTGGCTGACAGCCATCTGTAATTCTAGTTCTAGGAGATCCAATACTCTCTTTCTGACCTTCCTGGAAACTACATGTACATGGTACATGTATACACAAATGGACAAAACAGAACTGGACCCATTGCTGGGAAAAACCACAGGTTGATACTGAAAAAATTCATGCAAGAAGGAAAACAGAAGCCCAGAATAGAGCATCTTTCAAAAGGCTAAGGGAAGGTGATGATGCAGAAGAAACTGGACTCTCCTTTTGGGGGTCTCTGGTCTCACTACTACAAAAATTTAAGAGTAGACTGAAATGTAAGTACAAGAACAGTTTTATTAGAGTTTTAAACACAAAACCCAGGGGCAGGCAAGTTGCAAATCTCATCAGCTCTTGAAAAGAGAATGGAAGAGAGAAAGAAAACTAAGCTGTGCCATTGAGGTTGGGTACATGGCAGGCAAGCTGCTATGTGGCAGGGAGGGAGACTTCAGACAAAGAACAAGGAAACACCAAGTGTTGGGGAAGCTCGAGGTGTTAATGAAAGCATAGTTGAGAAATAAGTAGAAAGAAGAAAAGCAGACTTATGTGTTTTAGCAAGCTGCTGAGCTAGGAACAGGGATTCTAAGAAGAAAAGGTACAGGATTTCAGTAAAGGACTAATTTTCCCACATCACTTTAGCATGGCTTAAGGTAAGTCTACCTCCCTAGAGTTAGTCCCTTACCCATGTGATTGATCTTGGCCAATTGGAAATGTAGGTCTCTATCCAGGTTAGAATTCTATTCACTTGATCAACATTTCTCTACTCTAACAGAAAAGGCAGAAGGATCTGGCAGTATAGGTCTGTGATCCCAGAGTCTTAGAAGGTGAAGCAGGAGGATACCAAGGTAACATGAACAATTTAACTAGACCCCGAACAAACAACTTAAGTGGACCCTGTCTCAAAAGAGGGTGGTGAGTGCGAATGTAGCACAGAGGTGGAATGATTGCTTCATCAGCGAGGGCCTGAAGCTCAGGGGGAGGGTTTGCTTAGCATGTGCTAACTCCCCAGTACTTTAAAACAAAGATGATTTGTAGATAGAATTGTGAAACAGTGAATAGCATTAAATGTGGAAAGAAGCAGTGTCAAAAAATGAAACTTGGTGTGTATTTATATGTTGAGTGTGTGTGTGTGTGTGTGTGTGTGTGTGTCTGCCAGAAAAGTCTTTCATTATTAAAACATCTTAAATGCTACATTCTGCCCACCTCTGAAATGTGTGAGGACCACTTATCTATCTAAGGTATATTTAAATAAACAAATGTTACTTGTTTCTAGCTATATTTTCTGCTTAACTTGGAAAACATATACAGGTGCCAAAATAAAGCTTATTTCTGCAATCAATGAAAGTAGTACCAACACGACTTGATTATCGGTGACTGACAACTACCTTTCATTTCTTAATTATCCTTAACAGGTACAATAGAAGCTTTCATACATATGCTTAGTGTCTGTGCATGTGGGTGCATGTGTAAGAAAAAGAGGATCAGGGAATAAATGGGGGATCATGTTACTTAGCAATCAGTGACTTTCCACGGAGATCCCTACCTAGCCTCCAAGTTAAGGAAAGCCATCAGCCAAAAAATAACTGATGTTTTCAGGAAAATGCATCAATAATTACCATAACACTCACATTTGTGAAGTATTTAGCACTTTTGAGAAGTGCTGGGCAAACTGTGAGGTACTGATCCCCACAACAACCCTGCCAGGGAGATGTCATTATAACATGGCTTATGTCATTGTGTAATATCAGTTCTGCAGAAGCAACCCATGACCAAGGGTCCCACCTCCAAGCAGTGGCGGAGACAAATCTTGTGATGGCACCTGACCTGCTTGCACCTGAAATCAGATCCTAGTTCCATTCAGGGGTTATGGGAAAGAAGAGCAGCCCCACTGCAGGTTCTTTAGGAAATTCCTGTCTCACCCATCCGGGTACTCAGCATTGTGTGTGCAGGAACACCACTTTGTTGGTAGCCGCCCGTACCGCGCCCAAAGATGGCGCCGATTTCCTGTGAATGAGTCAGCAGGGCACAGCTGTTGTCCACCCCAAAGGACGCAGTGCACATGAGCCAAGCAAGTCACAGCCCGCTCTCGGGGCATGCAAATTGGGCATTGGGGCTTGCACCAATCGGGTAGCGACACGAGTCTCCTAAGCATATATAAGCAGTGCCTTTTCCTCCCTCGGGGTCCCCTGTCCCCTGTCCCTGTCCCTGTTCAAGAGAGCTGTACAATAAAGGCTTGTTCGCAGAAGAATCCTGTTGCCGCGCGTCATTCTTGCTGGCGAGACGTTGGGCACGCGACACCACTTGAGTGTTTGTTATTACTAATCCCTTCCTGGTTTTGAGGCTTGGCTCTGGGTCTGGGAATCTACATTTCAATGTGGGTAAAGCTGGTTCTTTGACATTCTGGAGAGGAATACAATGGAATTTCTAGTGTACCAGGTATATACCCGAATTTATTCCTGCATAGGACCTGTCTGTATGCTGACTACGGAATACACTCAAGAGCCACAACAGGAAGCAGACGGCCCAACTGGGAGATTGCTTCAGTCTCATAATTGGGAGTCTCATCAATACAAGTAGGCAGAGTGGCAGAAATGTTGTCTGTGTTGATATTACATCGGTGAAGTAGAACAAGACTAAAGGAAAGGCTGGCTCCAGAATTTACCATGGCTATTGGGTGGACATGCTCACACAGGGAAGGTAAATACCAAGATTAGGTTTTTGGATGATGAGGTAGAATAAAGTGTGTGAATGTGATTGCAGGGATAATCAGATGAAGCCCGCTTGATGTCAGTGGAAACATAAGGGGATGGGGAATTGCTGAAAAGCTGGGTAGCAGTTAGGCTGACAAGAAATAACAAATAGCCCAAAGGGAGAGTGGGTTGAGAGGTGTCCTAGGATGAGATGATATAAAGTGATTGGCAGAGATTTAAGCCCATTTAAGCCCCCCCCCACACTCATACACACACACAACACACACACACACACACACACACACACACACACACACACACAAACACACACACACACGGAAAGCTCTCAAGAATCTGTACTGCCATAAGTAGACATTTTCTGTGTGCTGCTATCAGGTCCATACTATAAATCCCACAAATCACCTCTAAGTACAAAACCTTGAGTTCTTGGGGCAGAGCTCAAGGGTCTTTGTCCCAATGGGAGCGATGGGGACAGTGAGAAGTATATGGACTCTTAGTGTGCTATACTGTTTTCAGAGTCCAGCTGTGCCTTTGGATGGGCCTGGAACTTCATCTGTGGAATGAGGAAATCCATTCCTGTGGTGGACATTTGACTGAAGGACCACATGTGAAGTGGCTCACAGTAAGTGCCCCGTGAGTGTAGGCAACCCTCCCACATGTGCCCCCCAGCAGCTTGTGGGATTTCTTCTTTTCTACCCTTGTACAGATGGTCATATATATGGGAAGAGAGAAGAAAGGGGAAGAGAGTAGCCTAAGGAGTCAAACATGAATCCATTCTCAATCACTTCAGGATCCCATTCTCTACCCTAATTGTGGTTCTCTCAGGGTTTGGGAGCAAATAAGTTCAGCTAAGTCCCTTCCCTTGGTGAGGAGGATGTTTAATCGTGTTATTTTCCTTATTCCTGACTAGTACTGACTCAAGAAGATTCCCACCCAGTTCTCTGCAGAAGCAGGGGCATCCATCTGCTCGCTGCAGCCACCTCCTCTGACTTTCTCTCCTTTACTAGGACCATAGTTTTACAGGGCAGATCATTCTTGAAAGAATAGATTTGCTTAAGTTTCCACCTATATAACCTGGTTCCATATCACTGTATAATTTATTCATGTTATAGTAATAGTTTTGTATCACATTTTGGTACATGTTTTTTTGTTAAGTCCTTCCTCAACTCAGGAAATGATCATATTTCATTAAATAAGATGGATGAGGGTAAGGCTAGCCGAGGCTGACATATATTCTTGTCACTACCTAGGACATCCCTATTAAATGATAGAATTAGTATAAAGTACAGAACACATGTTGTCATTTCAACCAAAGCATTTCATGATATTTCTATCTTGGAGGCTATGAGAGAGAGAGAGAGAGAGAGAGAGAGAGAGAGAGAGAGAGAGAGAGAGAGAGAGGGAGAGAGAGAGGCAGAGAGAGACAGAGAGAGAAGCAGAGACAGAGAGAGACAGACAGAGACAGAGAGACAAAGAGAGACAGACAGAGACAGAGAGAGACAGGGAGAGACAAAGACACAGAGAGAAAATGAAGAGTGATTGTAGCTTTAAGTCACTGAGACATTTTGCCCCCAGCCCAGGAGAAGGAGACTTGCTTTCAATGACTGATCTTTCCCTAGTCTTGAGTTCGGCACAACCTTTTATTACATGAAGACAGTATTTTTGATATTGCTTGTTTTTCTGAAAGTATGGAGATTAATCCTGAGCTCTCACATATTATGCAAGTGTTCTACCTAGTTCTAATCTAGCCAGATCTAGAACAAAATTTTCTTCTTAAAGATTGGTTTTATTTTTTATGTACAAGCATTTGCTGGTGTGTATGTATGTGTACAGAGTACAAAAAAAAAAAAGAGGGCATGAAACCCCGTCCAATGGGGTTACAGAGAGCTGGGAGCTTCCACATGAATGCTGGGACCCCGTCCTCTGAAAGACCGAGCAGCATTCTTAGCTGCGGGGACATCCCTAATCCCTTAGAAGAAAACTTCTAAGATGTTGTGTTTTATTCTGTCCTGAAAAATAAGGCACTTTTGGTGTCGAGCAGAAGAGCAGTGGAGGTTAAGAAGGTGGGTGTGTCTTCTACAGCTCAGACTGAAAGGAGTGCTTGCTATATGTGCTGACTGTAGAGATGACCCCACAAGGCATTTCCATTTTCTTATCTAATAACCAAGGACACCGGGCCTTGGTATAGAACTTAGAAGGCAGATGCAGGTAAGAACTTCACAGCAGAGATGTTGGCTTCATAGGGCCTGCTCTCTTCCCCCTTGGGCATTTCTAGTCTTTGATCCACAGAATGTCAGTTATTTAGGTAGGCAATCCTATGGCCTTAGCCAAGAAAGGGCCTTTTCTAGTTCCCAGGGCAAGCTGCTAAGAGATGAGACGGAAAGCACCTTCCCTAGTTTCTCCTCAACCAAATTCAGATTCATTTCCAATTTGACATTTTTGACTAGAAGTTTCAACTAAAAATAGTGACCCAGTTACATGCAGTGGTGGGAGACTCAACCACGGCTATGGTGAGAACTGTTATCTTGGCCTCACTCTGTGGGCATCATTAGCATGCACGTCATTCCCTCACTGCCTCGGCTATGTCAGGATGATTGAAAACAAAAGGAGATAGTGCTGAGCTCTGGCAGGCCTTATCTAAGTGTTCAAACCCAATTCCTCCAGCCCAGCCCTTAATTGCAAGATTATCAGGAGCCGGAAGATGAGAGCAATAGGAGGGGGTGGTTGCTGCCTGAGCCATATGAGTTTAAGGGTCCTCTGGTGTGGGGTCTGGGTGAGATGGTCATACAGAGACTGGGAAAGCACTACAGGGATGAAATTTGGAGTGTGCAGATTTACTGGAGACGGTGCATCTAGCCTGCTTCTTAAAAGTTGGTGAGACATAAAATGAGTTCTTTCAGGGAGCTTAAAGATTCCCAATACAAAGTTCAGAAGGGCTTTGGGGAAATATTTGTGTCAGCAGTGTGTAAGGCCAGAGACAAGGCTCCCTGCTAATGCTTGTAGCATCCTGAGTTATTGTCGGGACTTTAAAGCCAGGATTCTTTTATTAATCTAGTTGGGCTGGTCAATCTTTTGGCCAATGGACTATCCCTAAGAAGTCAGGATTACGTTAAGCCAAGCTAAAGAGTTAGGTGGAATAATTATACCTTTAATGAGATAATCTATTTTTTTTATTTCCAGAATCCTGCTCACTCGTGCAGTCCTTATAAGTAGCCCTGAGTTTCAGCTCTATCTGTCTTTTCTTCCCTTTTTCCTCCCTCCCTCCCTTTCCCTCCTCTCTCCATCTTTCTTTCAAATGTTGGCCAGCACCTTTTCTGGCATTTTGAGCTTTCTCACTCTTTCTCTAAAGGTCTATCCCACTCCCTTCACATGCTTGATATCTGACAAGTGGCTAACCTCCAGGACAGCTTAACATACTGCATGATTTTCCCCCTTCTCTTCCCCATTCTCCTTCTCTGGGTACCAACTGAGATTTACAGTTTGGCTTCCCCAGGGTTTGTATTTTAAAGTCTAATAAAATTGTTTTCCTTGAATAAACTTTGCCTTTGCTTGACTTCCAAACTTCTTCTGACTTTTAAGTCTGCAGAGGCAATGAGTTCATTCCTGTACTCCTATGCAGTGTCAACTCTAGAAACACGTGGGTTTACAGCTGGGAAAAAAGAGGCTATCATTGGCCTTCAGCATGGCTCACGACTATTTTAACATTCCTACCGGCAACAGCTCTATCTGAAAGAAGAGTTATCTCTGAGTCAGCAACCTCACAGCAAATTGTGCTAGCTTGCACTCTTGAACCTGAGTTTGTCACCTCAGACCACTTGGCCATCCTAACAGCCAGATGTGTTCTTGACATTCAGCTGGTGGGGCTCCAGCCAGACTTGCAGGTGAAGGACTCCATTCCTTTTCCACATCCCCTCAAATCTCCCTGTCTATGCATCCTGTCTCAGATGCATTACGATGACTGTGATCTAAATAATGGCTTGATCCACTGGTGGAGATGTAACCGCCTGGCATTATTGGGAGGTACAGGTGGGATCCAGATACTGAATAGAGGAAGTTGACTATTAGTGCTATGCCTTGATCCCGCCCCACCCTTCTCTCTCTCCTTCCTGGCTGCTATGACTCAAGCACACCCTTCTATCATATTTCTGCCTTGACACAGGCCTTAAAGCTGTACAGTTAGCTGGCCACACACTGAAACTTTTGAAACTATAATCCCACATACCATTTTGTCTTCTAAGTTCCTTCTCTCATATACCTATTTACTGCAGTGGAAAAGTTTGACTAATGCATCAGCTGTGTTAGCCAGCCTTCCCTGAGCTCTTTCCAGCTATGTCTTACAGCTACTCTGCAAGTGTTTCTAGAGGCCATGGCTCTACAGGACTGAGGAGAAGGACTTCTCTGTAGGATGTAACACAGAGTTGAATGTCTAAACCACAGATTTAAACCACTATTTCTTTTCTATCTTATAAAAGAAGCATCTGTTCACTTTCTTTTTCACTACTGTGGTGTGCCCTCCAGAGAGCTGCACCTTAATTAAAGCTTGGTTCTATGTGAAAGGAAGGTGGGCAAAAAACAGATCTCTTTCAGTGATGTGGGTTCCCTTTCTCCTGTCTCTGGGGAGGGCAAGTCATTTGTTTTGCCAGCATTGTTCTTATTTACCCAATATTTGTCAATATGGAAAAGTGCAGATCTGATACTTATATTCCTGGGGTTGGTTGTCTAGGGGAAAAAAAAGAAAATCTTTCCTCTTCTTGCACCAGTTGAGCAGAAAGGAGAATGCCTTTCTGCAGGGGAAAAAAGAACTAACTTGTCTGGCAGTCCTAGTGCTCATTTGCATATCTCAGCTTTTAGCTTTCCTCTTGCTTCCTCTAGCTGAACATGAGTAAGAACTGATTGAGTGTTCCCAGAATTGGCTTCTATGAAACCCAAACCAAGCTGACTGGCAAACCAGTCATGTAGAAATGCTTCTTCCCTGGAAGGATGCTTTCAGTTCTAGGACCTAACTATAAGCTAGGAAGGCAGGATGAAGGAGGAGGGATGGGACCCAGGATTAGATTTAACCAGTAGCTGAACAGTTTTCTTTTTCCCTCCAAGGCTTGTCTTTCTTACCTGTAAATTGGGAGAACCTTATTTCTTTGGCAGCCACATTTTGTCCTTTCTGCAGCTGGCTCAAGTATCACCCACAAGTCAGCTTTAACTGATGTTTGTAAGCTGTTCCTATGAACAGAAGTAGGTTTGGCAGGAGGGCTAGCCAAGTCTAGAGTTTATCCCAGCTTCTTAATTATTGATGCTGTTCTGCTCCAAGGCTGTTGTCCAAATGGCCCAGGAGATGCTCACAGACTTTCCCATGATCATGATATTAGCATAGATAGTCCTCCATGACACTTCCCACAGTAGTGTTAGGTTCCCATAGTGCTCAAAGCACTACCTGCTCTCTACCTGCCCTTTATGCTATGGATATGGAAAAAAGAACAAGTACTGAAGGTCTGAGCCCTGGTCCTTTCTGTAGATCATATATCCAAGTCTTTGATGGCCTCTTTGGATCACCATGTATGCCATGCATCAAGGAGAGCTAGAGCACTCACAGAATATATTCGTGAGTAAAATGACATTGCCCTCAGTGAAGTAACAGAGGGACGGAGTTCTACACTGCCACCTTCAGCAGTCTGAGGAATTCTCAGAGTTTTAGGGTTCTAGTCTCACGCTAAGTCAGAATTTGTGGCTTTGATACTGACAACAATTTGAGATTGTGAAGCAGAATTAGAGATCTGATTAAAAAGTTTCAGTATGGACTTAAGTGTGAAGGTTAGAGAAAAGGCGAGACACATGGAGAACATGGTGTGGGCTGCTTGAGAGAGTCACAGCTCGGTGTTTTTATTTTAATATAATAGTCATATATAGGATTTTGGTGGAGTTTGAAGTTAATGTTTTAAATGGTAGTTAATGAGCTACCTCTGAGTGAGCCCTGAGGAGCACGTGACAGGATTAGAACTGATAGAGCAGAAGTCTAATCTTAAGGGATACAGAGATGTGAGGATGTTCTCTCTGCAAACAAAACTCATGGTTTTATTTAAGATTCTCAGGTATACCTGGGGAAGAAATGAAGCCCTACTCAAGGTCATAGACATTCAGACCTTAAGTTTGGGTTATTGCTACATTAACATAAAATATCTGTATAGGAAAGGAGTAACAACTCAGTGTCAGCAATCTTTCCCTCTGGTTCTGCTGTAATTCTTACTTCTCAGTTGTAGAGAGACTTTGATCAGACTCCCAGAAAGGGGGCTCCTTTTCCTCTTAATGCATTCATAATGTCTCTGTCCTCAATATGATGTTGGTAAATTTGTCTTAGAAATATGTAAGGTAGGGGCTTAAAAGATGGCTCAGTGTTTAAGAGTACAATCTGTTCTTACAGAGGACGAGAGCTTGGTTCCCATATCAACTACCTGTAACTCCAGGTCTAGAGAATCCGGTGCCCTCTTCTGGTATTCTTGGGTACTGGCACTCCTGAACACATACCTCACACATCAATATACATACGCACATAAAGAAAAAATTATAAAAACCTTTAAAAAGTATAATACAGCATATGAGAAAAGAATAGCAAAGGGCGTTAATTGTAATTATTGAAAATGAGTGATTATGTTATTGTCTTTAATCTTTAGACATTCAAAATTCAAATTTTCCCTAATAAGAAACATAAATTAAAAATTAATAATTGAAAAGGAATTCTATGATTCTATGTTCACCCCCCCCACTAGCATTAATAAACCAGTCATCTTGAGAAGAGAGGTGGTTAGAATAGCAATTTTTCCAGGCTTTCTTAATTCTGTTTACTCATTAAGTAATTGTTGATTTATACTAGGATACACTAAAGCAGATGTCCTACGCTAGGAGAAGCATTTTCTAGAAGGAACATTAGAACTTGATATCCTATTCATTCTGCTTAGCAGAATGCTTGGTAAGGCAGCCTGTGTTAGGAGAGTGGTAGTTACGGTAAAGGTAGTTACGGTAATACTGAGAATGGCCCACATAGTCTAAACACCTGCTTGAGTTTTCGTCTGTCCTCATGTCAGCTACCCCATGGCCATTGGTTGAAGGGAACCAATCCATGCCCCTTCACAGTATTTGAAAATCAATTTCTCTAGTTCATATCACCTGATGATCTGTCCCAAGTTTCCCAAGTATCTCCAATGGGAGCTGAAAAGTTCAGCTTTGCAGACACTACTCTGATGTGTCCAAGTTAAGCCATTGATAGAAGCATCTGCAAGCACCATGTTCCTGTCCCTGCAAATCATGGCCCTTGGGACTAGAGATGTGTCTGGAGCGGAGTCCACACACACCAGGACCTCCAAGATACTGCCTTTGGAATTTCCTCCTCCTAACTTGGAATGCAGTATATAGTCCTAGTCATGACTTACAAGCTCCCACCATGATCTGACTTCTCAATACTTCTGGATCTTCTGTGTGCACCTTCCTGGAGGCTGGTGTTCAGAGAACTGTCTTATGAGCATCACTGACAAATTGGTCTTGGATGTGTGCAACACTGTCTTGGCTCTGTGTGCCAGCTCTGAATGCCTCCAGGGAGATGGGTCAGCTCTGACTTTATAGGATATTACATCTAAACTGACATATATTAGGAAATAACCATAAAAATCTCTTCACTGTCAACATCCCTGGCCACTCCCCAATCACTTACTATGCCAAGGGCTATTATTTTTCATTTTATATTCCCAAAGCACACACAGGAAATGTCACTAAGATTCTCCTTTGTCTGGTTACCAGTACCCCACTCAAGAAGTGAAGTCAGCCAGATGCTGTATGAAGGAATGAGGCCTAATGACTTCAAGTTCTATTTCTGACATACAGGGACTGTGAAATGTTGACCACTCATTGTCCCCAAGAGAGAAGCTACTCTCCACACATCCATCAGGATTGTTTTGAAGGCCATTGGCATAATCTGTGAATGGTAAGGGGCTGAAGGCCATGTTGTATTTCAGGTTAAACATCAGAAATGCTCTTTGTATAAATACAAGATAAACACCTGCATCTTGTCCTTGGGGACAGATAGTGCAGAGGGAGGAATCAAGACATAAACATGTGACAGTTTCTATTAATTGTAAGGGATTTATATTTCAAGGTAGAATAAGCCATCGACCCAAGAGTAATGGACCTCACGAGCCAAGGCTTAAATTACATGGAAGGAAGGGGTATAATTACTGTGACCTCACAATTTATCATTCAAACTGAGACACTGTTGGGAGTGGAAAAGAGCACTCACAGTAATCAATACGAAGGCAATGGATGAAAACAGGAATTGACCTGGGAATCTTGGGGACAGGAATCTGATACTTCATTTATGGTGTACACATGTGCCTGTTTAACACGTCTGCCACACCCAAACACATGACTTTGTTGTACCATCTAGGTCTTTGGAGCAGAATTTCCAAAGAGAATCTGCACATAAATCAGACAGGCATCCTGGGAATTGTTTTCACTTTACTTGGGATGCGGTCTAAAATTCTTAATTGTGACCAATGACATCCCATTAGTCTCTGACTTCTGACCACTTCTCTGCCTCAAAAGCTCTCTATTTCCCTTTAGACTCTAGTCAGAGTAAAATCCCACCTTGAGACTCTCGACTTTCCTTTTCTTCCTGCTTAGGAAGCGTCTGCTGAAGCCTTTACGAGGCCAACCTCTGTGCTCCTTAACTTGTTTTAGTTTCCAGGTCTGTCTTAATTTGCTTTGTTTTGCTGTGGCAAAATACTGGGAGCAATTTGGGGGAGAAAGGGGCTTATTTAGCTTACACTTGTCTATCAATGTGCATCATTGAAGGAAGTCAGAGCAGAAACTCAAGGCAGGAACATAAAGGCAGGAGCTGAAGCATGAACCATGGAGGAGCAGTGCTTACTGTCTACTACTGGCTTGGTCATCTCACTCACTCGTTCTTTCTTCTGTCTCTATCTCTCTGTCTCTGTCTCTCTCTCTGTCTCTCTGTCTCTGTCTCTCTGTATCTCTCTTTTTGTCTCTCTCTGTTTTATTTATTTATTTATTATTTTGGTTATTTGTTTGTTTTTATTTTGTTGGTGTTGTTTGGTTGTTTGGTTTTGAACAGGGTCTTTCTATGTAGTCCTGAATATTCTGGAACTCACCATGTAGATCAGGCTAGCCTCAAACTCAGAGATTCTCCCTTATTCTGCATTATAAGTGTTGGGAATAAAGGGATGTGTTACCATGCTTGGCCTCTTTCTTTTTCTATCATATATTTATTGATTATTTGGGAATTTTACATAATCATCCCAATCACCCTCACTTTTCAGTCCTCTCAGATTCCCCTCTCTCACTCTTGTGGCCTCTCCCCACCTTCAAAAATGGGGGAAAAAATCCAAGCCCATTTCTGTTGCTCATATAGTCACTGGAGAATGATCAAACTCCCAGTGGCCAGCCCCTTAAAGGAATGTGAATCCTTTCTAATCTCTATCCCTACCTGTAGCCATCTGTTGTGAAGAGCTATACTTCAGTATCCTTATCACTATCTTTAAGAGTTCTCTTCAATGACTTCCTGTCTAGGTTGTTATACTTTTCAGGGGTTGTAGGGATAGAGGTTGTCACAGAAGCCTTTTGTGACTCTTTTTCTCAACTGTGCATCTGTAGTCATTGAAACTAATGAAGACATTGCTTCCTTGTATGCAGTCAGCAGGGGCACAGATAATGCACTTCCACGCACAGACCATGAACATCTAACTGTCCTCTGGTGTCAGCAGATGCCATGGATTTCATCATGGTCTTCAGTGGCAATGTGGGCCACAGACACCAACATGCTTCCAGGAAACAGCAGAGACCATGGGTATTCACATAGTTTTCAACGGTAACATGGACCATGAACATCATCATGGCCTCAGGTGGTTGCAGGACTACTCATATCTGCATGGCCTCCAGTGGAATGATGGTCCACAAGCATCAACTTGGTCTCAGGTGGTGGCACAGACCATGAACATCCACATGATCATCAACATAGACACCAACATGGATTCAGGTGGCAGTACATGGATTCATGGGCACCCTCATGGTCTTTGGTGGTAACCTGGGCCACAGACAATAACATGACCCGGAGGAGCTGTAGAACCAAAGACCCAGCTGTCAACATGGCCCAAGATGGCAGCATAGGCTATGTACATTGCAAAGTCCATGTATCATTTCTTCCCACCCCTCCACCTGTTAGTGACGGTGGCATTTGAAACTGTAATATATCATTCAGTACTTTTATTGTCCACATAGCTCTACATGCAAATACCCATTGCCACCAGTCATTGATCGGGCTCAAGGCCTATGCTCTCTGAACCTTGATAAATACTAAACCATCTCTAAGACTTTTCTGATTACAGCCATCCTTCAGTTTTTCATCTTCATGCTCCCAGATTGGGTTGTGAAGCAAGGCTCCTCTTGGTCTAGAAGCTCATTGATAGAGTAGGTGTTGGGGTTAACTGATTTAAAGCACTGGATCTGGGCCCAGATGGCAGATAAGTTGGTCAGATTGGGCTCTTCTGGGGGGTGTGCGTCTCTTTCTTTGTAAAGATTTGATTAATTGGAATGACACTCATGTCTCTGAGTGAATATCTGTATGTTTGTGCAATGCCCACAGATATTTAAAAAAAGGTTTCAATGTCCTGAAACTAGAATCCAAGGTAATTGTAAGCCAACTGACATGAGAACTTAATTCAAGTCCTTTGGAAGAGTTCTGCATTCTTTTAACTGCTAAGCCATCTCTCTAGCCATAACGGTTTGCTTTCTTACATAACTCAGGACTACCTTTATGTACCATTCACAGTGGGCTGGGCCCTGTTATATTAATCATTAATCAAGAAAATTTCCCCAAAGACGTGCCCACAGGCCAATCTGATGGAGGTAGTTTTTCAATTGATCCTTCCTCTTCCCAGATGACTCTCGTTTAAGTCAAGTTGACAATACCCAGCACAAACTCATTCATTCATCTTGACCACCCTCTTGTTCATTTGTATTTCTGCCCTTAGAACACCAGATAATATACTTTTTTTTTAGTTTCTCCTCAAGATGGTTTGGATATACTTTTTTGAATGGGGATGCACACGGGTCAGAACCTTGCCTGATGTGGCTTCCTTGCATCTCCACATCTGAAGCAAGGCAAGTAATGTAGTGAATAAAGGCTCTTAGACCAGAAGATGGGTGTTGTTTCACCACTCAGAGGGATGCGCCAGAACTGAGGCTGGGCCATGCAGGTAGAAAGGAGTCCTGGGAAAGGTATATCATTAGGAGCCTGGTGTTCTGGGGTCCCTGCAGTACCACTATCTGTTCTGTAGCTCCTACCAATATTTTCCCACTCTGTCTCCCTGTATTTTAAGAAGAACAGGAAGAAGTTATCCTGGAGCAGGGGTCTGTAAGCCTTTCCTGCCGAGGGCCAGATTCTGAATGTCTTAGCTTTTGTGAGCCATATATTCTCTATGACAACAACTGAGCTTGGGTGTCTTAGTGCAAAAACAGCTTCAGGCAGCCCGTAAACTAATGGACATGGCTGTGTTCCAATCAAAGTTTATTTACGCCAAGAGGCAGCAGGTCACATTTGGCCTGTGGGTCTTGTTGCCAAACTTGGCTGTAGAATAGCAAGTCCCAAAGTGTTTCCTTTGAAAAGAGTTCAAGTCAAATTCAGAAACACTGGGTTCAATAGATGACTTTATTCCAAGACTTCTGAGAATCCTGACTTTGTTAATGAACTATGACTTTTCAGGAAAGAATGAACACCAGGGGCACTTCTGATCACAAACATTTTGTTTGAGATTATATTGTGCTAAAATAATGCTTTGAAAAGGAAGACCAAGTTCTCCAGAGGAATAAAACTAGTAGAGGATAAGAGAGTCTGGGGTATAAGAGTTAGTAGAAGGGATTTGTCACAAGACAATGCAAGCTGAAGTCCTTTACCCTATAAGCAGATGGCTTAGGAAAGCCATGGGTGAAGTTCTAATTCAAAACCTAGGATACAAAGGCTTGCCTGGAAAAAGACACAATATAGCTGAAAACCAAAAGGCTAGGATTTTCCTTTGTCCAAAAGGAGGGGTGGAAGAAATGATGGCTTAAATCAGTATCGAAGCAAATTTACCCTTTCCCATTTTTTTTCTCCTTTGGACACTAAGTTGATAGAATGATGTCCAGCACATGGATAGTGACAATCTGTCCCCTTTAGTTGAAATGCTAACTGCTCATGGAAACCACTTTAAGGAATGATCAGAAATGACTTTCCCAGTAACCATGGGTATTGGCTCCATTGGAGACATCCTTAGCAGAGTCAAGCTGGCAAACAAAATGAACCACTAAAGCCCAGCCCTCTGCAGCTTAGCACACACAGAGTCCTCTTCCTCTGTTGCATGTTATAGTTAAAAAACAATCCCCACGAATGCCAGCTATGCTCCAGTACATGCTCTCCCGTCCCATTGGGAGCAGCATGGCATAGCCTTCACTGTTTCAGTTTGCCTGCCTCCAAACCCCTCATATCTTCCCAGCCAGCTGCCCCCTGTGGATAGCTGTCACAAATCCCCATAACCCAGTAAAATCAAAACTCCAGAGGCTTATACTTTATCAGTCAAATTTATATCAGTAAGTTCTCAACCACCACAATGTTTACTCAAAGAACTCAAAACTCATTTGATATAAACACAAGCTGCACTGCTAGATGGGGCAAATGACCCTATACCATTCTATTGTTCCTTTACAGCATTCATAGCTACCTGTGGCTATTTCAAGCCACGTGCAGCCAGTTTGTCTTCTTCCTCCATCTTCTCCCGTTCCTGTCTCTTCTCTGTCTCTCTGTCTCTGTCTCTCTCTGTCTCTGTCTCTAAAACCCTCAGCCCCCTTTCCTTTCCCACTGCCTAATCACAGGCTCTCACCCTCACTTGAGTATAGACAGCAATCTACACTCTTCTTTCTTTTTAAAGGATTAATGTATTTTTTATCTTATGTGTATGGGTGTTTTGCCCCCACATATGTTTGTGTATTGTTTTGTGCAGTGCATCTGGAGACCAGAAGAGGCTGTCGTATTCCCCTGGACCTAGAGTTAAGGAAAGGTATCAGCCTCCATGTGCATGCTGGGACCTGAGCCCGGGTCCTCTGAAGGAGCAGTCAGTGGTATAGGCTTCTTTTTAAACTAGCCAGATAATGAACCTTTAACCACAAGTATTGAAGTCACTAATTCAACCTAGAATGATACATTGTGCCTGCACATGAAATACCAATTCTTCCTCTAGAATAGCCTGGATTTTCAATGCCACAATATAAGGTCTGCGGTATTTGCATACTGATAGAAAGTCAATGTATACACACACAAACATGCCCATGTAAGAAAGAACACTCATTCTTCCTGTAGTTCCTCTAACTGATCATGTGATCAGAGCTTGTACTTACGGCTAATTTCTTCTATCAGCCATTCTATGTTCCTGAAACCTTCAGCAAAAACCTTGGCAAGTAGCTTTTTGTTTTATTCCCAAAGGCTCTGGGCCCTGCTTGGATTACTCTTTTCCTTTTATCTCATTCATGGAATACAATAATTACTAACAAAAACCTTAGGAAGCTGCCATTATTTCGGGTATACTTTTCATTGTCAAGGAGTAGTCCAATTTCTCCCCAGCAAACTGGGTCCATCATCCCAACACATAAGTTTCTGCTTTCCTTCCGATTCTGACGTCAAGCAATCCCAGAGTGGCCAGGTGGCAATCATACATTTTAGTTTAGTGAAATCATGATGGTTTATGATAGAAGCATTTCTTCCTGCAGGGTTCAGCCTTTTAGGCTCACAGATATCTTATTCTGCATATTGTATTGTGCGTTGTATAGAATCATTTTAGATCAACTCTAAGTCTTCTCTTACTCTGTTCACTGGCAGTAAGGAAATTCCCATGAGGCCATAGGTACAGACTGGGAAAGACAATTCAGCAAAAATGGAAATTTAAGGCCATAAGCCATCTTTCTCTGTGATGTATTAGGCCTTCAGGACCACTTGGGACCAATCATACATATACCACTTTAATTTGAAGCTTAAACATTACTGCACATGCCCAACTGTATGGCTTAGTGGGCTAATAAAAGTTGTGAAGCTTTGCTGAAGTAACAGGTAGTGAGCCAGGTTTTCCATCTATTTTTATCAGGCTGAAGGCTTCTCAGGAAGGGAGCAGTTATCTATGAATGATAGCAAAGAATTGTCTATAGTCTAAAGACATGAACTTCAATCAACACAGGAAGGCTTACCAATCTCTTCCATAGTTTACATGTGTCACCATGTGAATATATGGATTACATTATTGAACAATATGCTAAATTGACTGGGCTTGTCACTAGCCTTTGTTCTCAGTCCAACTGGCATGTAGCAGCTTAGTGACACATGCCTATAATTCCAGCCACTAGGGGCTGGGACTGAAGAATAAAAATTTCATGACCTGCCTGGATGGCAGAGTGAGTCCAAGGCTGCTCTGGACAATTTAGCAAGACTGCATTTTAGGAAAGACCTAGGAATATAGTTCCTTGGTAGAGTGCTGACATATATGCAAGGCCTTGATTGAGTTCAGGCCTTGGGCCTCAATAATCAAACCTATCCAACCAAAGCAAAAGTGTTTAGATCAGAACAATACACAAATGGTAAGTATGTTTCCTCTAAAATCCAAGGACACCCATTCGGTATTTGTCAGTTTTGGATGTAGGATGAACCAGATATAGTTTTTACATTAGAAAAAAATAGTACCACAGTTAGACATTGGAAGAGCACACTTTTAATCTTAGCACTCAAGGGGAAGAGGCAAGCGGATCTTTGTGAATCTGTAGCCAGCCTGATCTACCCCATGACGTACAGGCTCTAGCTAGGTCTGCTTGGAGAAACTTTGTCAAGAAAAAGATATCAAACCTCTCAGAATCCTTAGGCATTTCATTGAAGTTGAGAAAGCCCTTCGAGTTTACTGAATTATTTCCCATCCTTAAATATGCAAATGCCTTGCCAGTAAATCTAAAGTAGCTGTCACTTTGTGCCCACTGAGTATGATTGACATAAGACCATCAATGTCATGGCCCAGTGGAAGGTAATCAAGATTCCTTGGAACAATCATGACACAGGGGTTGAAAGTTAATGTGCCCTGAAAGGAGATAGTGGAGGTGGGTTACTGGCCTTTCTAGCTGAATGGGCCTTGTGTCCAAGGATGAAGCAAAGACAATTTACTAAATCAATAGCTTCAAGCTGAGTTTCTGGAGACATGTTTATTCACTCCAGGAATGAAACCATATCTGATATAGCAGCTACAGCTGAAGTCACTGCTTGGTTAAGTTTGCGATAATCCACTGTTATTTGGGGAGATTCATCTGTCTTCTGCAGAGGTCAGATAAAATTGTTGAATGGGCACATGATGGGAATCAACACTCTTGCATCTTTCAAGTTCATGTTGGTGGCACTAATCTCTGTAATCCTATCAGGAATGCGGTATTATTGCTTCCAATTTACTATTCACCCAGGCAGAAATAAGTTGAATGATTTTTTTTCCTTTCCCACTATGATCTCTACAAGTCAGGGAACAAATGGAAGGATTCTGCTAGCTGTTGGGTAGCTCTTTTCTAATTATGCATTCTGAAGTTGGGAAAATCACCACAACATGGGTTAAGGGGACACACTGGGCCCACTATATGATAGATCAGAGTCTCTACTGCTGACCTGACTATTGTAAGACCCTACTTCAAGAGGATGTCAAAAGGGATGTTTCCAATCTCTCAGAAACAATTTCCACTCAGAATCTATGTCTAGAGTGCTTGGCATAAACATTTTTAAAATTTGAAATTGTTTTTGTAATTGTTTTATTATTTGTGTGGGTGTCTGTGTATGAGTGTGTCTCTGTGTGTTTGTGGGTATGGGTTTGAATGTAGGTACCTATGGATGCCAGAAGCTGTTGCACCTCCACCTTGGGGCTGGAGTTACAGGTGTCTTACATGGATGCTGAGAACCAAACTGTGGTCCTCTAGAAGAGCTGTTTGTGGTTTTATTTTATTGCCAAGTTGTCTTTTTAACCATTACCCACTTAAAGTTTTATTATTTATTGCTTTCTGTTTCTTTCTCTTTCTCAAATTTTCATTTTCTCTACTATATGCATTTAGTGAAGGAAGGAAAGAGGAATGAAGTGATTTTCTGTACTGATATCAGGGTCTTTCCTCCCAGAAAAATAGTCCTCCCTTTATGCTGGGAGTTCTGAGACTATGTACTGGATCAGATGTAGGGATGTGGAACAGTGGCTCCATTTTTATGGTTTGTACACTTGATCTAGATGGTCAAGAATAGGTATCTCATTTCTAGGGACATCATGATGAATGGCTCAACATCTTAGTTCTGTTTGCTTGCCATGGACCATTCTGACTACTGCTTTGACTGAGCTTTCACTGAAGTAACTGGGCCTCTCTCACTGTTCTCAGTTCCAGTTCTGGTGTGGTGGTAAAATGCCATAACAAGAAACTTGAGGTATGAAGAGATGACTCAAAGTTGAAAGCATGCTGTTTTTCTAGATGACCCAAAATCAATTAATTCCCTGTTTGCATATAATGGTTCCCAATCTTCTATAACTCCAGTTTCAGGGGATCCAGTACCCTCTGTGGTCTCCACACAATGCACACAGTGCAAATACATGTGTAAAGGCAAGCACTCATACACATTGACTAAAAGTAAATATATCTCAAAAAAGAAGAACAAATAATTAATGGATGACTACTCAGCTCATTTTCTCCTCCTTTAGATAAGCCAGGACCCAAATGCAGGAAATGGCATTGCCTACTTTTAAACAGGAGCTCTCTGCATCAATTACTATAACTAAGAAAACCCATGTAAATATTCCTGTGTGGCAATCTCTACAGTTTCTGGCAGGCATATATTTTTCTCAACCTACTTCAATAAGGGTTCAACCTCCCCTCTAGCCCACCGCCCACCAGAGGTAGTGAAAAGAATGGTTAATAGGTTGTAGGGGGAACTGGCCCTGTTCAGAAATAACTTTTTAGGAGCAATTCCAATCTTTGTGGTTCTCAGAGCAGGCCACTAGCAAACACCACACATGAATCAACAACTAGAGTTTAGTGTTCTGGTTAGATACCACCCATGGTTGATGAGCAGCTGCAGTCCTGTCCACTCAGAAGATACCAGAAACAAATCATGGAGGGCAGCTCAGTTATGAAGAAATCACAAGGCTGGCCAAGAGGCTGCAGGAACCCCATAATAAATTCTTTGGTGAGGTTCTTTCTATGAACTCACTGCAAGTAAAGCTCAGCCATGCAGTGTAAGGGAAACCAATACATGTGTGTGGCCAGCAAATACTAGTGAGCAGGACCAAGGCAAACCAGTGCTCGAGTTCCCACTGTCTATGGGGTCATATTTATATTCTTTCTGAATGTCATGTGCCTTTCATGTGTTTGCTATAGCAAGACATCCTTCCACCTCTCTGCTTCAGCCAAACATCATTTGGCATCCCTTTCTTTCCAAAGAAACAAGAAATTTCCACCTTAGTTCCTGATTAAAACTCTTTTTCCAATTAATACTAGATTGCTTCAAACTGTCAGTTGAAATTAACCATCACAGTTGCCTTTGACGTCTACAGCCACTGCTCACTTGGCTTCCATTACTCAGTGATCAAAGCGCTCCCACTTCATGTAGGGTTGTCAGTTGAATGTGGTTCTCACCATAATGACTTGCTTACAGGGAAGATGGGTCATAAGGATGCTGGGCACCCTAGAAGGTTATTTCTCAAAGTACTGGTGATCCTGTAAAAGTTATGTCTCTGGCCATTCCTACTACAAATCAGTAGATTTTACATCACAAATCTCCACTTGAACATCCACATGATTTTGAATCTCTTCCTTTGTATTAAGAAAATGGAGACTATATCTTTATCTTGTTCAAAAGAGGCCTTATTTGGATTCACATTTCTGCCAACAAAAGTCCTCGTATAGGCTCTAGTTTCTCAAGCATCAACATTAAATGATTCGGGAGGCCACCTTGTAGCCTGGTCCAATATTACATTCTATCTATTGTCACCTTAAACTTAAGCATCTATTTCTACATATACTATAAATTTCTGCTTTTGTATGGTAGAAAAATCAAGTATTTCTTTGAAATGTTGTGTGCTGTATCATGGGTATAGCAGATTAAATGTGATTGGTCCCCATATGTTCATATATTTGAATGCTTAATCAGTAGATAGTGGAACTGTTTTGAGATAAGTTTCAGGTGGTGTCCTGGTTGGAGGAGATGTTGTTACTGGAGGCGGGCTTTGAATTTTCAAAAGCTTTTACCAGGCTCTCTCTCTCTCTCTCTCTCTCTCTCTCTCTCTCTCTCTCTCTCTCTCTCTCTCCCCCCCCCCTCTCTCCTTCCCTCCCTCCTTGGTAAGGATAGACACATTCTTTGAAACTCTAGGCAAGCTCACAATTACATGCTTTCTTTTATAAGTTGCCTTGGTATTGGTATCTCTTCACAGCAGTAAGAAAGCAAAACACAACGGGTAACATGTTATGTTTTACCCTTAGAGGCTTGGAGACTTGAACCTAACTACAACTCTGAATGCACAGAGGATTATAATGGTGAATCCTCAAGAGGCATTGATGTTGTCTTGTTTGATAACTGTTCCAGTAGAGACAATAAACTTTTCTTTAACTAATATTAATACCCCCAGAGAGAGATGGCAAAACAGGATGGGGAAGTTATCAGTGAAGTTGGAAAAAAGATTTTTCTCTACATAAGGATAGAATGTCAAATTTTCATAGAGCTTTCAGGCATTCTTCCATTAGAAAAGAAAATAGCTCTCAGGATATGGAAGCTAAATTTTCCCAGATTTATTAGGGTCTTCTACACATTTTTATCCCAATTTATAGGAGCTAATCAGTGCCTTCACCTTATTCCTTTAGAGCTGGGAGTTTAATTTGCAGTGTGCTTCAGATCATCAGGTGAAGAGATTCTCTCTGGCTTCTGGTAATGTCTATCCTGCAGATAATCTTAAGGTCACTCCTAGATTTAGATGTTTAACTTCAAAATTCAAATCCCCCAAGTGCATCATTTTCTTTCATAATGTTGCTCCAACAGCATGGGGAACAGCCAACAAATGATATGCTTATATTGTGTTATTTCTAAAAATACTCAAGTGTCATGTACAGAGTCATTTAGCTCTTTGCATTTTATAAGCAGCTGATGAGGAGGATCCAATGAAGAAGTTTTGCGGCATCTATAAATAGTCTTGCCACAGACTCAGGCACTAGCTTTTCTGCTGGAAATAGAACCATTAGGTCTTTAAATCCAATCATGTGAGATAGCAAATTCAAGAAACCCTGGAATCATTTCATGAAACATGCCCTCAAAGTCGTTTCCTCTAGTGCCATTCTGGTACAAAAGTCAGTATTAGGCAGTGTTCTTCAAAGGAACAGCAGTACTAGGGTACTAGAATGTGCTGACTAACTTTGCATCACTGTGACAATGTATGTGAGGCATTGTTTGAACTCATGATAATTCTTTCCTACTGCTTTTGGACTTGTGGAGAGGCAGGAATGTGTGGCAGGGGAAATGTGTTTGCCTTGCTGCCAGAGAAAGTAAGGGTGAGCAAGGAAGGGTCTGATATCCCAGTATATAGCCTTTAAAGGCCATTTTTAATGACATAATTTTTCCCTCTACTCCCCATCTCCAAAATAGTCTAAGGATGCCACAGACTGGGAAACAAGTGATTAACATATGGTTTATTGGACGTACTTCATGTCCAAATTATAACCAGTACTCATCATGAGCTGATAGCTCACATGATTATGGAGCCCTCCCCCAATATGCTATAATATGTTGTCTATAAGCTGGAGGCCCAGAAAGCTTGTGGTGTAGGTCTAGTGCAACCCTAGGGAGCTCAGTCACAACACTAGGGAATTTCTACTCCTAGAAGCTGGTAAAGAACCAATTTTTTCCCTTGGGGATGGAAGGGAACAGTGCTGAGGTATTTTAAGTACATCTGTGATGGTGTTTTCCACATAATGTCTTAAGCTCAGGAGTGGCAATATGTGTTGGGATACCAGTGTGTCTAAAGCTCCATCTCTATTCCAGCCATCCTGGCATGTGACTCTGATGTGTTTGCTTGGGGATTTCTCCCCTGCATTGCCTTCCATTTACTCATGAACACAGTGGTTTAACTTCATTTTCTTCTACCTCACATCCCTAGTTTCTCTGGGATCCCTAGAATTGTCTCCTGAATAAATCACTTGGCACTGAGGTTCTTGTTTCAGGGTCCACTTCTCAGAGCTTGAAGCCTAAGACAGACCCCATGAGATCTAGGATAAGCATCCTACAAATCTTGTTCTAAGAGCTTTTAGGCCCTCTTAAGCAATGTTATATAGATTCTGTACGACCTGATTAGTCTGCTCCGTGAAACAAGTATTCATTGATTAAATGCCAATTTTATCTCAACATTACCCAGCTGGAAAAATATAAAATAGTCCTGGGTAAGCCAATGCTATCCCTTGCATGTTGGGTATCATTTGCTGGTAGAAAGAAAGTTCAACAGCTAAAAGCAGTTACTCACATAGTATCGAGGTTTGGCTCCCAGAACATACAAGGAAACTTGGAGTAACCTGTAATGCCAGTACCAAGGGATCTGACATCCTCCTATGGCCCACATCAACACAAAGCATACATCAACACAAAGCATACACAGATACAGACATTCATACAAATACAAAACATAAAAATAGATTATATAAAATAGCGTATGCTATAACTAGGCATAAAGCCATATGTCAGTGATGGGTCTGAGTAGTATACTGATATCAGTGAAGGTCTTAGTGAACCAACATATTATTTTAAAGTGCTGGTTTTCCTTTCTAAAAAATTTTTCTTCAATGTTTTAATTCTTAGATCTGTTGGAAAACTTTTGACAGTTTTCATGAAGTGATATTTAAAAAGACTTAATTTTATTTTATATAAATGCATGCATGTCTTTGCACTTCACTCATCCAGAAGACAGAAGTGGACATCAAGTAGCACAGGGCTGAAGTTACAGGACGTTTTCATTCACATGCATGTAAGCATGGGGTCAAACAAGAGTCCTCTAGAAGAGTAGTCATCTGGAAGTCTCTGGAAGGCTGAGCCATCTCTCCAGCCCTAGGTTTTCTTATTATTTATGCATGACAAGGTCAGTAGATCAGGAGGGACTTGACAGTGAAAGCATCCTTTGCTACTTTTCCCCCTAGGGGGAGACCTGCCATGCAAGGCCACATAGGAGGCAAAGGACAGAATTAAGATCCTTTGCTGCAATACATAGGTGAATGCCAGCAGCAAACCACTGAACTAAGAATAGGACCCCCGTTGAAGGAATCAGAGAAAGGACTGGAAGAGCTTGAAGGGGCTTGAGACCCCATATGAACAACAATGCCAAGCAACCAGAGCTTCCAGGGACTAAGCCACTACCCAAAGACTATACATGGACTGACTCTGGGCTCCAATCTCATAGGTAGCAATGAACAGCCTAGTAAGGGCACCAGTGGAAGGGGAAGCCCTTGGTCCTGCTAAGACTGAACACCCAGTGAACGTGATTGTTGGGGGGAGGACGGTAATGGGGGGAGGATGGGGAGGGGAACACCATAAAGAAGGGGAAGGGGAGGGGTTAGGGGGATGCGTGCCCAGAAACCGGGAAAGGGAATAACATTTGAAATGTAAATAAGAAATACTCAAGTTAATAAAGAAAAAAAAGGAAGAAAAAAAAAGATCCTTTGCTGCAGGATGCCTTTTTTTCCATGGGAAAGGTAGGGCTCATAGATGTCACATTGGTGCAATATATGATTTCAGTGGTCTTTGTACACTTGGCTACATATGTAAAGAAGTGTTTAGCAGGCAAGCATGTAGCATCTCTGTGAGTACTTGATAATTGGAGAGACTGGGGGAGAAGATTCTAGAGCCATTGGTATGCTTAGGAAAACTGTTTACATGCTATATGTCTAGAAATCGCCTTTCCCATGCTTTGGGGAATCAAGTTCTCCAGGTCTGTAGAGTGCGATGACGTCAAAAAAAAAAACGGTGTGATGAATACCTAAGTTAGCTGGGCTCTGGCACAGCGTGTTTCCTGCAGACCAGCTAGCTAAGTGTGCCCCAGGGATTAAGGGGCATGATAGTATGGAACACAGCAACCCTGTTTAGAATTGAAAATGTGTTCATTGCTTTTTTTGGAAATGTGACCGGAAGAAAGAAGTTATAGAGCATTTGTAGAACATTGTTACCCAGAGTTGATCACACTTGGCGCTCAATTCTTCTCAGTATAAGAAATGGAAACCAAAAGTCTCCGGAATTGGACTCGTCTTTGGTGCAGTTGATCCAGAGGATCAAAATATAACAGAATTTCAGTCTGCTAAGAGCAGTTCCCCTTGACCTTCATGAGGTGTCTCATCAGGCTTTAATGCCTCTATGGTACCCAAGAAAATAAAAGTGGAACTTAAAAGAAATTCTGTGTCCATTTATTTTTCAGCTGATCTTGGGATATGCACTCTCTCCTGTGGAATTGCAATTCAAAAGTTAAATAGTCAAACAGGGAGCTGTGCAGTTGAAAGTGGATGGTATCTTCTGCAAAGCCCACCTTCCAGAATTCACCATGAATTAAAAAGCTATCACCTCCTAATGTTTGGTCAGAGCATGGAGATTAGCAGCAAGCAGCCTGTGTGTGCTTCTCATTATTTCCTCTAGTGCCTTTTAAGTTAGTTTTCCTATCGAAACCTACCTTATAGCTACATCTTCCCCCTTCACTTTATAAGGAACTGTTAGAGCCTAAGATCTCTGTATTGCAATAAATAGGCTCAGGTATTGAAGAGATGGAGAAATGACTAGGCATGATTTTCTGCTGCTGTGAAAAACATGATGACCCAAAGCAACTTGGAGGAAGGAAAAGTTCATTTGGCCTACACTTCCACATCATCATCATTGTACAGGGAAACCAGGACAGGAGATCAAGGAATCTGGAGGTAGGAACTAAAGCAGAGGTCATAGAGGAACTCTGTTTACTGGCTTGCTCAATTGTGGCTTGCTCAGCCTTGTTTCTTATACTGCTCAGGGGTTTCACCACTCACAGTGAATTACCATCACAAACATTAGCCATTTATCAAGAAAATGCCCTATAGACATTCCTGGAGGTCATTTTGATGAAGGAGATTCCTCAGTTGAGAGTCTCTCTTCTCCCATCGGTCTAGGTCTTTGTTAGTTAACAAAACCCAACTATGGTGGATGCTAACTGTATCAGTGATTAATATTTTACAATGGAAGGACTATGAAGGGGTAGGAAGGAGGTCACTGGGTATGTTCATTTGAAAGGTGAATCTTATCCTTATCCATTCCCTTTTCTACACTCCCCTTCCTGAATGTCATGAGGTAAGCAGCCTCTGACACATGTTCCTAACATAATAACCAGCTCTCAATATAACAACCACACCAAAGGCTTGGACTGAAAATTTGGAGATAGCCAAAATAACCCCTTCTGCCTAGTTGTCCCTCTCTGGTATGGATAAAATTCTGACTAACACAAGAAGTAGCTTATTTTTCCCTCTTTCAGTTCAAGAATTTAGGAACTCTCATATGATTCACCCTTAGACATAGAAAACTTTAAATGCCAGATTCAAATTCCACAGCCAGAAGAGCTCTTCCCATGGGTAAACCCATGTTCTGTAGATGCCATTGGTTTTGTGGTTCCAGAAAGGTCCTCTGACTATCAACAGGCTGAGATACTCACCTGTATGTTTTTCCTGTCACATACTCCCAAGCCTTCATTCCAAGTTACTCTTCTGGAATCCACCAGCTGCTACTGTCACCTGCCCTGTGCCTGCAGCTAGAAATGACAAGAGATCACATGTTTTCTTCCTAAACCATATGGCATGGGCAGATGGCAAGCCAGTTTGTCACAATGATGACTTTGCGTCCTCCTGACGAGAGGCCCTCTGAGGTCACTATTCTCCAGGTGTCAGAGCTTTCTGGTGTTAATGGACTGGACCCTGGCGTTTTTCTGACCCTCTGGGCTGTGGATCACCTGTCTTGTACCCTATACATTTCAGAGGAAACCTTGTATCTCAGAAGCAGCAGCTTTATTCCAGTAATCTTTCCACTATAAGGAAGCTTGATGGTCCTGACATCCAGATGTGCCATGAAGTTGTGTAGGATCAGAACTCTGAGCCAACCCCTGTCTGCTTTCTGTGGTATCCACCCCAAAGGAGCTGGTAGATTCAACCTTACTCAAGCCAACTATGGATTCTACCCTGGAGATGACAGGGGAAACGCAAAACCAGGGACTGAATTCTCCAGTCTATTTCTGACCCTGATTTCCAGATTTATGCAGGAACCGAGGGCAGAGGGAAAAAATAACAGAGATATCATAGCCTCCTGTCCTATACAAGGATGGAACCTCAGTTCAGTCTGTGAAAATCACTCTAAATTGCTGTTATGTCAGACCAGGAAGTCCTCTGCAGTCTGATTCAGACCCTGGATTCTCATCAAGACCAAATTGGTTTTTGTTCTTTCTGTGGGACAACAGATAAAATAATTGCCTTGTGTTTGGGGGTCACATATGCACACTGCTCATAGTACAAGAGAGCTCAGGCCTTGGATCTGCCCTCTTATCTCACACAAACCGCATAGAATGGCAAATATAAATGTCCCCATTTGTATTATTTTTTCTCCTGCTCTCTTTTTTAAAATTTTTGACAGTTAATATTTTTTAATATTGAGATAATTTTAAGGTTACTGAAAAGTTACAAAAAGATTAAAGAAAGCTCCTTCATACCATTCACCCAGTTTCTTCAGATGGCAACATTTTATATAACCAAAGAGCATTTATGAAAACATTAACCTTGAAACAGAGCTATGAACACAAATATGAAATCTGCACAGATTTCACCAACATTTTTTTCTAGTGACCCCCTGGCTCCCACAATTCATCTAGTCATCCTGCCTCCCTTTCTCCTCCCAAGCAGTAACATTTCCTAATTCTTTTCTTTGTCTTTCTCTCTGCAGGTTTTATTCCTCTCTATTTCTACTTCAGGGCATCACTCTCATATCAGCAATGAGTTAGGTCCTTTTGATTGCTATGATAAAATATCTAAGAAAACAGCTTTAAGGAAAGAATGATTTATGCTTTTTAATGGTCTGAAACCATAACCATGAAACACATGATTTCAGAAGTGCAGTTCATTGTAGTGAGGATGTCAGTGCTGCAACAGAAAGGGACCTTGGGCTTCCAAAGACCAAGGACCCACTATCTTCAAACAGACCTGTTTCCCACAGTTCCACCACCTCTCGATAATCTACACATGTTTTTTAAATGATTTACTTTTATTATTTTTTATTTGTGTGTGTGTGTGTGTGTGTGTGTGTGTGTGTGTGTGTGTGTGTGTGTGTGTGTGCCAATGGAGGCCAGAGGTATCAGATCTCTCCTAGAGCTAGAGTTACAGAAGTTGGGTGTTGGGAAATGAACTCTCCTCCTCTTCAAGAACAGGACTCACTCTTAACCACTGAGTCATCTCTCTAGCCCTGCTTCTATTTACATTTTAAAATCCATCCATGGATTAAGCATCTTGATCTGATTGTCTCGGGAAATTTCCTCACAGACATACCCAGGCATATACTTTGAGAACCTCCTAAGTGTCTCTCAGTCTAATCAGGTTGAAAATCATAATTAGCCACTGTGTCAGGCCAAGATTTTTCAACGCTGGCATCATAGCCTCCCTCCATCCCTCTCCCAATTTCCACTAACTCCAAAGCACACACCACTCTAGAACTGTAGGTTTCTCCGTATACTTATTCATTGTTGTCCTCGCTCCAAGTAAGAAGGGAGACAAGGGTCTCAGTTTTAAGGAGGGAATCACACTGAGGAGGCAACTGGCAGACACTCACTCATCTAAACAAGAGGTTTAGCCTGGGCTGGTAGCCTCGGCATCGTTCAGCTGAATGTTAGGAGAGTAGAGAAAATTCAACACTGGGCTCTAGGGAGGATCTGTGTTAACAAGATCCTGGATGACCTAAAGGTACAGACTCTGCACCATGCTTCATGGAGCTTTGAGCAGACAAGCCTGCTTCTCATGGTGGGGCATGTGGTCTGCCAGGCCCACTGGATCACCTTAAGATGAGTATATAAGAACAAAGAAAGGTTCTTCACCTCGTTTCAACACTGTAGAAGGAGTTGTATGTGCAGATGACAGTAAATCGTCAGGTTTCAATCTCCTGTGAAAGTCCTTTGTCCAGTTGGCCTGGGTTCTGCCATGAACATGTCTTGAATATCATAATGTTTATGATGAAGAGGTTTTGAAGTAGAAACTTAAGAGTTCTTTGGAAAGTCATTTGGATGCTGCTTTGCTGGGGTAAACATACTGACGTGGACTCAGGTGAAAGACTAAGGCAGACATAGGAGAGAGGATGTTCTTTCTGCTAAAGCAAGCATGTGAAAGGACATGTGATGAAGGATTCTTTGCTAACAAATATGCACGTATTCGTTCACCTTACATTGCATAGTTAAGCTGCATTTGTCTGGACTCGATAGAGAGAAACTCACCAAAAATTTCTGGTGGTATGTTGCAGTTTCTTGCTGTTTCTGCAGAATCGGGCCAATTGGCCCTATATGTAGCTCATGAACAAAGGGAAACATTGTAGGTTTTCAAAACATGTTTGCCTCCTGTTTCCTTTTCCTAGTTTTATGCATTGCTCCGGTTGATATTGATGTTCTTTCTTCCCTTCATCCTGTTTTTAGGGAATAGTGCCAAGCCTCCTTAGATGAAGTGGGGGCTCCTGAAGCCATTCTGCAATGGTGCCTCCCACCCTGTGTGGAGGTTTCATTGTGTTTCTGTCTTGATGTTCAGTTATCTGAGGGCTTTTTGTACTCCAGTTGAAGATGGTGAACCTGTATATAATGTGAAAGAAATTATTCCTTGGCCTATGAATCTCATTGGTCCCAGATGTCCTAGCCAGCCTCTATCTCTGACCCCTTCAAAAGCAGGAGGAGACTGGGTTGCTGCTTCCAGCAGCCTCTGTTTCTACCCAACCCTCAACGGAAGCTACTGTCTATTCAGCATGAGAACCCAACAGCCAGCCTGAGCCCTGTCCAGTATTTCCCCGGACTTCAGAGCACAGGGCCACTGAGTGTTAGTGTCAGCTGGGTCCTACTGTCAGAGCACACCTCCCCTTCTTGCATAATGCTTGGCTACCCATCTCTCTCCTTTGATGGTCCTGTGGATGCTGTGTGAGGGTCAGGTCAACAGGGTGGTATTGACATAGCCACCTGACCTTTGGCAGGGGTCTCTCCTGGGAAACAAGTGGTGTGTTTGAGTGACTCGTGGAAGTAAGATCCCTTGCCTAGCTCTGTACCGCTGCTTGGAGTTTCTGTGATAGGAGACCACATTTCTCAGAGGGCCTAAATGCACAGTGAGCCTAGCATCTCCTGTAAGCTTTCTGAAGCCTGTGGTATGGGAGCTACATGGCCCGTGGGCCTTCAGGAATGCGTGGGAAATTAGCTTGTTCTCACTTCTGAGCTCTATCTGTTATTCTGACTAATGTATGAAGGAAGCCCCTTGAGTCAAGCCTGTACTAGGAAAACATCCCAGGGAGTACCCTTAACTTTCCAGAACCTTCCTGCTGGAAGGAAAAGGGGCTTTGATGAGCTTTGTCCCACAAGCCTGCTCTGCTCCAGTAATGTTTAGATTGGTCGTCTCTAGGAAAAGAACACTATGCATATTCATGAATCCTGTCTTTCTGAACAGACTATTGGGAAGCTTACCTTCTTCTTTCAGTGTTTCATCAAAGGGCGAGCCCAAGTGTTTGGGTTTCCAAAGCTGGTTTGGCATTTGGGGATAACAAAAATTTAGATGTCTGCACAAAGAACCACCCGTGTCTGTTACCTTTTTAAAGACATGGTCTTCACATAGCCCTAACTGGGCTAGAAGTCACTATATAAACCAGGCTGGCCTTGAACTCACAGGGATCTGACTGCCTCTGCCTCTGCCTCTGCCTCTGCCTCTGCCTCTGCCTCTGCCTCTGCCTCTGCCTCTGCCTCTGCCTCTGCCTCTGCCTCTGCCTCTGCCTCTGCCTCTGCCTCTGCCTCTGCCTCTGCCTCTGCCTCTGCCTCTGCCTCTGCCTCTGTAGTGCCAGAATTAAAGTGTATTCCACAAAACATAGCTCAACTAGCCAGTTCTTGAGTTTAGGTGGAGCTGCGGAAGCGGATGTTATAACCCACTTTGGAGAAAAAGGGAAATCCTTTCTCAGGGTCTGGAGAGATGGTGCAATGCTTAAGGGCACTGACTGCTCTTCTACCTGGTTCAATTCCAGCACCTGTAGATGGTGCACAGATCTCTGTACCTTCAGTTGCAGTTTAGTTCTGATGTCTTTTTGTGGACTACGTAGATACCAAGCACACGTGTAGTATACATCCAGACATGCATGTAAAACACCCATAGGCATATATAGAATAAGAAAACTTAAATTAAAAAACCAATTAAGAAAGAAAGGAAACCTTTCCTCCTTCTATCCAAACTGTAACTGTTTATTCTGCCATTAGGTAATGACCTATCACCCCATTGTCCCTCTGACTCTGTGAGACACAAGCTACATCTGTATAGGCCCTTCATGTTCCTGGCTTATCTCTCTGCTACTCAAGGTTCTCCAGGGGAACAGAATATTGAATATATGATTACAAAGAGATTTACTAGAGTGTCTCACACCATTGGCATCCATCTGTAAGCTAGAGAAACAGAGAATGCAGCAGCTGGTAGGTTTAAGAAACTGAAAGCACCAGAATGAAGAGACCTATGATATCGTTCCAGCCTGAGGCTGAAGGCCTGAAACGTCCCAAGAGAGATGCTGCGATGAGTCTGTATAAAAAGGCTGGTGAAGCTGGACTCTGACTTCCTCAGGCCTTGGCAGCAGCAGATACACTGGCATAGGTGGAGTGGAGCTCGCGTGCTCTGTCTGGCTTCCTCTTTTTCTACTCTCACTCCGTCTGACACACAGCCAATCCCATTGTTCCATAAGCACCCACAACATTTCCCTCTCAGCTGCAGCCTCACAGGACAGACATCTCTGGAAATCTCTCTATAGATGTGCTAAGGAGGATGATCCACCAACCTCCCAAGTGTGTCTCAACCTAGCTGGCCATCTATTCTCCCTCTGTACCCCTGGGCTTCTGGAACAGTTATTGGAAGCTCTACCCTATCCAGGTCCTTCATACCTATTTGTCCTTTCTGCCTTCAGAACTCATGTGCATGAGAGGGTTGGAGAACACATCTTTCCGGTCACAGGATCACAATGTGTAAGGGTGGATGTAGCTGTGATATGCACCCAGGAGACACCTTCCCTCATCCTCAGTTTCTCTTTGACATTCAAGGAAGGCCTTGGGTATTTTTGTACTGTGATTGTTTGGTGAATCTGCTCCCTTCTCTCTTTTCCTCCCTCCCTCTGGCCCCCTTCATCTTGTCCCCTTCTCCCTTATTTTCTGTCTTTATCTTGCCTTCTTCCCACCTTGGTCTCAAAAAGAGTTTACTGAAAGACAAAATTGCAAGTTTATTAAGCCCTAATTGGTTATTATTAGAGATTCATGGATCAGGGCAGCCACTATTCTCTGAGATAGAATGAGAACTCCCACAGGGCAGAGACAGAACAGTGGGTTTTCTAAGGTAGGAACAAGGAACTGGAACAATAGGCAGACAAGGTAATTGGTTAATATGAAGTTGCTTCACGCTCTCATTTTTACTAAGAGTTAAAGCTGAGCGGACTTCCCATTACTTTGGCTCAAGCAGGCTAGAAAATCCCTTTTCATAGAAGATTTATGTGGATGGGTGTTTTGTCTGTCTGTCTGTACATGTGTGTGTGTGTAGGGCCTGAGAAGAGGCCTATGATTCTCTACAACTGGAGTTACAAACCTTTGTTAGCTGCCACATGAATGCTGAAAACAAGCCTGGTTCTTGGCAAGAGCAGCAAGTGCTCTTAGCTACTGAACCATCTCTCCAGCCCCTTGGCTGGAAACTCTTATTTTCAGAAAAACTAGTCTGTTTTGGGACCTACCTGCTTCCTTGAAGCTTTAGGTTGTGTGGAGTGTTCAAAGAGAGTGATTCCTTTGGTTCTGGGAGCTAAGCCCTCAGGGAGAAACATGGACTACCATATTTATTTAGTAAGATATGTAAACTGCATAGCCACCTCTGCCCACACTCATGTACCTTGAGACTCATACGATGCAGGTAGAAGTACCAGGTAGAAATCAGCAGATCTGGAACTCTGCCTGCGTCTCTCAAGAATGCAATCCCTGTTTATAACCCTGTCAAACCCTAAGGAAATCATTTTGGTTTACTCAGGAACAACATGGGAAGTTTCTAGGGTTCTGCCTTTCTGTGGTCCAGTGTTCTAAGACCAAACCTCCATTCTCCAACAATCCATCTCTTCCCCTCCTCTCTCTGCCTCTCCCAATCCCCTCTCCGTCTCTACTCCCTCCTCATATTTCTTCTTTTCATCCACCTTTCTCCTCTTCCTCTTCTATTTTTTCTCTCCTCCTTCTCATTTCTTTCCTCCTCCCTCCTATTTGTCTTCTTTCTCTTTTCTAACCCCCTTTCTTTCTAAAAATAACCATTTAGCCTAGTACAAAACATGTTTCAGTTTCCGGACCTACGGTCATAACGACTTGTAACTAAAGGAGTTTTGCAAAGCCTTGGCACCTGTTGCCAGATGTGCAAAGCAGATGAAACAATGTTGCAGGAACGCTTATTATGAAGAGTCTGAGGTCACAAACGCAAACTGGGGAGAGTGAACAGGCTTGCCCGTGCTGCCTGTACCACTGGTTCTTTTCTGAATTGCCTCTGATTGCAGCTAGAATAACTCCGCTTTCTCATTCTACCACTTAAATATTTGATAAACATCCCAGTATGATATGTATCCACAGCTGTATTTAGGGATTTGAAGATGCAATCAAGTCTGAAGATCTGGGATCTCTAATAGGAAGGCTGAAGGGCCTCCTCCTGCCAGCTCCAAGTCAGAGGCTCTCCACTGTCCACCACCTTCCATTTCTTAGTCAAAGCTTAACCATTCTTCACTTTCAGAGTGATCCTTTCACCTACCCCTCTTCATGCTAGTGAATAGGCAAAATTTCCCTTCTTAATATGTACCAGTGTACATACTTGTGTAAATGAATATCCATATGTATTTGTGTATATTTATTAATTTGAATATATGTGCACATACATGTATATGTTATGTTAGTATACATTTCTTTTATTAAGACTTCCTAAGTCATAAAGTATAAATAAAAAAGGCATCCTTTTTATACAATAGAACCATTTTTATCATTTTCACATAAAAGGTTTTTTAAACTATTTATTCTTTGCAAGTTTCCCATCATGAACCCCATCTCACTCATCTCTCCATACCCTCATAACTGCCTTCTGCCCTTGCAACATCTCCTAAAAATGAAAATAAAATAAATCAAATCATAGAAAACATCTCCTTGTGGAAGCTGTAGTTTGTCACAATATGTCCCACAGTATACTCTTTTGTCCACACACCTTTACTTGCAAATGTTCATTGCAATGAGTCATTGGCCTGGTTAGAGGCCTCTGCCTTCTGCTACAGTATCAATACTGCATTCTCACAGGGACTCCTCTCAGATGTCCTGTTGATGCCCTGTGTTAAGAAGATCCTGTAGTTTTGGATCTGTAGGACTGACCTTTCACATGCTCCATCAGTTCAAATGATGAAAAAGATTTGCGGGTGGGTCAACTCAAAGCCCTGAATCTTGGCTTGGATAGTAGCTGAGTTGGTCAATCTGCCAAATCTCCTGCATCCACACCACCAGTGCAAGCTCTTCGACACTTCCCTGACTAACTCATATGATGCTGCAGCTGGGACCTCACGTTGACTCACCTGAGCTTTTGACACCAGGACCAGCTCTACTGTGCTGTTCAAGCAATGTGCAGGGCCTGCTCTCCTGAGAGTGCTGCAGCCAGTGAGAGGTAGGCCAGCTCTCCAGAATGCCACAGCCAGTCGGGGACAGGGTCAGCTCTGCACAGCTTTTGGACATTTATGAGATCCCAGGCAGCAGCCCAGACTATGGCCATCCATATGGTCTTTAGTGGTAATCTGAACCACAGGCATTGACCCAGATTCCTGCTGCTGCACAACCATGGACTTAGACATGGCTCTCAACAGCAGCATGGGCTGGGACTTCACCATGGCCTCAGGTGACAGAGCAGGCTACTCACAACAGGCTGTTCCTCTCTTCACAACACACAAACAGTTCCGCCTCTCTCGCTCCTATCTGTCCAACACATACTTGCGCATTCTCGTGGTTTCTGCTGCAGGTGGCCCACATGGCAACCGGCAGGAATTCTTCTCTCACTCAGGCCTCAGACTGACATGGAGTCAGGAGGATCTCTGGATATCTCTCCCAGACCATGCCACTTGACACGGCACTGGGCTGGTCTCTGGGTGTCTTCCTCCTCCTGGGCTGTGTGCCATGATGTCAGGCAGTCCTCTGGATGTTCTCAGGAGAGCCGGTGTTCTGTTCTGTTTTCTCTTTCCAATGTAAAAGTTTTTAATACTGAGCAGGATCATTTTTCAGAAACTGAATCTCCAAACTGTATTATTTTGCACTAGATCATTGTATAACAGGGAAATGTTCCCTCTTCTTCAAGCTTCCAAAAAAAAAAAAAAAAAGAATGATCTTAAATGTTCACTGTGATCTTACAGAAGTTTTAAAAGATAATTGTGCTATTTTAGACAAGAGAGTTGTTTTCATTTTTTCATTTCTGTTGATGTTATTCAGCTGGCTTTTGCTGTCTATTCTGTGTCAGAGAGGTGGAGCTCAGGAATCGTCTCCTGTCCTTGCAAAGCTCAGACAAACAGTCAGAAAGAAATGTATCACATGTTAACTTTAGGCTGCGATCAACACTATGAAGAAAAATAAAATGAAGTAAGGCACGGGAAGATGAGTGAAGGCGGGTAATGGAGAAAGGTAGGATTATTAGGTGATTAGGAGTGGAAATGCATCCTGACAGCAGATGGAACCCTGGGAAATCTAAGAGGATTGTTCTGCGCAGTGATAGTGGACTAAGGTGGGAAAGAAAGGATGCTGGGAAGCAGGGAAGCTGAAGAAAGAGCCAGAGGGAGGCCGAGTGGAAAATATTTGCTCCAGTGAACAGAGCCACTCTTGGGCCTACATGAAATCTTGCAGGTTAATATAAAGGCCTTAGACTTTTTAAGTGTCTTGAAGTTAGATTTGTGTGTTTTTAAGAAGCAGAGCAGTTAGACAGATAATAACATGGTCAGTCTTAGGAGGCCTGCTGGAGAAGCAGAGAGGGAAGGAGAGAAAATAGAAGGAGGGAAGGAAGGAGGGGATGAGTGAAAGAAAGCCTCTAAAGTGAGCCAATGTGACTGGTGCTGACAGTCACAGAGAAGGTAGGAATGGATGGCTCTACTTAGAATCTGCCTTGAAGGAAACACAGTGGACTCCCTGGTAGCTGATGATGAGTGTAATTGCAAAAGAACATAATAGTGACCCATGAGTCTTTGATACGTGATGATACCATTGACTGACATGGTTACAGTGTGGCTTAGAAGGGGCTCAGGGTTTAGAATTAAAACTTGGATATGTTTATTAAATATATACAAAATATAGATATCCAGAGGAGGTGTCTTAGTGTTTTACTGCTGTGAACAGCAAGCATGTGGATGAAAGTTTGATCACCAGCACCCATGTAAAAAGGGAGTAGTGGTATCTATCCCTGTAATCCCAGTTCTAGAAAAATGGGGGCAGGAATACCCTCCTGCCTCACAGGCCAGCTAGCCTTTCTCTTGGCAAGCTCCAGGCCAGTGAGAGACTCTGACTCAAAGAAACAGAAAGGTCCCTGAAGAACAGAACAGAAGACTGACAACTTGCCTCCACATACACCTGCACATTTGTATGTGCACACACACAAACACAAACACACACACACACACACACACACACACACACACAGCCCATCAATAAACCAATGATGAAATAATATCAAATTTTGCCACTCCCCACTTCCAATATTAGCCAGCTGGAAAGGATGTGAAAAATGTTTGGTTTTATTTTGCTTTTTATATCAAAGGTGACTACCCCATTAAGGCTCAGTATTATACAATTGTTCCCAACTTGTGAAACTTTTATGCAAAGAATCCAAGATTTTTTTGGTTCTGTCTTTATATTTATTTTTTAAATTGGATATTTTATTTAATTACATTTCAAATGATATCCCCTTTCTTGGTTTCCCCTCTGCAAACGCCCTATACAATCCCTCCTTACCCTGTTTCTTGAGAGTGCTTCCCCACCCATCCACCTGCCTCACTGCCCTAGCATTCCTCTACACTGGAGCATGCAGACTTCACAGGACCAAGGGTCTCCCCTCCAACTGATGCCAAATCCCCTCCAGCTCCTTCAGTTCTTTCCCTAACTCCTCCATTGGGGTCTCTGTGATCAGTGCAATGGTTGGCTGTAAGCATTTACCTCTGTATTTGTCAGGATCCAGAGACAGCTGCATCAGGTTTCTGTCAGCAAGAAGTTCTTGGCATCAGCAATATTGTCTGGATTTGGTTTCTGTATGTGGGATGGATCCCCAGGTGGAGGAGTTCTCTGGATGGCCTTTCCTTAAGTCTCTGCTCTACTCTTTGGCCTGGTATTTCCTTTAGACAGGAGCAATTCTGGGTTAAAATTTTGGACATTGATGGGTAGCCCTATCCTTCAATGGGGAGTCATGCCTAATCTATAGTTTATGGTCTCCACAGGTTCTCCCTCCCCTTTTGGGGGAATTTTAGATAATGTCATCCCCGTGGGGTTCTAGGAGACTCTTGCTTTCCTGGCATCTGGAACTTTCTAGTTGGTAACCCCAGTTCCCGATTCCCCCATTACTACACAGCTCTGTTCAATTTCCTGCCCCTCTGTACATCTCCTCTATCTCCTTCCATACCAGATTCTGCCCCTTTTTACCTTTGCCTACCTCTCTTTCTCCCAAGTCCCTAACACCCGCTACTGCCCTTGATTCTTTGTTCCACCTTCTAATTAAGACTGAAGCATCCACTCTTTGGACTTCCTTCCTCTTGAACTTCATGTGGTCCATGAGTTGCATCATGGGTATTCCAAGCTCTTTGCCTAATATTCACTTATCAGTGAGTACACAGCATGTGTGTTCTTTTGTGACTGAGCTACTTCACTCCGGATGACATTTTCTAGATTTGTCCAAGAATTTCATGTAGTCATTGTTTTAAAAAGCTGAGTAGAATTCCATTGTGTAAATGAAACACATTTTCTGTAGCCATTGCTCTGTTGAGGGACATCTGGGTTCTTTATAGCTTCTGGCTATTATAAATAAGGCTGCTATGAACACAGTGGAGCATGTGTCCTTATTACATGTTGGAGCATCTTTTGGGTATATGCCCAGGAGTGGTATAGCTAGGTCCTCAAATAGTACTATATTCAATTTTCTCAGGAACCTCCAGACTGATTTCCAGAGTGGTTGTACCAGTCTGCAATCCCACCAACAATGGAGGAGTTTTCCTCTTTCCCTACATCCTTGCCAGCATCTGTTGTCACCTGAGTTTTTGATCTTAGCCATTTTCACTGGTGTGAGGTGGAAACTCAGGCTTGTTTTGATTTGCATTTCCCTGATGACTACGGATGCTGAACATTTCTCTTTTTTTCTCTTTTCTTTTCTTTCTTTTCTTTTTTTTTTGCTTAATGTAATTTTTTAGATATTTTAATCTATATTTCAAATTTATAACCCTTTCCTGTTTTCCATCCATAAAGTCCCTATCTCATTACCCTTTCCCTTCTTCTATAAGGTTATTCTTCCACCCAACCACCCACCCCTTCCTGCCTTCCTATCTTGTCATCCCCCTACACTGGGGGGGGGTCCAGCCTTGGCAGGACCAAGGGCTTCTCCTCCCATTGGTGCCCAACAATTCCATCCTTTGCTATATATGCAGCTGGAGCCATGGGTCTGTCCATGTGTACTCTTTGGATGGTGGTTTAGTCCCTGAGAGCTCTGGTTGGCTGGTATTGTTCTTAAGGGGTTGCCAGCACCTTCAGCTCCTTCAATCATTTCTCTAACTCCTTCAATGGGGACCCTGTCCTCAGTTCAATGACTGGCTGTGAGTATCTGCCTCTGTATTTGTCAGGCTCTGGCAGAGCCTCTTAGGAGACAGCTACATCAGGCTCCTGTCAGCATGCACTTCTTAGCATCAGCAATATTGTCTGGGTTTGGTGACCGTATGTATATGGTTTGGCTCCCTAGGTGGGACAGGCTCTGAATGGACATTTTTTTAGTCTCTTCTCCAAACTTTGTCTCTTTCTCTCCTCCTATGAATATTTTTGTTCCCCCTTCTAAGAAGGACTGAAGCATCTGCAATTTGGTCATCTGTCTTGAGATTCCTGTGGTCTGTGAATTGTATCTTGGGTAATCCGAGCATTTGAGCTAATATCCACTTATCAGAGAGTGCATACCATGTGTGTTTTTTTCTGATTTTGTTACTTCACTCAGGATGATATTTTCTAGTTCCATCCATTTTCCTAAGAATTTCATGAAGTCATTGTTTTTGATAGCTGAGTAGTATTCCATCGTGTAGATGTACCACATTTTCTGAATCCATCCCTCTGTTAAGGGACATTTGGGTTCTTTCCAGCTTCTGGCTATTATAAATAAGGCTGCTATGAACATAGTGGAGCATGTGTCCTTGTTATATGTTGGAGCATCTTTTGGATATGAGCCCAGGAGTGGTATAGCTGGGTCCTCAAATAGTACTATATTCAATTTTCTCAGGAACCTCCAGACTGATTTCCAGAGTGGTTGTACAAGCTTGCAATCTCACCATCAGTGGAGGAGTGTTCATCTTTCTCCACATCCTTGCCAGCATCTGTTGTCATCTGAGGTTTTGATCTTAGCAATTCTGACTGGTGTGAGGTGGAATCTCAGGGTTGTTTTGATTTGCATTTCCCTGATGACTAAGGATGTTCTTTAGGTGCTTTGCAGCCATTCAAGTTTCCTCAGTTGAGAATTCTCTGCTTAGCTCTGTGCCCCATTTTAATAGGGTTATTTGGTTCTCTGAAGTCTAACTTCTTGAATTCTTTGTATATATTGGATATTAGCCCTTTATCAGAGGTAGGATTGGTAAAAGCTTTTCCCAATCTGTTGGTTGATGTTTTGTCCTAATGACAGTGTTCTTTGTCTTACAGAAACTTTGAAATTTTATGAGGTCCCATTTGTTGATTCTTGATTTTAGAGCATAAGCCATTGGTTTCTCTTCAAGAAAATTTCTCCTATGCCCATGTGTTCAAGGCTTTCCCCCACTTTCTCTTCTATTAGATTTAGTGTATCTCATTTTATGTGGAAGTCCTTGATCCACTTGGACTTGAGCTTTGTACAGGGAGATAAGAAAAGATCAATTTGCATTCTTCTACATGCTGACCATCAGTTGAAACAGCACCCTTTGTTAAAAATGCTGTCTTTTTCCCACTGTATGGTTTTAGCTTCTTTGTCAAGATCAAGTGACCATAGGTGTGTGGGTTTATTTCTGGGTCTTCAATTTTATTCCACTGGTTTATCTGCCTGTGTTTGTACCAATATGATACAGTTTTTATCACTATTGCTCGGTAGTACAGCTTGAGGTTAGGGATGGTGATTTCCCCAGAAGTTCTTTTATTATTGAGGATAGTTTACGCTCTCCTGGATTTTTTTTTTTGTTATTCCAAATGAATATGCAAATTGCACTTTCTAACTGGATAAAGAATTGAGTTGGAATTTTGAAGGGGATTGCATTTAATATGTAGATTGCTTTCAGCAGGATGGCCATTTTTACTATATTAATCCTGCCAATCCATGAGCTGGGAGATATTTCCATCTTCTGAAGTCTTCTTCAATTTTTTTTTATTCAGCCACTTGAAGTTATTGTCATATAGATCTTTCACTTGTTTGGTTAGCATCATCCCAAGATATTTTATATTATTTGTGACAATTGTAAAAGGGTGTTGAATTTTGACAAATGCCTTTTCAGAATCTAATGAGATAATCATGTAGTTCTTTTTGAGTTTGTTTATACGGTGCAGTATGTTGATGGATTTTGTATATTGAACCATCCCTGCATCCCTGGGATGAAGCCTACTTGATGATTGTCGCGTTAAATAATAATAATAATAATAATAATAATAATAATAATAATAATAATAATAAATGCACCATCTCACACTAGCACAGGCTACTCTCTGACTCCAGAGACCTTCTCACTGTGTCCATGGCTGGCCCCATGTAGCGACCGCCCATCTCGTGGTTAGCTGTCACAAATCCCTATAACCCAGTAAAATCAAACCTCTAGAGGCTTGTAACTTATGTCAGATTTTTCAGCAATTCTCAACCAAGAAAACACCCAAACAAAGAACTTAAAGTCTATAAATAATGATATAAGCTACCGACTTAGATTGGGCAAATTGTCATTCAATAATCTATCCCTTATATGCTATTCATAGCTACCTGTGGCTACCTAAATCCACACATATCTGGGTCCTCCTTATCTTCTTCAGTCTTCCTTCTTCCTCTCCCTCCTATCTCTACATCTCTCAAAAACTCTCAGCCTGCCCTCCTTTTCTACTGTTGAATCACAGGCTCTAGGCTTGTCTTTCACCTGCCCTCACTGTTTATAGACAGCAATCATTTTGATGTGCTCTTGGATTCAGTTTGCATGAATTTTATTGAGTATTTTTGCATCTATACTCATATGGGAAATTGTTCTGAAGTTCTCTTTCTGTCTTGGGTCTTTCTGTGGTTTTGGTATCAGCACAACTGCATCTTCATAGAAGAAATTGGGTAGGGTTACCTGCATTTGTATTTGTGGAATAGTTTGAATATTGGTATTAGGTCTTCTTTGAAGATCTGATAGATTTCTGCACTAAACCCATCTGGTCCTGGGCTTTTTTGAGGGGGAGACTTTCGATAACTATTTCTATTTCTTTAGGGATTAATGGACTATTTAGATGATTTATCTGATCCTGATTTCACTTTGGTACCTGGTATCGGTCCATTTCCTCCAGATTTTCCAGTTTTGTTGAGTATATGCTTCTGTAGTAGGATCTGATGATTTTTTGGATTTCCTCTGTTTCTGTTGTTTTGTTTCCCTTTTCATTTCTTATTTTGTTAATTTGGATACTGTCTGTATGCCCTCTGGTTAGTCTGGCTAAGGGTTTATCTATCTTGTGCTTTTTCCTTAAAAAAAAAAAAAAGCTCCTGGTTTTGTTGATTCTTTGTATAGTACTTTTTGTTTCTACATGGCTGATTTGAGCCCTGAGTTTGATTATTTCAGACCATCTACTCCTTTTGGGTGTGTTTGCTTCTTTTTGTTCTAGAGCTTTTAGGTGTGTTGTCATGCTGATAGGGTATGTTCTCTCCGGTTTCTTTTGGGAGTCACTCAGAGCTATGAACTTTCCTCTTACCACTGCTTTCATTGTGTCCCATAAGTATGGGTATGTTTTGCCTTCATTTTCATTAAACTCTAAAAAGTCTTTAATTTCTTTCTTTATTTCTTCCTTGACCAGGTTATCATTGAGTAGAGCATTGTTCAATTTCCATGTGTATGTGAGCTTTCTGTTGTTTTTGTTGTTATTGAAGACCAGCCTTAGTCCATGGTGATCTGATAAGATGCATGGGATTGTTTCAATCTTCTTGTATCTGTTGAGGCCTGTTTTGTGACCAATTATATGGTCAACTTTAGAGAAAATACCAGAAGCTGCTGAGAAGAAAGTATATTATTTTGTTTTAGGATGAAATATTTTATAGGCATCTGTTCAATCTATTTGGTTCATAGCTTTGTTAGTTTCACCGTGTCTCTGTTTAGTTTCTATTTCCATGATCTGTTCATTGATGAGAGTGGTGTGTTGAAGTCTACCACTATTATTGTATGAAGTACAATGTGTGGTATGAGGTTGAGTAAAGTTTCTTTGATGAATGTGGGTGACCTTGCAGTTGGAGCATAAATGTTCAGATTTGAGAGTTCATCTTGGTAGATTTTTCCTTTGATGAATGTGAAGAGTCCTTCCTTAACTTTTTTTTTGGTAACTTTTGGTTGAAAATTGATTTTATTTGATATTAGAATGGCTACTCCAGCTTGTTTCTTGGGGCCATTAGCTTGGAAAATTATGTTACAGCTTTTATTCTGAGGTACTGTCTGTCTTTGTCACTGAGGTACATTGCCTGTACCTCAGCAAAATGTTTTGTCCTGTTTATGTATCCAGTTTGTTAGTCTATGTCTTTTTATTGGGGAATTGATTCCACTGGTGTTAAGAGATATTAAGGAATAGTGATTGCTGCTTCCTGTAAATTTTGTTGTTAGAGCAGGAATTATGGTTATGTGGATATATTCTTTTTCTTTAGTTGAAAGATTACTTATCTGCCTTTTCTAGGATGTAGTTTTTCTCCTTGTATTGAAGTTTTCCATCTATTTTCCTTTGTAGGGCTCGATTTGTGGAAAAATATTTTGTAAATTTGGTTTTGTCACGGAATATCTTGGTTTTTCCATCTATGGTAATTGAGTGTTTTGCTGGATGTAGTAGCCTGGTCTGGCATTTTTGTTCTCTTAGGGTCTGTCTGACATCTGCCCATGATCTTCTGACTTTCATAGTCTCTGGTGAGAAGTCTGGTGTCATTCTGATAGGTCTGCATTTATATGTTACTTGACCTTTTTCCCTTACTGCTTTTAATATTCTTTCTTTGTTTTGTGCATTTGGTGTTTTGACTATTATGTGACAGGAGGAGTTTCTTTTCTGGTCCTATCTATTTGGAGTTCTGTAGGCTTCTTGTATGTTTCTGGGCATCTCTTTCTTTAGGTTAGGGAAGTTTTCTTCTATGATTTTGTTGAAGATATTTACTGGTCCTTTGAGTTGGGAGTCTTCACTCTCTTCTATACCTATTATCCTTAGGTTTGATCTCACTGTGTCCAGGATTTCCTGAATGTTTTGAGTTAGTTTTTTTTTCACTTTTCATTTTCTTTGACTGTTGTGTCAATGTTTTCTATGGTATCTTTTGCACCTGAGACTCTCTCTTCTATCTCTTGTATTGTGTTGGTGATGCTTGCGTAGTGTGACCTCTTTCCTAGGTTTTCTATCTCCAGGGTTATCTCCCTTTGTGATTTCTTTTTTTTTTCTTTAAAAGTTGTTTTCTACTTTCCTTTGTGATTTCTTTACTGTTTCTATTTCCTTTTTTATATCCTGGATGGTTTTGTTGAATTCCTTCACCTGTTTGATTGTATTTTCCTGTAATTCTTTAAGGGATTTCTGTGTTTCTTCTTTAAGGTATTCTACCTTTTCACCTGTGTTCTCCTGTACTTAAGGAGTTATTTATGTCCGCCTTAAAGTCCTCAAGGTGATTTTAAATCAGAGTCTTGCTTTTCTCTTGCGTTGTGGTATCCAGGGCTTGCTGTGGTGGGAGAACTGGGTTCTGATGATGCCAAGTAGGTTTGGTTTCTGTTGCTTATATTCTTGCACTTGCTTCTCACCACCTGGTCATCTTTGGTTTTAGCTGGTCTTGCTGTCTCTGACTGTAGCTTGTTTCTCCTGTAAGCCCATGTGTCAGCACTCTTGGGAGTCTGTCTGGGCAGAGTTTGGGTATGGAGAGCTGTGGTACAGGGTCAGCTCCAGATGCCAATAGAAACCAGAAGCAGAATTCAAGATTTTCCACTTTGTAAAATGGCTAAGCATATCTCCCCACCTGGTACAACTTTTGTTTAGCAAGAGGCATGCTATATTCCCAAAACATTATGACCAGGAAAAGCTTATTCCTTACCCTTCCTTTAACCTCTTTCAAGTGTCAATTATGAATTGGACAATGATAGGAGACATATAGGTGACAATCCCCCACTTTCACTTTAATAAAATTTATATGAACTCTCTGCTCTGGTGTGCTTGCTAACCCAGTTTAGATTGTGGAACACCCTTTCTACAAATAAGAATTGCCTTCTCTGATTACTTTTGATTTACTCGTGTATTTCTTTCTGTGGGTTTGAAATTATGCTTTTTCCAATGAGATTGAGTCTATGAGAGTATGAGCTAGGCTGCTGAGTTGAGTTAGAAGAAAGACTGAAAGATACACCAGAAGGAGGATATTTTCCATCCACCTTTGAACATTTCTTTAAAATCCATTCCTCCTTGTGGAACTACTAGGTCAAAGGCATTCCTCATACACTGAAAACTCTTTCTAAATATGACACATCACTTCTCCAAAACATCACCTCAATTTCATTTTCCATTATCATATCCATGCCCAGTTCTGCCCATGGCAGAGAATACATCATGTTTTAGCAAACTTAATAAGCAAAAAACATAACATACAGATTTTAACTTGCAATTTTTCACCTTATGGTGAACGTGGAAAATTTTCCATGTTCTGTGTTTATTTCTTATTTGTGTTTCTTAGTAATTATCTCTATTATTGTATTTTTTCTATTATAACAATGTAGCCTTTTTACAATTATTGAAGCATTCTTAATGTGTTAGGAAATTGATCCTACCACTATTGCTGACAAAGTCGTTGACTTACTCTTTCCTAATTCATGTCCTATGTTTCTAACTGTAGTAGTTACAGTGAAACATAACTACGCAAGTTCATATTACCTCAATCAATTCTCTTTGTCTTTTTTTTTCCGGGGCTGGGGACCGAACCCAGGGCCTTGCGCTTGCTAAACAAGCACCCTACCACTAGGCTAAATCCCCAACCCCTCAATCAATTCTCTTTAGACTTGTTTATTTTATACATATGTTTGAATGCCTTTGCACTACATGTTTGCCTATGAACCACATGTGTGCAGTGCCTTTGGAAGCCAGAAGAAGCTACTAGATCCCATGGAATTTGAGTTATCGATGGTTGTGAACCTTCATGCTGGTGATGGGAATGGAACCTGTGAACTCTTCAAGAGCAGCTCTTAGCCACTTACCTATCTCTATCTCTCCAGTCACCCACCAGTGGTTTTCTGTTTTGCCATTATATTAAAAAATATTCTCTGCTCAACTATATTTTTATAAATACTAGAGATCTATTTTTATGGGAGTTGGGCCAAATTTTATTAATAGACTTTATAAGATAAATTGAGTGACTTACACTTTCCTCTATCTTATTATCCTATTTATAGGCTGGAACTTGTATGTTTTCTTAAGTTCAGAAGGATTCCATAGTCATTACACATCTCTCAGTCACTACACATCCATAGTCATTACACATCTCTCAGTCACTACACATCCATGGTCATTACACATCTCTCAGTCACTACACATCCATGGTCATTACACATCTCTCAGTCACTACACATCCATGGTCATTACACATCTCTCAGTCACTACACATCCATGGTCATTACACATCTCTCAGTCACTACACATCCATAGTCATTACACATCTCTCAGTCACTACACATCCATGGTCATTACACATCTCTCAGTCACTACACATCCATGGTCATTACACATCACCTTCCAGGGCAGTGTGTAGACACACTCTCCTGTCTCTTCCAAGACTTCTAGTCCATTTCAGGATCTTGCTTCCTCTTGATCAAATTTTTCTAATTTATTATTTTCAGCACTATATTTTTACATGTTGATGGAATTCATTAGCATATAACTGTGCATAATATTATCTCCTAATCATAATTACTTTATCAGCATATGTTATGTGCTTTTTCTTAATTCTAATTTTCTTTATCCCTCTATTTTTCATAACTAGGGTTACAAAAGTTTTTGATATTATTGGGTTCTTCCCAGGATCAAGTCTCAAAGTTCTTGAAGAACACTAATGTTTTCCCTCGAAAATTTGTAAGTTTCTTGTTTGCTCACTGTTACTGCCCTGGTTTCCTTGACTCCCCTGCCTTGTCTTTGTCTCAGTACTTTGTGTATGTCCCATGCAGCCATCACTGGCCTTGACCACGGTTCTGCCTCTGTTCTCAAGAGTAATGGACCTTTATGCCTCAGCAAGGCAGGGGCATCTGAGGTCATACAAACTTCCGTCCCTGGCATACTCCTCTATGGATGTGTACCAGCAATCTCATTGCCACTGGGGTTCTGAAATATCATGTGACCCAAATGACCAATACCTGTAGGTGTGGCAGCGCCCTCCTCCCATCATTCTGACAGGCACTGAGCTGACCAAAGCTCCTTTAATCAAAGGCATATGGAGAGTAAGAGCCTGGAGGACACACATTCTAAATCCTAAACCCAGGGAGTTTCCTTTCCTTACTCCCTTAATCTCAACAAAGCCATCCATTTCAACCAGTTTGATTTTCTTCAGCTCAATAAACCCTTGCTTCTGATTAGTAAGATTTCAATGTTACTTCTATTTTAATTTGTTTTAGTTTAACCCTCTCAGTCAGTTTTATATAAAGATAAAGACTTGTTCAGCTTTCTAAGCCTTATTTCATTCTCCCCATTAATTTCTTCTTTATTTTAATTTTTTCCCTTTGGAGACAGGCTCTTTCTATATAGCCTTGCCTGTCCTGGAACACCATATAGACCAGGCTGGCCTTGAACTCACAGAGATCCACCTGCTTCTGCTTCCTGATCACTTGAATTTAAAATGTATGTCTCTAACCCCAGCACTTTCCTTATTATTATTTTACAAAGTCAAGTAACTATAACAATCAAGAAAATGTTGTTGAGCTGGGAATGATAGCAGACACCTGTCTTCTGAATGCTCAGGAGGAAGGCTATTGAAGGAAGGTCATGAGTTTATGGCGAGTATGCTCCATAGTGAGACATCCTCCCTGCAATATAAACAAGCAAACAAAAACCCAGGATATCTATTGCATATACATACATCGCTTTCCTTTGTTCAATTTCCCCTTCAGCTGTCTGGTTTATAAAATGGGATTCAAAGGCAATATTCCCAATGATGCACCCGAATAAGAGTTGCTGGATATTCTTCTATTTCAGGATCTTAAACCCAGAGTGAATTTGGCCATAGCTGTATAAAAGCGAAGTACCACCCTATCCACAATTTATACAACAGACATTTAAAGAGCTTGATCTTCCCCGCTCACACAGCTGCTGGAATGATAGGGACCCTTCAAGATGCATTGTTCTAGAACCATGAGTCTCAATGTCACGGAACAGAGGCTCTACTCTTATGGCGCTTAAGCCTTGTCACAGAAAGGCAAGCAACTGTGCTAGCAACAAATGACATGAAACTGCTTGAAGAATATGAAGAAAGGCCAATGCAGCTTCATGCCTGTAATCCCAGCACTTGAGCGACTGAGGCAGGGGGATGCTGAGTTCTCAGGCGGCATGAACTAAGCATGATCTTAGACAAAAAATGAAGTGACACCTAGATTATATTGTAAGAACCCATTCTGGAACTAAACCAACCCCCACAAATGGTGAAGGCTGTACATACAAAGACTCAGGACTGGGGGTTAGCCAGGAGCCAGAAGTAGTAAGACAGAGGAGCTGAGGGGCAACATTTGAGGAGAACATTGACAAGCTTAGAAGAGAGAATAGGACAGAGAATTATCCTGGAGGAGAGAATTGAGACACTGCTCTAGGGGGTTAGAGAGAGGGATCAGTTTCTGTTATTGCAGAGGACCCAAGTTTGGTTCTCAGGGCCCTCATCATCATGGCTTAAATTGCCTGTAATTCTAGTTCAAGGGAATCTAGTTCCCTCTTTTGGCCTCTTCAACTACTACACTCTGTAAAACACACACACACACACACACACAGACACACACACACACAGACACACACACACACAGACACACACACGGAGAGACAGAGAAGACAAGAGGGGAAAAGAAGGGGAGAGAGGGAGAGAGAAGGGAGAGAGCTGCAAAATATATAAATACAGCCTGCTGAGTCTGTATTTGTCGTTTGTATGTATAAGATTTCAGGGATGATTACTTTGTATTAGATAACCATTTAGAGGAATTATTCCTGGGAGAGGTTAATTCTCCTCTCCCTGCAGTCATTAGTTGCCTATAGCTCTTTGTCTAAGAGTGGGACCCTATGAGATTCTTTTCTCCTTCCAGATTAGCATGTCTTGATTTTGTCACTATTTATGTCTTGTTTAAGCAGCCATTTCGAAGAGACACATTCTCACAGCAGACTTCCTGGGCTTCTGGCTCTTATAATCTTTTAGCCATTTTTTTTCTGAGATTGGCCTTAGGTATTCGAGCTGTATTATAGACATATCCATTTGAACCAGGCTCCCCACAATCCATTGATCTCTGCCCTGGGTCCAGTTGTGGTTTTCTCTAATGCTTTTCACTTGCTTTAAAGAGAAGCTTCTTTTATAAGGGGTGAGGGCTATCCTTAGGTCTGGATATAAGAATACATTTTAATGAAGTTAGGAATTATGCTTATCTAGTAAAGTAGCAGTAGTAGATTTTCTTCTAAGACCCATGACTTTATTAGCCCAGTTTTGGTTTCAATAACCAAGCATTATTTTCCTCCTATCGAGTGGGCATCACATCCAGTTCAACAGATGTTAGTTATGCCAACATGTGAGCACCACTATTGTTGTTTAGAGTGATATTATAACATTCTGGCAAGTTTTGTGGTTCATGGGCTGCACAGATAGATAGGACTATTTAAAGAAAAAAGACGGACTTCAATCAAAACACAGCACAGAGAGAAGAGAAGGTGTTTCAGTCTTTGTTGTAGTGACAAAATATGGAAAAAAATTAAGGGAGGAACTATTTATTTTGACTTACAGTTTTAGTAATGATACAGCCTGGTCAGCAAAAGTCATTGTTTCTGACCCTTTGGTGAGGCAGAGAATTGTGATGAGGAAGGCCTGGTGGACAAGAGCTTCTGACTTCCCAGAAATAGGGAGTGGGAAATGGTAGTGTATCCTTAGAAGGCATACTGTCTCTTGGGTGAGCAACTTCCTCCTACTACACTCCATCTTTCCCAGACAAACTACTTCTCAATAACTGTTTGGAACATTAAATCCACTAACAAACAGTTTCTATCAATCAAGTCAAAGCCATCATGATCTAATCACTGGAAACACCCTCATGGACATATCCAATTCTGTGTTTCACTTATGTTAGGTGTTTTCCAAGCCTATAAAGTTGACAATTAAAAGTACACGTGACAGGAGGGTTTCCAGAAAAAAAGGGCAGCTGAGGTGTCAGCACTAAGAATGACCAGTCATCATGTGACAGCAGGTTCATCCATGTATTCATTCAGTGAACACCCACTACACTAGGTTTGAACTTTGCCTTGATGGCTGAAGCTGCTTCTTCTTCTTCTTCTTCTTCTTCTTCTTCTTCTTCTTCTTCTTCTTCTTCTTCTTCTTCTTCTTCTTCTTCTTCTTCTTCTTCTTCTTCTTCTTCTTCTTCTTCTTCTACCTCCTCCTCATCTTCTTCCTCCTCCTCCTCCTCTTATTCCTCTTCTTCAAAACATATTGCACTGTTCTTTCACTGATACGACTCATTTCAGGAAAAAGAAATTCTGTACCGATTTATTTTAGGGACAGGCCATTTCTCTCAGTCCTCCTTTTCAGACTATAGAATCTTCTAGCTTCTTGCAGTAGCTTTCTTGTTGCTGTAACAGAATGTCTGATGTGAGCTATTGGCATTTGTTCATGACTTTAGAGGGTTCTGCCCTACATCACTGGATTTATTGATTCTGGGCTTGTGGTAAGGGAGATCACTCCAGTTCTGAGTGCCTGTGGTAAGGCAGATTCTTCACTGCATGGTAGAAAGGAAGCGGAGGTGCAGAATAAGGCTGAAGACTGACACCGTGATCCACTTCCTCCACTTTAAAGTTTTCAGAATCTTCCAAAACAGCAGTAACATGTGTTAAGAAACAAGTATTCTGTGTGTGAGTCTCTAAGTAAGCATCCCATATATTCAAACCATAATGTGCCTCAAACAGGTTTCTCTTCAAATTCCTTATGAAGGTGAAATAGAATACTTACCGCCTTAAGTTCTTTCACCCTCTTCAAATCTTGCTCTGAGATGGTGTCCTTGACACTCCCAATCTCAGTGAGCAGGGTCTTCCCACTGGCCTTTATTGCTTCCCAGAGTCAAGATGCTCAGCCAGAATATCATCTAATAGTACTCCTTGCTTCTTTCCTTCAGAGACTTCTCAAGTGTCCACCACCCACCTTTTAAATTTGAACTTTTTCCATAGTGACCTGGAATATAATAAAAATATGAAGCCTGCTTGGCAATCCAGTGGCAGGGACATTGAAAAGTGAGAGTGGATCTGGCCTCATACCATGTGCCTCTATGCATGAAGATAAACCCCCAGACTAAAGCTCAGCTCAGAGGCCTAGACACAGGAGTTATTTTTTTTACACTAGGGAACTCACCTGTACCCTACTATAACCAGAGTGATATTATGCTTTCTTGGAAGTACAGGCTATCTAGGTTTATAGGATGTAGTTATAATGTTTCTTTGACACATAAAACATAAAAGCATTTACTTTTCAGTAGACACATCCCTTTCTCTATTGTAGAACAAGAACTTCAAGTGTCTACTTCATTCCCTGCTGTGCTGTGTACCCAGAGTATTTGACTTTTAGAGAGAAGAGATAAGAAAGCTAGACAGGAAGATAGATCTCTGGCAGACTGGACATTTAAAAAATGTACCGTCTGTCTTTAGTAAAATGTTAATTCCATGCAAATGGGACTTTCCCATTTAAAATAAATTATGTATATGTATGTTTTTTGTGTGCCTGTATGAGGTGGTTTTTTTTTGTTTGTTTGTTTGTTTTTTTTGTGTGTGCACAGCATACGTGCAGATAATTTTGAAGACCAAAGGGCATTGGATCCTCTGGAACTGGAGTCACAGAACGCTGCCTATTGTGGGGACTGAGAACTAAACAAAGGTTCTCTTAAAGCCTGAGGTTTGCTCATTTTAAAGCTATCTTTTCTTTAACTCTCAGAGTGTAGTGTATGCTCAGCAGAGACATGACAGTCTGGATAAAGGAACATGTTGTTTCTCCTCAAATTCTTCTCAAAGTTGTATGCTCAGCTTGGGTTCTTGTCCTGCATTCCTCTTTCCAAGCTCTCCCTTGATTTCAGTTTCCCCAGGAACTCACTTCCAAAGGGGTTTGTGAATCTCTTTGGGGATTTCCTCAAAGCAGCCAGAACAAATGTTTGGAATCATGACTGCTCAGGCATTCATGGTCTCTTTCAATTATCTTAACCTCGAAGGTTTGGAGTCTTTGAGGAGTAAAATTGCGCTGGGCTCTAGAGACAAAGGCCTGGGGGTTGCGGGTAGTTCTATTCTCAGGAGGTTTCTAGAGTTATCTGGGGACTGGATTCACATGGATAGTTGTATTCAAAGACTTCACAGGCAGCATCTCTGTCTTGTCACTTCCCCAGTGCATGAAGCCCCAGCAAAGTTCCAGCATATGTTTTCCATATTCAGTTGAGTTCTTATAATGTTGGTAAGTACTCCAGTCCCTATTACCAAAATTAATGTCCCCATACTCCCAATGTTTCTCCTGTTCCCCAGGATATGAGTGTAGGTAACTGAGAATTTGGTAATAGTCTCTGGAGCCAGACCATTAGGGTTCATATCTCAACTCTTCACAGTTCTAGCATATAACACTCGATAAATACTTCATCTCTATCTCTTCATCCCTGTATAACTCAAACCAGTTTAAACAGCACTTAGCTGATAGGGTTGTTAGAAAAAGTGAATGAATCTGATATGTGTAAAATGTTTGGGGCATTAGTAATTGCTAAATAATGACTAAGATGGTTATAATTATTATTTCTAGAAATATCTGGGTTCTATAGTAACAATTTCATAAGCTGTTTCAAAATTCATACTAGGGCTGCCACCTTCAACCAAAGACTCACCGGAATGTACCTTTACATTGCGCGCGCGCGCGCGCACACACACACACACACACACACACACACACACACCATAGGCAAGTATGTCTATGCACATGCACATATATGTCCTGGCATTTTCTTGCTTTGCTTTTCAGTGAGAACATTTTTGTTTTTCGTTTATTAGAGACAGGGTCTCTCTATACAACCCTGGCTAGTCTGGAACTCATCATGTAGACCTCCAACTCCCAGAACTCCATTAGTCCCTGACTTCCAAAGGCTGAGATCAGACATACACACCACCATGCTAGACAATGTCTATTCTTATAAGCCTCTTCATATCTAACAGTGGAAACAACTTTACTTGGGTTGCAAATGGACTTTTTCAAACAAGATTTCATTTAATCTCCACTACCATGGAGTGGGTCTGGCAGGCCTGGCTCTTTTCCCATTGCCTTTTTTGCTAAAAGCTATTAGATCACATTCTTACAGCTAGCCACAAAGGTCCTTATTAGGCCACTTCCTCCTTCTGGGGCTTACCACAAAGGTCTAGCTACCAAAATATTGAAGTTCAGCAATCATGGGCCCATTTTGAGCACCCTAATTAGCATATCCAATCAAAATCAAGCACCTTATCCTAACAAGGAGGTTCCTTCTTTTTTCTTTATACACTGTCATTTATTTGTGGGCTATCTCTACCTCCTGTCTATCCAGAGGCACTCCTTTGTCCGTCCAGGGAAAATATCCCTTCCCTATCTCTATTGTTCCTTTCTCCTTCTCCTTCAACCCCTATCTCTTCTTTGTCTCTTATTCCCTGCCCATTGTCTCTCTGGGGCATATGAATCTTCTTTGTGCCGAGAACTCAGCCTTGAGGTGTCTTTTGCCCACACAGGTCCTTCAGCAGGTGCTGTAACTTGAGAACCTCCTCTCTTAGTTCTAACCCCCTTCTCTTCCGGTTTTTGCATGGAATTGGAGAGTATTCATAATTGAGTACAATGTCTGACATGTGGTGTCTGGTGAGCACATGGGAGCCTCTGCCTAATCCAGGATGCACCAAAGATGGATCCCCTAATTCTAATGGGGGAGCTTGTAACAAGGCAACAGTGTAACAGACAGTTCTTGACACTTGTAACAAGGTAACAGTGCGACAGTTCTTGACACTTGTAACAAGGTAACAGTGTAACAGACAGTTCTTGACACTTGTAACAAGGTAACAGTGTAACAGATAGTTCTTGACACTTGGACCTTCTCACAGTTGAGGACTCTGATATCTATATGAATATCAGAGAGAACACGGATGTTGTTGGGTCCAGGAATATGTCTTGACTTTCCTTACTCCGTAAGACATTGCCAGAGATCTTCTTTAGTGTGCCTTCATGGGCCAGTCTCTGAAGACAAGCACACTAAGGCCTACCACACTTAGACTGCCTCACCCTGCTGGATTCCACAGGCCCTGGAACATCCTACCCTCTGTAAACACATGGCAAAGACATAACATCTGGAATCCTGGGCTCCTCCCAAGTTCTTTTCTCCAGTTTCTAAAGCCACTCTCCATTAACCACTGCATTTATTTCTAGATATTTTTGATCATATTGACTTTCATTCAGCTAACATAGTCTATGCTTAAGGGTATGCTATGGTAAACAGATCTACTGCTCAAAGAAACCATTCCTGCCCATGTAGGTCACATCAGTATTCCTTGAAGATGTTTTGAATTTCACCAAATAAAGACCTGAAAAAATGTAGTCCTGCTAAGCATCAATTATGTGATCTCCGAATTGCCTGGGATTGTTTAGAGATTAACTTTCAGATTTGCTGTCTGTGGAACAGGGCCCTAAATGCTTTGCTTCTGTTATTTCATTTTACACAGCAATGTGTTGATCATGGCAGCCATGTGTTGGTTCTAATCATCCACACGGCAAAATATTCAATAAAAACAGCTTGAAAGAGGGGAGATTTATTTTGTTCAGGGTTTCTGAGGTTTTGACCCATCATCCTGGGAAGAGCATGGCACAGAAACTTGCATCATGGATATAGAACACAGAACAATCACAGGAAGAGGTTGAGCAAGATACAGGCGCCTAAGGACAGAGAGCCACAGCCTGTTAAAACTTTAAATATATCAGCGAGAGAATGGTATTCATTCAGGAGGTCAGAGCCCTCATGATCTAATTACCCCTGGAAACATAGTTACAGAAATACATTAAGTAAAGCACCCTTTGTCTAAACATGCCCAGCTCACCCTTACAAATACTCCCAGACACGTGTTTTTCTGATGTCTTAAGCATCTCTTTGCCAGTGAAGCTGGCATTAAAGATCAGCCATCATGGCCACCATATTCATAGGAAGCTTCACATGGTGAGTGGGAGCTGGTGCCTAAAGCTGGCCCTGGTCCTATGAGGTATTCCGGCTTTGATTCAACTGCTGGGTTTTATTTTCTTCCTTGCTAGTCACATTCAGTCTTCATTTGCATTTTTCTAATAATTTGGTTGAGAGTCTTTTCATTTATTTATTGCTATTTGTATGTCTTCGGTGACCTATATTTAAAATGATTCCTTCCCCCTTATTTATAATTCTTAAGATATTTTGTCTCACTAGGCATGAGGACACATTCCTGCATACACAGCGCCTTTGAGGTAAAGTCAGGCAGGTCAGGAGTTCAAGGTCAACTTCCGCTACACAATCCATTTAAAGAGAGCCTGGGCTATATGAAAATCTGTTTTGGAAGAAAACGAAATAAAGGAAGAATCTCACTATGTTACCCAGGATGACTTCAAACTCCCAGATTCAAGTAATCTCCCAGCCTCACTCTAGAGAAGGAACTACAAGCTTGTGCCGCCACATACCAGCTCCTGCCCTGGTTAGTTTTTATTCTCAATCTGACAGCCTGTAGTTTCTGGAGAAGAGAGAACCTCAATTGGAGAATGATCTAGATTAGATTGGCAGGTGGCTATGTCTGTGAGAAAGTATCTTGATTAATGATTGATGGGCAGCACCATCTCCAGAGAGGTAGGTCTGAGCTGCATAAGAAAACCATCTGGGCAAGAGACAGAGAGAGATCCCGTAGGCATCCTTCATCCATGGTTTTTGCTCCAGGTAACTGCTTGAGTTCCTACCCTGATGTCCTTCAATAATGAAGTAAAAGTTCAAACCTGGAAGTTTAAGACAAATAAACCCCTTTCTCTCTATTTAGTCAGAGTGCTTTATTATAGTAACAAAAAAAAAGAAAAAGAAAAAGAAAGAAAGAAAGAAAATTAGGACAACCAAAAGTTATGTAAAATATTCTTCAAATATTTTCTTTTTTTAAAAAAATTATTCAGGAACTGCTCCCACCCCTAGTTCCCCACTACTACAGCCCCTCCTCTCCTTTCTCCTTCCCCTCCTTTACCCCTCCCCTGGGCATCCTTCCCCCCGACCCCCACCCCAGCACACCAAGTCTCTGCAGGACTAGGTTCATGCTCTGCCACTGAGGCCAGACAAGGCAGCCAGTTAGGAGAATGGATTCTACAGACAGCTAGCACCTTTTAAGATAGCCCCCACTTCAGTTGTTGGGGGACCCACATGAAGACCGAATTGTACATCTGCTACATATGTACAGGGGACCAAGGTCCAGCCTGTGTATGCTCTTTTGTTGGTGGTTCTGTCTCTGAGACCAAACCCGCCCCCAGGAGTCTAGGATAGTTGACTCTGTTGGTCGTCCTTAAATAGTGGTCTTTTTCTTGTTTTATTTATTTATTATTTGAGTGATGCTAGGGAATCAAGTCCAGGAATTTTGTGGCATTTCTTTAATTACTATAATTATTTTAAAGTGTGTGTGTGTGCATGTGCGTGTGTGTGTGTGAGTGTGCGTGTGTGTGCATGTGCGTGTGTGTGTGTGAGTGTGTGCGTGTGTGTGTGTGTGTGTGCGTGTGTGTGAGTGTGTGTGTGTGTGAGTGTGTGTGTGTGTGAGTGTGTGTGTGTGTGTGTGGTCTCAGAAGGGGGCACCAAATTCCCTGGAACTAGAATTATAGCAGCTGTTTTTACTGTGGATGATCAGAACCAAACTTGGTCCTCTGTAAAGATCTAAGCCATCTCTCTAGCTGAAGTTCTTAATTATAATAATAATAATAATAATAATAATAATAATAATAATAATAATAATATTTCAATGGTTAGCAATTCCATGATTTATTCAGGAAACCCTTCCCTATTCCAAGATCATAAATACACATTTCTGGACATTTCAAGCTTTGGCGTTTTATATTGAAGTCTCTGTTCCACCAGGATTTTGTTTTGTGTGTGGCATTAGGTGTAGGTATTACTTACAGCCCTGTCTGTCTTCTCTCTTGGCCTTGGATAACATTTTGGGTAAAGGATATCGAATAGAGATTTCAAGGAACAAGAATGAAGGATATAGAATGAAAAAGAACCAAAAGTCATACTAAGACACTCACTTCCATGGACCACAGAATTCAGGTGTAGGACCTGGCATAATGTGAACAAAGTACATTCCAGGGGGGTGTGGAGCAGCATGGTGCCTCATCATGCATCCTCTCCCATCTATGGTCCATACTCTGCGCTGCCCCTTGGGGTGGTCTCTGTGAAACTGGATCAAATGATTACTTGCAGAGTTCACATCAGAACCAGGAGAATGTGCTGCATAGAACTCTAAAGTGGGCCAAAAGGAGGACAGACAGGGCTTTTCCAAAGGGTCCTGTCTGTAGGCCTATAGGAGCCTTTAACTCTTGCTCTGTGGGGAGGCAACCAAATTGGTAGCATTGCTGATGCCCTTGCCTTTTCTGACAGGGATCTCTTGGGAGGAGAGCAGAGAGAAGGGGGAGGAATCACAGCATGACAACTGCTTCTTCCTGGCAGGGTGAACTCAAGCTAGTGAAGTTCCTATCCTTCTGAGGGCCAAGGGTCACAAATGTACTTCTTCCTTTCAGGCATGGAAAGCCACAGTGTTTACAAAGAGGTACAATGGTTCCTATTTTGCTGTCCCTGGGCACCAAGTCTGTGACTGTGTGGGGCTGAGGTAAAGGGAGGAGGGTTTATAGAGCCCCTGGCTTCTTCACTTCCAGTGTTGTATGCAGCATGAGAGAACAGGAGGAATGTGGCATATGAAAGGACTGCTGAACCTTTAAAGTGGATCTGGGCTCATCTTGTCCCACATCCACACCAGCCATTCTCAGCCCTGGGCCCTCCACAGTGTATCCCTACTGAGAGACCTAAGGTCTCCTACTGTCTCCCTCCCACCCTCCACCTTGGTCCTAGCTGGGTTTTTCACTTTCCCAACTGCACTTGCAAAGGTTTCTAATGACTGACTGATGTCTCTTTTATAGTTATTCATCGACTGAAAAAAACCAGGCTTCTGGTGCATAAATATCATATTGACAAGAGAGAACAAGGAGAATGGGGAAATTCATGGTCTTTTAACCAAGCACAGGGATTTTTTTTTTTTGTGGTTGCGTTTCCCCCTTTTCCTTCTGAAATCTGCAGAAGCTGTTACACTAATAGCTGTGATTTGCATAATTTCTGGAGTGCAGCAGAATAAAGAGCCAGGCTGCAGGCAGACAGTCTGCCTCTGCTGTGCAGGGCAGGGCCCTGTGTTAGGAGAAAGCAAATAAATATGCAGGGTCCTGATTGCTTATGCAGGATGGGGTGGAGTGAATGGGCTAGTCAGAGGTGGTTTCCCAGACAACATGTTTCAATTAGGGCTGCAGGCTAGGGACAGAGGGCTGGGGAGATGGCTCAGTGGGTAAAAGCACCTGCTATGAAAGCAAGGTGACTTGAGTTCAAATCCCCCGCACTCATAGAAAAGTAGGATCTGACTATGTATGTCTGTTACCTTAGCATTGCAGGATAGAGACAGGAAGATGCCAGGAGCTCCCTGGCCAGCTAGCTTAGTCTAAAACGCAGGATTGGTGGTGAGAAGCCCTGTCTCAAAACTAGAAACATCAGACACAGTGGCATATGCTTTTAACCCCAGTACTTGGACAGCAGAAGCAGGTGGATCGTGGTGAGACCTATCTCAAAAGCTTCCCTTCTTACTTAATTAAATCGCATAGGATGCAGAGTAGAGGGCTAGAGGAAGACTCCCTACAGTCTCTGGTTTCTGCAGGGTGGGTATGTGTGCACATACACACACATGCATCCACGGGGTGGAGAAAGGACAGGTCAGCCTGTGTGGTGTCTTCTGGTTGGTCTGACTCTTCCTAGCAGCTGCTCCTCTGGGTGGAGTCCCAGAGTCATCAACTGTCTGGGCTGAGTTGGGATTCATCCATTCAAAGCACTTTGGAGAGAGCAATCAGTCCAGTTTCTATAATGATTCTCGCTGGGCTCACACTGATCACAGACTCCTAAGTAAGTGGGTTAAGTGTTTATTGTTGTCAGACCACCAAAGGGGATCTGTGAATATATAAAGAAAGCACAAAGGCCTCAGCGTGATAGAGCAGACCTCTCACAGGCTACTCGGTTCCTTCAGCTTAAGAATAAAGACAGACTCTCTTCAAGGCTCTTAGGTCAACATGGGAGCTGGCAGGGTGTGCTCACTGAACAGTCACTGCTATTAAATTGCCTTTTCACTGGCTCCCTTGCTAGATCCTTAATTCACAGTTCAGGATAAGGGGTCTGGGATCAGAGTAAATTTGACAGTATTTTCTGAAAGACAACAGCCATTGTTGCTGGTGTTTTCCCATAATTCCAGATTTCATGACTTCCCCTCTAGAAAGTCTTATTGTTTGAACCACCTGCTGCCTCTTTTGAAGATGAAAGGCCTTTTGTTGGAGGCAGGCAATTGTTAACAGGCTTATCTGCACTGGTCTCCAAAAGCCACAGCCACAGAAGCCCCTCAAAGAGACTGGACACCCCATCCCCCTCCCCATCCCAACCCCCAAGGACAATGGCCAGAGACTCCTCAGGAGAAATTAGCCAGAAGAGCAGACACCCAGCTCCTGGGCAGGCTGGATGCTAGGAGGGAAGGATATTTTCCCCTGCTGCCACCCTAAGCCTGCATGTCTATAATCCTCCCTGGGCTACAACTGTTATTAACGCTCAGATTTGGAGATAATGGTTTTAATTAAACTACTTTGCTGTTTACTACTGTTTCGGGAATTTGCTAATTAATCTTTATGTAATTGTTTTGCGAATGTTGTATGGCAAAAGTTCGTAAATTATAAGTGGGCTCTCTCACCGAGAACCTAATTTCTATACAGAGTCCCATGTTAATAAGCAGCAACAGAGGTGCGAAATTAACCATGGAAGGTCTGTCCTGGCTGGAGGCTGTCATCTTCCACCTGATGCATGGGCTATGCTGGGGAGAGCCTCTCTTCTAGGGAGAGCCTCAAGTCTCCGCACTTGGTGGGCACAGGCTCACAGAGCTCAGTGAGTTTGAAGCCGGCCTGGTCTACAGATTTCCAGGACAGACAAGGCTACGCAGAGAAACCCTGTCTCAAAAAAACCAAACCTACAAATTTATCCTGCCTACAAGAAATGCAGGGATGGGGGATGAAGCCCTGACTGAGGGAATGGCCAACCAACAACTGGGCCAACTTGAGACCCATCCCCTGGACAAGCACTAATCCCTGACACTCGGTAATGATTGATACTCTGTTATACTTGCAGACAGGAAGTCTTGCATGGATGTCCTCGGAGAGACTCCACCCAGCAGCTGACTCAGACAGATGCAGACACCCACAGCCAAACTGAGGATGGAGCTTGAGGACTCTTTTAGAAGAATAGGAAGGATTGCAGCATCCACGGGGGTAGAATTTAGTTTCTTAAGGACATAAGTGTCTATATCTGACTCAGGGTTCTGGTCACAAGACATGGAAGGGGCAAGTAAGGAAACTCAATGTCCACCTGGGGTACAGCCATAGGAACAAGCTCAACATCTTGGCACTGCTTGTTTCTGCTGATAGAGTGCCCTCGAGTGCCCTGTGGTGCTTAGGTTAAAGGTGGGGACCCACAGCCAGCCTACCTTGGTCAAAGACTAGGTGAACTTTAAGCCTACCACTAGGGAGACAGAGGCAAATGAAACTCTGAGTTCCAGGCCAGCCAAAGGCTACACAGTAAGACACCGTGTAGGAAAAGAAAGAAGAAAGAGAGAGAGAGAGAGAGAGAGAGAGAGAGAGAGAGAGAGAGAGACTATCTCCACTATGTTTTAACTTTATGACAGTGGACAAGTTACTCAACCTCTCTGATTCTTGTTAGTCAATCAACAGAAAATAAGGCTTTATAAAAACCTGGTAATAATACCATAATGAGTAAATGAGATAAAAAGTGTGCAGATCTTGGTACCCTCTCTGCGGCTAATTGTTATGTCTTATTCTTTAAATTAAATTTTAATTTGAATTCAAAATAATATATATCTTTTGAAAGATCACCACACACCATTCTCTTCTCAAGCCACTTCACTCATTTTCTTGTTTGCTGCCTCTGCCACATATATACTGAGTTTTCAGAATAGTCACCCAATCTCCAGTTAGCTCTGGTCTTTCCAGTAATGAGGTTTCTTTCCTATTTCACACTCTACTTTAGGGATTGCTGATGGGGAGCAATGGGGGAGGGTACATATGACCACAGGCCTGGACTCTGTCTCCCACCTCCCTGAGTTGCTTCAGAACACAAGAGAAGGTTTCCTAGTTATGGGAGATAGAACCCTGAGCAGAGCTGAAAGACTCCTGACTATGTAGGAACCTAGATTTCAGCAAGAAACAAGAAATATTCCAGAGAAGTGCAGAAAGGAAGGAGGTGACAAATGTTGTCAAGCTGGTCGGTTTCCTGAGTAGTACAGCTGGCAGCAAAGACTGCCTTGTCTCTAAGGAAACAGACAAACCTTCCATTCCCTTTCCCTTGGTGGCTCAAATCTTGGGTGAGCCACCCATACCTCCATTTGTGGCGATTGTGCTAGATGTGTTAACTGACCTCTGTGCCCTGGGCTGCACAGAGGAGGTTAAAGTCTCCATGAGTCTCATAGAGTTGAACCTCTGCGCATGCCATAGAATAGGCCACGAGAGGTTTGTCTGTGCATAGAAGCAGCACAGGGTCAGAATACTCCAAGGGAGGTTTGTCCTATGAGTGTCAGGAGGTGGCAGTTGGCAGCAGAGGTTGGAGTTTACCTTCCTAAAAGCTACTGTGGTCCAGGGAGCAGGGGCCATTGAGTAGACCAGAGTGTAACAAGGTTGACTGACATTTAGTGGGTGTGGAGCACAAGAGACCCTCTCTGGAAATCCTCTCTGGAAATCTGGGTCTGTGATTGTGAAGTCGTTGTCTGGTTCTTCCTCATTTCCTCATTCCTAGTTCTAACTTTTTACTGAAGTGTGAAGATGGCACCCACTCAGACTAATGTATAGCGCACTTTCATTCCAGATCCTGAAAAATCCCCACATACCCACAGGAAGAGACAGCGTGGCCGGTGGCTCTGAGTTGACACGTTGCTTGCCTTCTCTGCCAGGATGACTCATCAGTTTTTCAAAGAGAACGTTCTACAGCTAGGTCTGGTGCTTCAACATATAATTTCAGCACTCAAAAGGCAGAAACAGGAGGATTGAGAGTTGGAAGCCAGGCTGAGAGGATAGTGACTTAAGGACAATCTGCACTACACAGAAAGAGTCTGATTCCAAACCAAAGGTTAATGCTACATCGCAGTGACAGATCAGCTGGCTAAAACCCCCAATGAGGATGTGGAGGTGTGGCTCCGTGGTAGACCATTTTCCTAGAACCCCCAGTAAGGCCTTCTGTCTGTGGCAGTCCCTTTAACGGTACAGCTACTGGACTCACGTGCCCTTGTCCAACTGAAAAGCTTCTGAAGGCAAGGGTCAACCTAGCCTGTAGCCACTGACTTTCAACCCCCTACACCCTGACTCATGACAAATTCCACCCACACATACTAGAATAGAAAAGAAGAAATGAATGAACAGGTAAACTGTTCATTTTCTGTTTGTTTATTTGTTTGTTTGTTTGTTTTTCTAGTACCAGTGAACAAACTCGTGGCCTTATGTGTGCTAGTCAGTGTTAGAAAGAAGATAATAAAAAGTAGAGAGATCTGTGGAAATGAAGCAGTTTTTAATACACCACTCCACTGAAAGGGATGGCAGCATAGCATAAAGCCAAAAATAGCTATGTGCTGAGCTGGCACATGACAGGAGTTTTTAAAATCATCTCATCAGGAGAAATTCCTGTCCTCTTCAAAGGCAGGGACTTATACTCTTCCCAAATTTCCCACTTCACCAGACAAGGGTACAAAGCCTTATTCAATGGATACTTGGAGACATGAAACTGTAGCCCTGTTTCCTGACCCTGGGATCCGTCACATAGCCCAACCCTGACTCTCTGGCTTTCTGGATTCTGACACAAGCAGGTACCAGTAGACAGAGGTAAAGAAGAAGGCCCCAATGCTTCCTGCTTGTCTGTGACTCTGACCAACTCTAAGCAAACCCCATATTGAAAACGGGTGGAACAATGTATTTCTTACAGCAAGCATTCTCCCGTTGAACCAAAACCGAGCAGTCTGTCTTTTTGACTCTATCTCGAAGAACCTAAAGGCTCACAGGACAGTAATTCTACAGCATCAGTGGGTGAGTGGGGGCCGCTATCATTATCTGTAATGGGCTTCACAATAGCTTTTCAAAAAGTAATTGACTTTAATTATGCCCTAAACTGACCCTTTCGATGGAACTAAAGAATGACTGAGAAGAAGAAAGTGATTGGGAATGGTCCTGCTGGGTCCAATTTTCAGTCAAATAAGTGAGCTGAGCATCCAGTAGAGGTAAGCCTGGGTCTCTCAGCACCAGCCTGAGGTCAGCCCACTGTGGCTTTGGAGAAACTTGTTTGTTATTCCTGTGTCCTTCCTTTGTGTGAAGGAGTAGAAGAAGACTCAGACTTATGGAAGCCTGGGAGGGACTTCTAGGACCTCAGCATCAACAGATGACATACATGCTCTATGGGTGACAATGATTTCTTGGGGGAGCCCAAACATCAGTCAACTGACAAAGAAGTTGTTCTGACCAAACAGGTCAGATATCCTGGGGAAATTTGAATAAATGTTTATTCACCCCAGAGAGGGCGCCAACAATATGTCAGAGAAAAATTTCCACCACGTCTGGCCTAGGGAAAGAGTGAGTACACTGGGCTCTCTTACAGGAGAGGTTATTTTCAGTTGGCATCACTGCTGAGTGGACCCCAGCTGGTAATGACTAAAGGAAGCAGCATCTCCAGAGGTCCTTGCTCAACTTGGGTGGCTGGGATGGCTGGAGAGTGCTGTTTATCATCCATTAGTCTGACATCACTGGTCTGCCTATCATCGATCTATCTATCTATCTATCTATCTATCTATCTATCTATCTATCTATCTATCTGTTATCTATCTATAATTTTAATCATAAAGTACTAGATTCATTATAGAATTTTGAATTAAAATATGCTGCTGCCTCTCCTGCTGTTCTCTTTTTCCTTGTCCCTGTCCCCCTTACATCTTTCAGAATAATCTACTTCCCACTTTCATGTTACATAGTCCTATGCACCTTGCATTCCTCAGCTCTTCCCTTCATGGTTTATAATCTCTTTTCTAGCCACCTTGCCTGTACCCAGACCTATACACAATCTAAACACACACACACACACACACACACACACACACACACACACACACACACACATTTAAAAGCTAGAATCTTCTGCATGTGAGAATGGACATGCGCTGTTTGTCTTTCTAAGTCTAAGCCACCTTACTGAATACAGTAGTTCTAGGTATATCTCTCTTTCAGAAAATTTCACAACTTCATAATTCTTTGCACATGAACACAGATAGTTCCATTGTATATGCAAACCATACTCCTTTTACAAATGGCCCCTGTGCATTTTATAACATTTTTTTTACATCCCAGGTCTTGTAAATTTTGATCACTTTTGAGTCTATACAGTCCCCCCCCCCCGCCCCAAGGAAGAAACATTCAATTAAGGGAAAATAAGCTAGCTGACAAATATCTTTTCTCTTGTCAAGTAGTAGAAATATGACCTGCATATCCCCACTGACCACTGAGGTACCCAGGGGGTAGGGGATTTGAACAGAAACAGAAGTATCTCATGACTGCTGACTGGCAACAGAAGTCGTTATTGCAGGGAGATGAGAGGAGGTCTGGAAGGTGAGATAGGCTAGTGCATCTAGTCAGTTGTTCTTGGCACAGTTTACAGGCAAACAACCCTCAAAGCTGTTGCAGATTGTGGTCATTTACTTCTTATTCCTGCACACAGCTCAGGTTGTTTGGAAAGAACTCTATCATTCACTCTAAAACTTCTGGGACTCTAGTCAGTTGTTCTTGGCACAGTTTACAGGCAAACAACCCTCAAAGCTGTTGCAGATTGTGGTCATTTACTTCTTATTCCTGCACACAGCTCAGGTTGTTTGGAAAGAACTCTATCATTCACTCTAAAACTTCTGGGACTCTAGTCAGTTGTTCTTGGCACAGTTTACAGGCAAACAACCCTCAAAGCTGTTGCAGATTGTGGTCATTTACTTCTTATTCCTGCACACAGCAGAGGTTGTTTGGAAAGAACTCTATCATTCACTCTAAAACTTCTGGGACTTACTCCCAAACTTACCACACCCTGTCTTCATCCCTCAATTGCTGTCCTTTGGCAACGAACTTCGCAAGATCAGCAAAGCCCTGCACCCCTGTTTCTTTCTCCAAGCCCAGCTTGCCTCTGAACTGGAGGAAACTGGAGGCTGGGTATCACAGGGTGTTGTTTGCTTGTTTTTGTTTCCTTTTCCTAAATGCTAAAAACATGACACGATTTTGTCCCAAGTTGAGTGGGCTGTTGCTACATGAAATTCTTTTCTGAGAAAAGTGGAATTTATTCCAAATCTCCAACCACATTGCAAGTTTGAAATAAGTAATAGGAGGCAGTAGTCGGTGCATGACTGGAAAGACAAAGGTAGAGAGGCTGAAGTGGGGAGGTTATTGGGATTGAGACCATTTGAAAGACAGGGGGTGTGGAGAGAAAGGGGGAGGAAGAGGGAGACAACAGAGAGAAGGGAGAGAGGAAGCGATAGAGAACGTAGAGATACAGAGTCATACTGTCTGAGCGAAGTTTCCTAACAACCATATTTTTTTACCTTCACTGAAATTGTTTCTATTATAGGGGATCCGTGAATAGGAAGGATAATATCATTTTGCATCTGACAAAGGATTTCTTGTGGGAAAAACATTCTTCATTCAATAACATCTCCGATGACCCAAGGTTGAGAAGATTCGCAGGTGTTTCTCTGTCCAGAAAAGAGTCTACTGTGGCCTAAGATAAGTAGCTCCCCAATTTGAGGAGATGAGAATCTTATGGATGCCTATCTGGAACATAATGGGTTAATTAATTACTTTATTCTAAAACATTGTACAAGTAACTTCAAATATGTAGGAAGGCAGAGAGCAATACAGAAAACCCCCACGCAATCATCTCTCATCTTCAACAATAATTGTCAAGGGGCCTATTTTATTTTACCCCTATACCAATTTCCTTTCTGTATTCCACTCTGGGTGATTTTGAAACAATTCTCAGATTCCTATAATTTTCTTAGATCTTATTTACAGCTTGTATTTGCAAATATTTAAAAAGATTTGTTTTGAGAATTAAAGCCAAAGTACAATTTTTGTACCTAAATACTTGAATAGTAACTCATTAGTGACACTGGGTATTGGTCAGGACTTAACTGTTTCTCTGCAATCATACAAGTACTTTGGTGGTTAGTCTACATTAACAGCCTGAATTGATTTAGAATCAAGACACACCTCTGGGTATGTCTCTGAGAGTGTTTTCTCAGAAGGGTTTAACTGAGGAGAAAGATCCACTGTGGATGGTTATATCCCATAGGATGAGATCCTAGTCCAAATTAAAACCCTGAGCCCCAGTATCCTTCTATCTCCTGAGTAAGGTTGTGATGTGAACAGCAGCTTTAAGCTCTTACCACTATAACCTTCGCTGGACACTTGAGTCTTCTAAATGCAAGCCAAAGTGGACCTTTTCTTCCATAAATTGCCTCTTGTCAAGCATTTGGTCATAGCAACAAATACTAGAACAAGTGCTTAAGGGACATTTTCTTAGGGCTAGAGAGATGACCAGCGGTTAAGATCAAGAACCGCTCATGCAGAGGACCTGAGTTCAGCTCCCAACACTTATGCTGGGTGGTAAACAGCTACCTTGACTCTAGCTCCAGGGGAATTGGACAGCATCTTCTGGCCATTTTGGTTACCGTACAATATGCACATACCCACATATTAAAAAGTAAAAGCTTTAAAAGTTGTACTTAACGTAGGTTAACTACACAGTCTTAGGTTTTATTATGGTGTTTCAGTTCTAGCTGACAAATAATTGGGTACATTTATAGGATACAACTTGAGTTTTGATCTGTGCAAATATAGAAAGATTCAGTTGAAATAATTCAGTCACTTCAACTTATTTTGGAGAGTGAAAACATTAAAATATATTTTAATAATTCAGTAACATATACTGTATTGCTACTAACTTGATCACCAAATATATTTTTAATATTTTCTTCATCTTTAACTGAAATTTCTCCTTTAACCAGTGTCTCTTCCTTCTGCAGCCTCCTGTAATTCTGTTCCAATTCTGTTCCTTTTATCAGATAGATGAATTAAAAGAAAAACAATATGCACAGATACACATGCCCTCTGAAGAGAATAGTCTAGAGCACTATAAAAGCAATTCTGTTATTTGTGGAAGCCGAGGAAAACATTTCTAAGTATAAGAAGCCAGGCACAGAAAAAAAAAATGGACATTCATTTTTCTTTTCTTTTGTGACAGGCTAGCCTGGAATTTTCTATGCAGCCAAAAATCTCCTGAGTGCTGGGATTAAAGATATACATTACTGGATGTGTATTTGGGGTGAACCCCAGGGTGTTGCAAACGCTGGGCAAGTGCTTTACCAACTCAGCTACATTTGCAGCCCCAAATCTCTGAAATGTATCCTTACCTGAGTGGTCCTCAACTGCACTGGAAATTCTAGTATGTGTAACTAGTTTTCCACCACTGGGCATTGGCCATACCACTGTTACTAGCAGTGGTGAATCAACATGTATCTAGAATTGATTCTTTTATTTTTCTGTGCCCACGATGAAGCCCAGATCCTCACACATGAGGTAGTCATTCTAGTACCAAGCGATACCCAAGCCCTGAAATATTGGAGAAGTTTCTCTGGGGGATGCATTGAGTACATATACTAATGATGCTGGTTATTGCAAAAGATAAAATATGTTTTCCTCTTTTCTGAGTTCTTGGTCAGGACAGGAGACAAGGGGTGAGCTAACAAGAAGGAAAAATCAGTTTGCTAGAATGTATATTTTATCTGGGCATATTAGATAATAAGTAAATAAATGGGGACTATCAAAAAGGGACTTAGATGGAATTTTGGACTATACCCTTCAAAGCTGGGACAGAGTCTGGATCTGAAGAGATGGACAGGAATAGGCCAGAGTGCAAATGTAAGGCTATGAAGGTAGGAGTATGGGCCTTTTTTTTTTCAGATTTAGTGGTTCAAAGGAAGATACCCTTATTTATTAGCATATAATTTTTTTTTGCAAAATGAGTATTTTTGTGCTGCTGAAAGGGCATCCAACAGACACAAAGACTCCACCTGAATTCTGGATGTAAAAACACTGCCTAGTTTTTAATGTGATTTTTAAAATGTCTGTGTGTGTGTGTTTATTTAATTTTTTTTACAGTCCAGACTTTATCCCCTTCCTGATCCACCACCCTTTGACTGTTCCACATCCCATACCTCTTCCCACCAACCCTACCCCTCCAGTCTCCACAAGGATGTCCCCACCCCCTACCTCTACCCCACCAGACCTTTAAACTTCCTGGGGCCTTCAGTCTCTTGAGGGTTAGGTGAGGCTTCTCTGACCGAGCCAAGACGTGATAGTCTTCTGCTGCATACGTATTGGGGGCCTCATATCAGCTGGTGTATGCTGCCTGACTGGTGGCTCAGTGTCTGAGAGATCTCAGGTTAGTTGAGACTGTAAGTCTTATAGGGTCACCCTCCTTCTCAGCTTCTTCCAGCTTTTCCCTCAAATAGGATCTTACTGTATATCCCTGGCTGGCCTGGAACTATATAGACCGAACTAGTCTTGAACTCAGAGATCAGCTACCACAGCCTCGAAGTGCCAGATTAAAGGTGTGTATCTCCAGACCTGGCCTAAACACTGCCTATTTTTCTTTGAATTAAATTGATATGGAGTTGATCAACTAATGTAGCATTGGCACAGAGAAAATCTGGAGATGGAGGAATGGTGTCACTGGTATGAGTCCAGTGGCTTGTGGGGTAGAAAGTGATTAAGCTGGTATCATCTTCTGGAATCCTCCATCAAGTACTTAGCCCTGCAATGGTTGGAATTCGAGAATTTTCTGGGTGTGAGTTCCTTCCTATTATGCACCCATCTGCTCTGCCTGCACCTTCCGGTCTCTCCCGCACCTTCACTTCAGGCACCACAAAGCTGCCGCTTTATCCATTTTTACTTAAACACTGTCACTGTAGCCTGGGGAGATGATATAACCATTTTGGAATAATTTAGTAAGAAAGGATATTCATTTCAAAAGTGTGGATAGATGAATATCTAAAAAAATGGAAGGTTGTTTTAGGTGTAATTTTCACTGATTATGAATACATCAGCAAGCCAGGCATGGTGCTGCCTGCTCATAATCCTGGAGACAGGGCATATCCTGAATTTGAGGAACCAGGGCAGTAAGATCCTGCCTGAAAAACCCAAGGGCTTCGATGTAGCTACGTGGCTGAGTTCTTGCTTCGCGTGAGAAAGGCTCTAGGTTTGAGCCCTTGCTCCGCCAGCAAAAATTAATAATATCTGTTAATTTAGCCATAACTTTTCTTCTTAGAAAGATTTTTTTTTATTATTTTTAATCATGTGTAGGCGTGTGTTGGCGTATGCTCATGAGTACATGAGACATGGAGGCCAGATGCTTTTGGTCCCTTGGAACTGAGTTACAGATCATTCTCTCTCTCTCTCTCTCTCTCTCTCTCTCTCTCTCTCTCTCTCTCTCTCTCTCTCTGTGTGTGTGTGTGTGTGTGTGTGTGTGTGTGTGTGTGTGTGTGTGTGTGTGATGTTGGGAACCAAAGCTAAATCCACTACAAGGGAAGAAAGCACTCTTAATTGCTGAGCCTTCTCTCCAGCCCCTCAATGATAACTTTCTGGTGGAAGCATTTGATAGAAATTATTATATAAAAAGTTTTAGTATTTGCTATTGATTACTTCCTATAAAGTAAATTCTAGGCATTTCATGTCTAGCACAAAAGATAGTGTCTTGTATTTTACTAGTTCCCTCTCTGCTCCTCCACAATGTCTTACACTCATAATTTCATTTCTAGCTATATTGTTAGTTACTTGTGTAATCACAAATAATATATAAATCTCATCCTTGTCTTTCTGGGAATTTAGCAGAGCATGAATCTCTAGCTTTAACAATTCTCTACACTACCGGAAAGGAACGATTCATCAGAACCACATAATTGAGGGAAGGAAATAAAGCTATTATTATAAATTGTGAATAAGGCTTAGGAAAATCAGAGTATGGCACAATATCAACTTCAGACTCAAGGAGAGCATGGGTCCATTTGCTTGCTCCCACGATGGGGTTTGGGAGAGCACCTTGGTAAAGATAAACCCCCTGACTGACTTCCTTCTCCTTTACTTAGTCTCTTGTGGTGCCCTCATGCTTAGAAACGAATGTGCTGAAGGGTGAGGAGGTCCACCTGTGTGAGGTTGAAGGAAACACAGAAAGGACAGAAGGGCAATGAAACATCAAGGACTCCTATTCCTCTCCCTGTGTCAATAAGGGATCACAAGACTGGTATGACGACCCAAATTTCTGTGGGAGTTCTGAAAAGCTTCTCTTGATATTTGGTATTATAAAATTTCATGGTGGCAACTCATGTGTATGGTATGTTATATTCACCTCTATGACTCAGTGGACACTTTAATCTGAGCACTTGAAGCAGGCTGTGGTGGTAGAAAACATAACTTTTTATTAACTCTCCTGTGTCTGCATCCTGCCTTCTTTATTAAATCACCATGTCCTGCCAGAGAACCCCATTTCCAACATTTCTGGTATATTTTTGAGATTTATTTCGAAGGTCTCTGTCTGTCTCTCTCCCTCTCTCTGTCTCTCTGTTTCTGTCTCTGTCTTTTTCTGTCTCTCTTTCTCGCTCTCTGTGAGTGTGTATGTGGTGGTGGGGGGTGCTAAAAGAGGTCAGCAGATGGCACGGATCTCCTGGGGCTGGTTACAGGTCGTTGTGAGCCATCCAACATGGGTCCTGGGAATTGAACTCAGGTTCTCTGTGAGGGGCTTTCTAAAGGCCTGGGCATGGCAAATGTGGAACTGTCATGTCTTGCCCTCCTCCATTCCCCTTCTTTTGATAAACTGTTAGGTTACATTCCTAAATCTAGCCCCCAAGATCTGTTCCCTTATCTGGCCACTTTCTTATGTCTGACTAAAACTCCAGGTTCCACCTATCAAAATGCAAAGATCTAGACATCACAATTCATTATTAGGCTACACTGGCTAGGATGTCCAATCAGGAATCATCCTAACAGACTTCCCCCTTTTCTCCCTAAAAGTCACGCCTACAGAGCGACAAGACAACTGTTACTGTATTTGTCTGATCCAAAGGTAGCCTTCCCACCACCTCATCCCTCCAGAGTGTTGAGAATTTGGTGTATTGATGCGTTCTGTGCCAACTCTGAAGCTTGCTTACACTCTGGAAGAGCAATATAGGCTCTTAACTGCTGACTTCTCTCTCCAGACCCTTTAGATTCAATTTTATGTGTCTGTCTGTGTGTGTCAGAAGAGGACACCCGATTCTCCTGGAGCTGGAGTCCCAGGTTGGTGTGAGTCTCACTGGAGAGCACTCTCTACTCTGAACTGGGTTGTCACCGCTTCAGCTCCCTTCCTCCCTGTGCTTCTTAAGTTTTCCTTTAACTTTTCTATTGTTGGCTTTGTGTCTATATTTTATTATATTTGGTAACTCCTAAACATTTTAAATTCCATTTTTGTCTGACTATCGTATTTTCAGAGTCCGATGGATTTTGTTTATCTTGAGACAATCTCACAGTATAAATCAGGCTACCTTTAGACTAGCAATCCTCCTGCATCAGCCTTCCCACTCAGCACTGAAATTACAGGCAAATGCCAGTAGGCCAAGCTTTAATGATTTTTTTTTCTTGTTTTCACATTACCTGTTTTACATAGTAGGCATGCATAGTGGAACAGGGGTGAATAGGTGAAGAAGATTAGATGCCTTGAATTTGTGTGATGGCTTATCTTTCTGAAACCATGGGCTGAAATTTATCGCCAGTCTTTAAATTTGTTCTCACAGTGATTTACATTTTATCTGGGAAGAAGTAACCATCACAATACTCGATGCTGTAGGGACACATTGAGTTAACCCCTCAAATCCATGGCTCCTTCCAGGTTCCCAGGACATCTTGTCACACTTGAGCTGTGGGTCTAGCACAAACTCTATGCTTACCCTCTTCTGCCTTGCAGTGAGTGGAAAGGAGTAATCCCAAGTCATTACCAGTCCCCTACACAGACTCAGTGTTTACCAGCCCTGTGCCATCACCTGTCCTCCACCTCTTTATACACTGCACAGACTGCTGCAGGTTGAAGGGCCAGGCTAAACAAAGCCAATCCAGAGACGTGTGGTCTAAGAAAATGTGGTGTTAGCGTGTACCCCCAGAGCGAATGGAGTGTCTCAGCTATTTCAGCTTACATTGTTATGCAAACTGGGCATCGGATTTGGCATTCAGCTTTGGAGAGGCCACAATAAAGAGCAAAGCACACTAGAAACACTTACTTAAGGTACAGAACGCTTTTGAAAGCACACATTTGGAAAGGAAGGACATTTTGAAAGACAGCATTACCAGTCTTGTGCTGTGTGGCCACTGGGTGGATGTGTTCTGTTGCCAGAGATGGAAAATTACTATCAAATATCTAAGTACTTGGTGGTATTTAGTGCAGTATGCTTAAAGCATTTCACCAAGTCTTGTTCTTATCCTTTAAAATCCAATCCAATCACATTTGAATGTCTACCTGGAGGGAGACTCACTGCAACAGGTTATAGAATTGGTAAACTCATAATCACGAGCAGAAGTTACATTGTTCTCTTTCAATGTAGTCTTTACAGGCTGTGATGGCAGTCCACTCTCAGTGTTTATAGAGGCAGAGCTTTTGGGAGGTGAACAATACTACAAGCATGGAGGCTTCTAATCCTTTGGACTTATGTGTGTCAGTCCAAGTTCAGAGGGCAAAAGGTCCAGTTCTGTCAGCTATGTAATGATGAAGGTCAAATAAGAAACTGAAAAAACTTATAATTCAAGGTGTGTTCTCTTTTTCAAAAATAAAACATCAGAGGTCCTGAGTTCAATTCCCAGCAACCACATGGTGGCTCACAACCATCTGTAAAGAGATCTGGTGCCCTCTTCTAGTGTATCTGAAGACAGCTACAGTGTACTTATATAGAATACATGAATAAATCTAAAAAATAAAAAATAAATAAAACATAACTCTAGGTGTTTACCTTAGACCAATGATCAAGCCAGGCCTCAAAGTTTAGTACAACAGAAAGTGGAGAACCCCGCAAATGTGCACAAACACATAGAGAGATTCATACATATAGAAAAACCTATGCTACACATAGGCACATACACATATACAAAGATAGATGTGAATATATGCATATGCACACACGTACAAAAACATACTGCATACACTCAGGCACACAAATGCACAAATGTTCAGAAACAGAAACACGGACACACAAATGATAACAAACACAGACACAAGAACATGCTCATACATACACATAGTAATGCTCACATACATATCAATGCATACAGACTTATGCACATATATGTGTATGAATAAACATTTTCACAAACACATATGTGTGCACACACACAAATCAATGCAAAAGCATATACATGCACATATGTACACAAGGCAGAAATATACAGAGGCAGGCAAAATGAACCTGCCTATGAAGAAACACATGAGCCCACACAAATACACAAAGATACAAATACAAATGTATATGTTCACACAGAGATGTATGTACACACAGGCTAAAACATATGAACACTCATGGTATGTTCTCAAACATATATATATATATATATATATATATATATATATATATATACATATATAAATATATACACAACACAAATGTGTGAACACAAAGGTATACAAGCAGGCAAGCTCACTAATACAAATTGACACATAAGCAAAGAGACAAAAACAAGCACTTACAAATGCACACACATGTAAAAACTCAGATTCATGCCAATCTCACACCCTCATGTATGAACATGCATACACAGATGGCCACAGGAAAATTCATGCAAGTTCAAGTGCACACATCCATGCAACAACATAAATAAAAACAGCCATACACACACACACACACACACACACACACACACAGACTAGTATACAGAGGTAGATACATGCAGAAACAGATTCTCACTCCTGCACATCTACCCACTCATAAATACACACAAAAGTTGCACTCATAAATCTCAAAGTCACATATAAACAGACACACATACAAACACATACCTACATGGAAAGCAGGACACACGGGCTCACATGCAAGCAAATATTCATATGCAAGAATGCATATCAGCACAATTCAACAAATGGACACAAAAGTATACTTGTACATACACACTCACACACAAGCCATGAAAACATGCTTGCACACACACAAGCATACAACATAAACATTCATGCATCCAGATAGACATATGCTCACATAAATATACAAGGGTATGCTTATGAAGGAATAAGCATGTACATATATATGCTGCACATACACACATTTACACATACATTATTAATAAACTATTTAACCCACACAAATTTAAGCCCAATACACAAATCTATCCATGCATACACAGAGAAATACATACATGCTTTCACATAAGACACACATGAATATACATATCCATGCAATTACACACCCACCCATATGCACATTCACATGCATACATATGCTAACATGTCCATACATGTCAACAAGATGCACACATGCACAGACACATACGTGACTGCTCCCACATCCACTCACATATACAAACTCATGTGCACTTGCACACACATGTATATAGACACCCCATGCAAACACAACCTGAGGATGTAAATATAATGCATGCTTGCCTGCATGCATATGCAGATGTGCACATTCAGAGATTCACACATATGCACTCTCACATGCACTCATGTGTATTCCTGAAGAGAAAAACATGTATGGACATATATTCATATACTTGGGAACATACAATAGTTTATGTACTCACATGAATACACATGCATACATTACCACACATACTCATGAAGTCATTCACAAACTTATGTGTATGTGTGCATACATGCATTCAGGAACATACAGATGTGCACCCACTTAACTGCAGGCACACACACATATGCTTAATTACTAGTGCTCATACGATGTGCTAATATACTTTATACATACATAAACTCATATAAGTGCAAAACTTTATGCATACACGTATGCCTGTGAAAACGTACTTTAGAATGCAAACGTAGGTGAGGGTGTTTTCATTTGCTAGGGTAAAATAATATACTAAGAAAATAGGTTTGCTACGTAATTGACGTTCTCATCGTAATCTAAAATTATTAGTCTTGTTCAAACTCAGAAATTCTTTTTAAATTTATTTTTATTCTTCTTAATAATGTTTATGTGTGTTGTGTAGATATGTGTACACATGAGTGCCAGGACCTGCAGAGGCTAGAAGTGTTGGCTCTCCTTGCAGCTGGAGTTTTAGGTGGTTGTGATTTATATTGTATGGGTGCTCAGGATTGAACTTGTGCACACTCCCCAACCTCTCAATGCCAGGCCTCCCCATGGATGAAAACAAGAACATCAGAATTGAGATTTTATTTTTCTTCTTCACAGGGTGCAACAGGGTGCTCAGCTGCGATGCCATCACTCAGGAGGCTCGAAACTTGAGGCCAGCTTGCAACCCTGTCACGGGAGACAAAACAAAAAAAGAGCAAAACCAAACAAACAAACAAACAAACAAACAAACAACTAACCCCCCAGAATCATGTGTATTTTGCTGATGGAGCTTTGGTAAAAATATCTGTAATACATTTTTTAAATAAACTTAAAAAACTGGATTTCCCCACTCCCAGACATGGGCCTTTTCCAGTTTGATTTTAGTTTCAGTTTCCATATAGTGAGGCAATATTAATAACTACAGATTCGCATTGTCAGCATAAGAGTGTAACACACACCTTTGCAAACTACACCGTGCCGTGTGCACCCTCAGGTGGCCCTCCCAGATCTTTGTTCTTCGCCACAGTTTGTATGTCTGCCCCGGTGACTAGTCTGTGTGATGTAAATGAGGCACTCCTCATTTTCTTAGTATCTTGACTGCGGGGGGAAAATTACAGTCATTAATGCACACTATTAAATTATGTCAAACACTAAACTCAAAGTTTCTCCTGAATACCAACTAGGCTTTGGTTGAAAGGAAAAGCCGATGTAGATTCAGGGTTGTAATTGGAGTTCTCTGACTAGTCTCCCTTGAACTCCTTGAATGGTACGATGTATTGGTTATTTTGTAAGAGGGTAAGAAGAAGAACAACAGTGTAGAAGCCCAACCCATTATGGAAGAGTATTATACCAGTGAAGAACAGAAAGGAATGTTCTCACTCCATGAAACCCAAAGACAAACCTGCTGTGAGAATATTCAGTTGAATCCGCCTCGACATTTCAGCTCCTAATCTCAAGCCCCCTTTCCAAAGCACAACCACCTCCTGTTTTCTCAAGTGTGCACAGGGAGACCCAGGATTACCTTGTGTCAATAACTTCAGGATCTGCCCTGTGGTCATGGCGACTCTCTCTCATCATTCCCTGCTTCCTGCTCTTCTCCTAGCCTGTCTCATCACCATGGTTGCCTCTCTCTTACTTTTCCTTTCTTTCTCTGGTCCAGAAGTTGAGCTTTGCCCTGACTCATTCCCCCTCCTCATCCATCATCTGTTCACCAAAGGCTGTGAAAGACACATTCCTAAAAACTGCTGACCTTGTAACTTTCACACTCTTGTTTCTTTCCTTTCGGATGTGTGGAGATGTGGTGTGTGACCCTGATTTCTGCAGCATGATTGAGAACCAAACTCACTTGACACAGTGTTCCCATTCGGTTGGGTTCAGCAGCCAGCTTCACGCTGTGCCCAATCTTCTATTACACTTTGATTCGTCATCTTCCTTTGTACTCATGAAGCCCCTCCAAGCAGGTATGCTCCTGTTGCCTGGACTCGGAAGCTGAGGACTTGGCTTATAATGGGTAACTTCTTGTCTTCATGACTTATCATACACAGGTCTCTCCCATTCACAAGAATCCACAGCCTCTCATGTTTAAAGAAAAAATCCTTTGTTTCTTTGGTGGGGGGGGAAAAGGCAAAACCTTCCAAGAGAATTCTGAAAAAACAAATTGCCACTAGACTGAGCCCTTCTCTGCTTGAGGCATTTGGAAAGTGGTAAATGCATAGCATGTGCCCTACCCTATACTATACCCATGACGGTATCTTAGCCCTGAGCTCCAGGTTTTGGAGTGATAATACCAGCAGAAATTTGCCAAGGACCCTCCTTTTATCCATACTCTTCCTCCAACCACCCCTATCTCCTCTAGGAAGTAAGCCACTTGCTGGAGTCTGCTGCTGGCTCTGGTAGGATGAGGACACCAGCTCCCCAGCAGAAATCCAAGATTGCTGGACGCACACAGCATCTCTGTGGTGCCTCTTTTTCTGGCAGAGTTACCGATGGATGCTAAATGGGACCATCCATCCAGACAGTTGAGTGGCTCTCCCTGACAGCTCTGGGGCTCAGCAAGGCAGCTCCCCTGCTGTGGTAAAGAGCTGATCAATGTTCCATTATTCTTTCATTTATTGGGAGCTCTCCTCCTCTCACTCTTCCTCCCTGCTTGGGTTCATCTAGTCTCAGTCAGACAGGCAAAGCTGAGATACACTCTGGTACATCTCTTCAACTAAGGGAATTGTTTTCAGTTGAGAACTTAAGAGGGCAGAGACTTGGCTATATCATGTTGTCCTGCAATAAGAGAGGGAGATCAAAGCCTTGGGTGCTGATATTCAGGAGTGGTTCCATCATCTTCCTGATCATTGGAATCTCTCCTCTTCCCTTTAGAATGTAGGTCCTGTTCAGCTCAAGACAGTGGTTGAAGAAGGTATGTTAAGAAGCCAATGGACAAATTTATTTTTAAAATGCAACTGGAGTGAAAGTATCAAATCCTAACGGAAGCATCATGGCTTCAGAATGCCCATTCTAAACGTACAGAAATTTGTTGAGATACACAACCAAGACAGGGTAAGTGTTAAGTGGATACCTTAATCTATCTGTGTAGTGGTTTTGATTTGTGAGTTCATTACCATAAGATTATTAAAAGATGAGTTTTGTTTTTTAAAGGAACCCACGGGATGAGAAAGCTCTGATCTTTCAATTCTAATGTGTGATGTTTCCATCTTCCCACATCATGGCTTCTAAGACTGATGCTATTGACATCAGGGGCTATATAATTCTTGATTGTGGGTGATTCTTTTGCAGTGTAGCATATTCAAGAGAATTTTTGAGACACACTCATGAGACACCCTCCACAGTTAGACCAACAGAAATGTCTGCTAAAATTTTCCCAGGGGGCCAGCAACCTCAGTTTGTTATCTGACTAGATGATGAGCCTTCTGGAGGCACCACATTGTATTAGAGCTCCACTGCAGCAGCATTTCATCAGTAAACACCACTACCATTCCTGACGATGAAGGACCTCATTTAACAACTGTTATTGAAGCCAAGGTGCTTGGCATCTTTCCTGAAAGTTGCATAAACTAATTAAGCTTCCTCACATCTAGAGTTGGTCAAGATTTCTATGCCCATTGTAGTGATGAGAAAAGCCAATGGTCAGGAAGCTTCCACAGCTTTCCTGCAGAAAATCCAGACGCACACTGCATGCCTCTTTAGCATCAGGAGGAGCTCTCTCATTCGCCACACACAATGGCCATTTGCATCTCTTTTGTCCCGTTAGCAGTGTCTCCTCCAGGTCTTGGTGAAGGACACCTGAAAGCTTAACACTCCCATAAATCTTTATAAAGAACAAGAATCAAGTTACTCTGCTTGGTTCAATGAATTCATGAATTCGAATTAATTTTTGCTTTTTTGCTTTTTTCTTTCCTTTTTTTTTTCACATCCATCTTTCTGAGAGTTGAGAAACCCTTGACTTTCCTAAGTCTGAGATCCTTTTTATTTATGAGTGAGCTAAATGTGTGAGAAGTGGAGAGTCATTCATGGGTATGGCCAGCCCAGTGAGAGCCACTTGTTCCTGTTTATACAGGTGCTTGCAGCTCTCATATTCCCTTCCACTTTGTATTTCTTATGAACTCAGGGGAAATCTCTTTCTCTTTGTTCTCCATGCAAAAGTGATTGAGAAGCTGCTGGGTTTCCTTCAAGGAGATTTTTAAAAATGCATATTTGAACCAATCAGGAAGGGAGTGGGAATATGGAAACCTCTTTCCTGAGAGTCAACTGATTGTCTTGGGCAGAGCCCTGCCTCAGCTACATTGAGCCTGTATTGCAGTTATACTTATACAGTGAGGTAGATCCATCAAGACCAGACCAGCCATGTCTCTCAGGACCTTGTTCTCCAGGTCCATATAAGAGGTTGGATGATGTCAGAGCTCATAAATTATCGTGCTTCAAAGCCGACCACAGTCCTGACCAGTTTTTCCATGTATACATGGGGAGTATCTCTTCCAGCTTTGTGTGCATTCCCAACTAGCTGATGCCAGGGGCTGGAAGCTGGCTAGCATTCCTGCTCTCTCTATCAGCAGCAAACTTCTCTGTGGCTGAAAACCAGATAGTAGATGTATTCTTGCCCTTTTTTTCCTGAATATTTTCCATCCTACAATGACAAAATCCTCAAACAAGCTGTAATTCCCATGTGCCTTTCTGTCAGGCATGTTTTGCTTAGGTGGTAACCAGGGTGGGCAATTAGAATCCATAAACAGCTAAACGAAGCTGCATGACACATCCATATTGCTGATTGGCTAAATGTGCTCCTTTTTTTTTTCTTTTCTTTTTTTTAATACTATATCTCTTCTTGGCCAGGAATCTGCAGATTGATCCTGCGTAGAGGAAGGGCTGAATTGCAGGTCAATTCCTCCTTTTAAGAATCTTCTGACTTTAATTAGTTGTCCTAGCAAAGTCCTAGATTAAACTTAGCAACATGCGATAAGGAATTAATGAAGTGCAGCGTTTAGGGAAGTAAGCCAAGGCAAGGTATCAGGGGAGGTGGAGGCAGGAAGCAGAAGGATCTGGAAAGCCGACTGAAAAGTGTTAGAGTCTAGATGTGGTAAGGGAGGATTGTCTGCCTCCTCTCTTTCTAACTCCACATAGATGGAAAGGGCACTTTGCCAGTTGTGCTCGTAGCAGCTCCCACCACCACCTTACTGCCAAGCACTAACAGGAAGGGAGTAGGCTATGCAATCTGTCCCACAAGTACTCCCAGCATTGGCCTGCTGTACTCACTGGCTTATCTCTTTGTGATAACTGGGTGGCCTTCCATCCCCACAGGGTGGTGACTTGACTCCATTGCAAGAAGAAACCATGACTGAGCGAATTTGGATATAGGACACCATAAAATATCCCAGCCACATCAAATAGTGCCTCTTCTCTACTCTCTGTGACCTATTGTGCCTCTCCTACTGGGTCAAAAAATTAACAAGACATGAGTAGTCACTATAGGTGACACTCTGCCATCTCACCTTAGTTTGAACCCTACTTGGCCTGGGCTTTTTTGTTTTATTCATGCCCATCCTTTCAGAGAGGGAGAGAGAGATGGTGAAGTGGGAAGGAGTAGAGGTCTTGAAATCAAACACTCATTAAGAGTTCTGCCTTCCTTTGTGGAGTATATTGGAGACATACATTAACGGAAAGGCATACAAACAAGTTAAGAAGGAATTTTCCTTGGAGGAAGTGACATTCAAAGATCTATGATAGCTGTGAGAATTAACTAAAACCAGCCCAGGCAAGGGGCATAGAAGGGTCCTAAGACAGAAATGAATGACAAGGACTTAATAGGGGAGTGGTAAGTGTATTAAAGACACTGGAGGAAAAATGCCTGATCAAGGCTCGAGTTGAAAGAGCAAGAGGGAGGACCTGGAAGGAGGACCTGGGCTTTTTGTTAGTAGCTAGAATCTTAACTAAACTACAAGAAGCACATCAAACACATTCAGAAATGGTTAGTTTCCTTTCAAATTATGTCACTGTGGTGGCTTAGTGGATACAATACCAGCTTTTATGATTCAACTCTTGTAGCTCTATTGGAATGTCCTTGACATCTGGTTTATTCAGCCTTTATCTTAAGTTAGCCTGTATGGGCACTATTCTGAATATTCACAGTGGACCACGGACCAGATACTGGATGCTCTGTGCATGTGAACCCTTCATCAGAATCCCTGTACTGGGTTGAGCTTCTCTGTGCCTCTGAAAGAAAAAGGATCCAGACAACTCTGGCTGGATGCATTCACTGGATTGTAGATGTGAGGTTGCATTGGCTAAGTTGGAGAATCTGGCAAAGGTACCAGCTGAGCAGTGCTGTCAGTGGACTGATGTCTGCCTCGGTATCAGTAGCTATGCTCCATGGGCCCTGTTTCAGCATAGTAGTGATTTTTAATATAGCATGGGTTGGACAGACCTAAGAAAAGTGTTGAGGTATTGATAAATGTCACCCCTGGTAAACGACTCACAGTGGCAGAGGGTCTGCCTATCTGAGCAGTCCTTTTCATGTGACCTTACTTGGGGCAGAGAAACAGGCCCATTCTGAAGTGTGTGGTCTACACTAGAGTAAAATCTTGGTGGTCTGCATATCTTTATGTACCTGGAAGATTCAGTGACAAAGATGGGGATACCCTAGGGAAAGTGTAGAGACTCAACCCTTATTAGGGTCCTGGTCTTTCCCTCAAAGACATTATCCACTGCTTTCTCAATCATATTCCTCTTTTCCTTGCACTCCCAACATGTGTAAAAACTTTCTCCTGACTGAAAGTCTGACTCCGTAATGGGTTGGCTGATTAATGTATGCCTCAAGAGTTAAACTTGTGGTATCTCTGCCGTTAGAAGAATAATTGTCCAATAAATAGTTGTTAGAAATAAGCCTCCTACCTTAATTAGAAGTGTGAGTGCTACATTCCACAAATAAAAACACTGAGCACTTGCTCTTTCCACGCTCCAGTTTCTACCATCTTACGTGATAGGCGATCCTCAAGAAATAACTTTTCTTACTTTGGTCTTGATTGCTTTATGAGTGCTAACTCATCGGAAAGGCCTAAGTGAGTTCCATTTCTAACACTCTGTTAACATCTGACAGACAGAACTGAACTCTCTGGTAACTCTAAGGAAATTCAGAGTGACAGGTTAAGGGCTGAAGAGACTGCTTAATGGTTAAGAGAACTTATTGCTTCACAGAAAACCTGGGTTGATTCCAAACACCTGCATCAGGTAGCCACAGCTACCAAAACTCCAGTTCTGAGGATTCAACAAGTTCTAGGGGAACCTGCATGCTCATAATGCACGTACACTTACACAGGCACACACACACACACACACACACACACACACACACACACACACACACACATTAAAAAAACTAGATGGAGTGAGTAAGAGGTCATTCAGCTGGAAGAAAGAGTCAGTCCTTAAGATGATCATAGAAAGACAGTCAAATGGAAAGCTGGGAAACTCACCTTTCATTTCTAACGGGCTAATCAGGCCAGGAGCTAGGCTCTCAAGATGTGGTTCTGTGCCTTCTAGATTTTTCATATGGGACAAAAATTCTTGGCAAAAACATCTAAAGGGGCAAAGAGTTAGTTTGGCTCTCAGTTCCAGAGAGTCCAGTCTGTGTTCACCTCTGTGTTTGTGGTACCAAGACAAAGAAGAATACCATGGTAGCGATAACCTACGCAGAGGAAGCTAGCTAGACTCCTGGCCAATAGAGACAGGGTAGAGGGTGTGCCAGGGACAAGATGATTTCAAGGACCTTCCTTTAGTGACCTACTTTCTTCAGCTAGAACCTACCTATTGTTTTCAATACCTCTCAAATAGCACCAGGGTATCTGCTTCTCAGTCTATGAATCTGGGATGGGACACTTCATGTCCAAACCACCCAGGAGACAGTAGAACAAGCAGAGAAATGAGGGTTTGACACTCAAATGGGACCAGGAGTGAGATGCTACCCACAGCATATTCGATACAAAATATTCTCTGCATTCTAAGTGGTACATTTACAAAGCCATGTGGAGTTTTCTTTGTCCTATATTCTAAAGAGAAGCTAAGTGGCAAGAAGAAAAATCTAGCAAATGTGACCACTCCTCTGAAATTCCTCCTCGGCTTTTCTGAGTAAAGTCTGAAGTCATGCGCAAATTCGCTTGAACCAACTAAGACACCATACAATTCATAGGACACAACTTCTACATCATGAAGAAACAGCTTTACATTTGTGACTAAACTTGGTATCTACCCCAGCTTCCCATTTCTGTAAGAGCTGAACCATGTTAGGAGAGTAAACTCACTCCGTTCATGGCTTTTTGTCTCTCTTCTCTGTAGGTGAGAAGTCTCAAGTTTATGTGTAGAGAACTTAGTGTATCTTTACATACTCTGACATTACCAACCCACCCATGAGCCCACCAACCTTATCATGTCACCCCTGAGGTATGTGCTGGTAAAGGCACACAAAACATGAAAGTGCTCTCTGCACTTTGTGAACCTGCAGGATCCTGGGGCCGGGGCCCACTGGTAATTTGCAATGAGTCTCCAGCCTCAGTTCTCCAGCTTAGAATCAGACACCCTGTTGATGTAACTGATGACTCAGAGCCTATATGTTTTTACCTCCTGAGACTTACCCTCAACTTTATTATTAATCCATTAGCGTATATTCATCGTGTGAAATGATAGGTTTCACTTTGACATTTTCATACTGTAGTAATTTGAATGATAATGTCTCCCATGGGTTCAAATATTTGAACACTTGTCGCTAGTTGGTAGTGCTGCCTGGGGACATTTAAGAGATGTGGTCTTGCTGGAGAAGTATGTCACTGGAGGCAAGTATTTGAGTTTAAAAATCTCCACTATTTCAGGTTCCCTCCCTCAGTTTCATGTGTGTGGTTAAGGATGTGAGCTCCCAGATTCTTGCTCCTGCCACCGTGGCTGCTTACTATCCTGCCTCCCCACCATGATGGACTCATATCCCTGAGGAACCATAAGCCAAACTAAACCATTTTTCTTTTAAGTCTCCTTGGTCATGGTGCTTTATCACAGCACCAGGAAAGTAACTAATACACTTACATATACATCAAGCCCTTCAACAACATTTGCATATACCCCATTGCCATTTTGGTCTCTTTGTCCTACCTTCTTCCCCCTTAATGCTCCCCTTAGTCTTCTCAAGTAATCTCTTTTGTCTTTCATGTTACACACACACACACACACACACACACACACACCACGTACAAGAGAGAAAACATGCAGTATTTATCAGTTTGGTTTATTTTGTATAGCAAAATGATTTCTAGTCCATATCATTTTCTTGCAAATAATGATTCTATTCTTCTTTATGCTTGAATAAACCATATAAACAGATGATCCCAACAACTTGTATACAGTGCATATAAGTAGGACCCAAAAACTATCTTTCCCTAGCAAGGGCAGTTGTCCTTTTTGATAAAGCACAACTAGGGACACACAAGTAATTGTGAGAGAGGAAGGTGACACTCGATAGCCAGCTACATCACTCAAATAAACCCCAGTGTTCAATAGGTTGACAGATAACTCACCCAGGTCACTGTCCCACCCCTGTGTCTTGGCAGTTGTGAACAGGACTACAATAAACAAGAGTGTGGTCATAGACTTCATTAAGTAAAGCATGATCAGATAGCAGTTGAGGAACTTTCAAATTGATTTCCAAAGAGGTAGTCTTAGTTTATTCTTTATCCTAAGGGATATGACAGAGCCTGCCATGATCACTGTCTCCCCAGGACTGTGTTGCCTTATTTTCTCTGCCTTTCTCTCATTTACTCGTCCTCAAAAGTCTTCATGTATTGTGAATCCTAAGAGTGGAGGCATACCTAGCCACAGCAGGTCTCTTATTTCCCATTCTTTTATGAAGCTCCTCACTGACAGTCTTTTTTAACTTTGTTCCCAGAAAACAGTGGTTGTCTGGAGGCCACTCTTACCTGCACTGCTGAGGCCTTAGAGTCACATATGGGTTGCTCTCCTGGGATGGGGGTGGGGGACTTAAGCTAGACTAAGGGAAGGAACATTGCTTTCCCCAGTTCCACCCAAGCAATAAGTATGGCTCTCATTCTTTCTGTTTTCTCTCCTTTTCCCTCCTGTGGATTCACTGTCCCCCACTCCTTTGCAAGTGGACCCTTTATTACCCTCCTGCAGGCTTCAGTGTATTGTCTCTTGGCCTCCCACTGGGCCCCTAGTGACAACTACCCTGGCTATGGTCACTATGGCATGAGTTGAATTCCAAATGTAAGAACTGACTTTTTCTTTCTTTCGCCTTTGTGCAACAACAACCCTTTCCTAAGTTTACAGGAAACTTGTGTAGTTTGGGTCAAGAGATTTGTGGGAAGAAAAGAAACAAGAAAATGGAGCAGAAAGAATAAAGGGGTTACCAGACAGAAATATGGAAGTTTATAGTATTTTAAATGATTAAAACTACTATTCAATTCTTTATTGTTATTTTGTTACTGTATGCAAATGGATTAAAAAAACAGTGTTCTAGAAGCTGAGGCAAGAAACTTCTATGTGTGAGGTCAGTCTGGACTATACAGTAAGTTCTAGGCTATCCTCTATTTGAGACAGAAATACCCTGTCTCAGATAGATAGATGATAGATAGATGACAGACAGACAGATAGATAGATAAGTACATACATAGGTAGATACATAGTCACATGCATGCATATACATACATATATACATACATACATACATACATATATACATACTTACATATATACATACATGGATGGATAGATATTGTAAAACTAACTGTGTCAGAATTGCTGGTCTAATCTAAATCCAAAATTTTATATGTGAGAAAAAACAAAGTCTAGAAAAGGAGACTGTGGCTCAGTTATTAGTCCGGTGATTGTGCTCCCAAATGTTCCCGAGAACAGCTGCTGTAACTGTATATTTAACTTTGCAATATCCCTACCTGTGCAGGGTTCATGGGACTATAGACTATAATCCTCACAGACAAGGCAGGCGATCACCCACAACCTTTGATTACTACTTTGATTGGCTGCACGCTGAGGTGACCAGGGGCAAAACCAGTCACTGTGCCTTAAGGTTCCAGAGAAACATCAAAACAGAGAAGTGGTTTTCAGACAAATGCCAACATGGCCAAAAGGCAAGGAGGCGTTTTCAGGACTGGATCTGAAACTGGTGGTGGAAGCAAATCTAAAGGAGGAGGCAAGGATCAGGCCCTGCAGGTGTTTTTGACTTCTGGAGAGTTCTGCCATATGGGCAGCGTTGGCAAGGTAGTGTAGAGTACAGAGTGGGAGCAGTTGGAAGAATGGTACCCTGCTGAAGTTCAGGGAGACAGGGCCAGGTGATAGAAATTCTGAAGGATGCTTTGTCCACTTTCACTGTATGTGTGAAAAGCTCAAGATGAGGAAGACAGGGGTTGGGGATTTAGCTCAGCGGTAGAGCGTTTGCCTAGCGAGCACAAGGCCCTGGGTTCGGTCCCCAGCTCTGGAAAAAAGAAAAAAAAAGAAAGAAAATAAGTAAAGATTTTAAAAAAAGATGAGGAAGATAAGGCTGTTAGGCAGAGTTCCTGTGGCTGGGCCCTGGTGAGTCTACAAAAAGATGTGAGTTGGGGTAAAATCTTGAGAGCTTTTTAGATGGGGCCTTGGCAATATAGGCGCAATATACCAGGTTCCTGAGAGAAAGTCAGCCACTGAATGTCAGAATGGAACCAGGAGAGAGAATGGGATATCTTCCAGACCGGATAGTCTCTGATTCTCTAGAGTATTGTACATTCAACCAGCAATTGCTATAGTTTGAATGTGTAATACACACTAAGGCACTGTACTAGTTAGGTTTTGTAAATTAGAGACATGCTAGATTTCTCTCTGTTTTGTGTTTATGTGTCTATTATGAAGGACACAGTCTCTGGTTTAGGGACATGCAGAGAAGCAAGAGAACTTAGTATTCTGGTTTGGTTACTTACATAAATACCGTGATCAAAAGCAACTTGGTAGGGAAATTATTTACCATATCTTATAGGTTAGAAGCCTTATTAGGGGGATGGAGGGCAAACCTGGGGGCAGAAACTGAAGCAGAGACCATGGAGGGTCACTGCCTTCTGCTTTGCTTGTATAACTAAGGTAGCTTATATAAGGTAGCTTTCTCAGCTACCTTAGTTATAGAGCCTGTGCCCACATGTCCCCTTGGACAATTATCACTCATAGTGAACTGCACTCTCCTACGATAATTAGCTATTGAGAAAATGTCCCACAGGTGACAATCCCACAAACCAATCTAATGGAAACAACTCTTAACAGATGTTCCCTCTTCCAGGTACATAAAGTTGGCAACCGAGATTAACTCTCACAAGTCCATCCTTCGTTAGCTTGACACACAAACACATATTTGTCCCCAGAATCTTATGTTAATGTTACCATCTAAAATTTTAGGACAACTTTAACATTCTGCAGTCTTTAAAAATTCCAATACCTTAAAACTCCAAACTCTCTTTAAAAAATATCCAAAAATCTCTTAACTATATGCTCCTCTATAATCCAAAATCAGTTACATACTTTCTTATTTCAAAAGAGAATAACCTGAGCATAAGCGATCACTCTTAAGCAAAACCAAAGGGCAACAGTATAATTCAATGTCTCTCTGATGCCTGTAACTAAATCATGATCTGCTGGCTGCAAAGAGCTTGGGCAGCTCTACTTCTCTGGTTTTACCACCAGCAAGCAAGCTCATGTGGTGGGCACAGGCCACCTATATTGCATATCTGCCATTGTTGATGGTGGACCTCCCACCATCTTTGTGTCTCCGATATTCTGTGGTCTCCATTGCAAGTGAGTGTTCATTTTCACAGTGGCCTTCCCTGATCTCTCACAGTGCTAAGCCCATGACTCCTTCAGCCCTGGGGTCTCCACTGTAACCTAGGCTTCATTTTCACCAATATCTTCTCTGGTCATATCTTACAACCATACCGCCTAGTGCCAAACCTTAGGTTCTCTCCATAAGTCTGTCATACCTTCAAAGTCAATACCATCTAAAAAAAACCCTCACACGTTACCAAGTCATGCTGCCAGCTTAAGTTACAATTGTGTCCTCCTCTCAACCATAGCTTTTATGTGTTGACTCTGTGAAGGTATTTCCAGAAGATTTACATGTAAGATGGTGGTCTCTTGTTATTCATAGCTGACTTTTCAGTCCCAGCTAACTAGCATTGATTGTCCCAGTAAGCAGAGGTTTCAACTCCATAGAGTCTTAATTGAAAATAATCATGCAGACCTAATAGGCTTTGTTTCCATATGAAAACCCACAAGCCAACCTTCCATGCCTGCATTTCTTTAAGAAACTTTGTCTTCCCAGCTCCCACAGAACAGCCTCCTAAATGCTAAGCCCTCAGTAGCCTGAGGTTCCAAAATCCTTCTATAATCCTCCCAACAAGAGAATATAGTCAGGCCCATCCCAAGAATACCCTATTCTCAGTCTAGACTCCTGTCCTGGTTTAATTTCTGTGTCATGTGACCATTATCAAAAGCAACTTGGAGAAGAAATACTTCATTTCCTTTTGCAGATTACAGTCCTTGAGAAATTCATAGCAAGGACTCAAGGCAGGAATCTGGAGGCAGGAACTGAAGCAGAAATCATGGAGAAACACTGCTTACTGGCTTGTTTCCAGACTTAAGTAGAGCTACCTTCCTTATACATATCATTCTGCCTAAGGGTACTTAATGGTACTGCCCATTGTGTGGTGCTACCTCCTACCTCAATGAGGACTCAAGAAAATGCCTCACAGAATTGCCCAAAGCCCAACTTGATGGAGGCACTTCTTCGAATATAGTCTCCTCTTCCTAGGTGTGTCAAGCTGACCATCAGAATTAGTTATCACACTAGTTTGACATCCTTACCTTAGTTATGAAGACTGGTTTGCTAAGTAGGATACCCTACTTCAGGTTCCATGTTAAGAGGTAAGCACGCCATTTTGGTGACAACTACAAAGCAGCTCCTTTATGTGAAGATGCTCACCCAGCAGCCTCATGAGACTTGCTGGTGCCTCAAGTTATTTTGTAGATCTATGCAAAAACCAAAGGAGAAGAAAATTCCTTACACTGGAAAAACTTGTAACAAAATTTTCGTCCCTTCAGACCCAATCCATGGATCTAAGGAGGTAGAGTATAGAGGCTGGTCAGAACTTACTTTTGGTTGCTGTCAGTATCGAACCAATCAACAGGGTATCAAGGCAAGAATCTTAGCTTTCTGGGCTCCCCATAGCCCCTGGTGTCTAAGGAGCACTCCCTGGTACTGATCTGCAAACATGAACCCTACTATGAACTCTACCTGCTAACCATCATCCCCCAGATTCTGGATGCTTTCCTCAAAAATGCCCCAATTCTGAGAAATCAAATCTGAAGTCACTTTTTCAAGAAATCTCATCGAATTCACCTGAATGTGCCACTTAACAGAGTTCTGTGTAATTCTAGACAAGGAAATTATTTCAAAAGTGTGTTTCGGTATTCAGCTGTGTCACAAACATTCTTATCGCAGGACTCTGGGATGGCAAGTGCTACTGCATGTTAAAGACTTTATTTGTTAAGGGCTCAGTGGATACCCTGGCACACACCCAGCACAGTTCTTTTGGGAACTGACATATCTCCATCCTGCTGCTAAGACTGTGGGAGAGGAAGATAATGAGATTTTCTTCCCCCTTTAAACCATGTCACCAAAGGTAAATAGAAATTTAGGCCTCCAAAGAAATTTCTCCATTAACAAACTTCTGAAAACATTTGCAACAAAGGCCACTGGGTTACCTCTTGATCATCTTTACAAAGAAATATCAGGAGAGGAACCCTGGCTTGAAAGAGGGGTCTGCTGTTGCTGGAGGTAGCATCCAAGGCAGCATTGTCTTCCCAAATTCTTTAGATGTAAGATCTAGGCTATGTGAAGGTAAGGAGGCCGTCCCTGTTGCTCTAGTTCAAAGTATGTGCAGAAAAGATACAAATTCATTCTGCTGGCCTGCATATGAGGGATAAACTAGGGAAGGGAAGGGCAGAGCAGCCCTTCTGATTGTACTCCAGGAAGCTCCATGATTAGCAGCTAAGGTGTTCCTATATCATGTTAATTTCATAAGCAGTTAAAAGTACTTCTCTAATATACTTCATCTCTCTGTATGGAGGTCCCATTTTAGACCATCAGGTCTGAGTTTCTATAGCATTATTAAAGTCTTCAGGGAAAGATTCCTAAGTTCTGTGTCACTATGGGGGTAGGCCTTAAGACCCTCATCCTAGCTGCCTGGAAGTCAGTCTTCTCCTAGCAGCCTTCAGATAAAGATGGAGAACTCTCAGCTGCTCCTGTACCATGCACATGAACACTGCCATGTTCCTGCCTTGATGATAATGGACTAACCTTTGAGCCTATGAGCCAGCCCCAATTAACTCTTGACCTTATAAGAGTTGCCTTGGTCATGGTGTCTGTTTACAGCAGTAAAACCCTAAGGCACCCAGCTTCTTTAGAGTGAGACAAATCTTTTATCTTGCAGCCTCCATCCTCTACTCCAGCTCCTCCTCCCTCTGTGTTAATTTTCTTTAACAAAATACTGGACAGAAGAAAGTTGGCTCACAATTCAAAGGACACAGTCCATCATGGTTTGGGAGAGGCATGGGCAATGACAGTAAGACCATATAATGTGGCTTGCTCACATCTCAGAGGATCAGCAATCAGAGAGAACAGAAGCCAAGTTGGGCTCCACCTTTAAATACTTTTGCTCCATGGAACTCACCTCGGCCATCTCAAACAGCATCACTACTTGAGGACATGTGGTTTAAATGCATGAGGTTTGGTGAGCATTTTCCCCTTTATATTTATTTCATTTTATTTTTCCCTTATTTTCTTTACATCCTTCTCACTGCCCCATTCCCAGTCACCCTCTACCAAAATTGCTTTCCCCATACCCTCTCTGAGTGGGTGGGGGCTCCCCTGGGTATCCCCCCAAACCCCGCATATCAAGTCTCTGCAAGGTTAGGCTCATCCTCTCCTACTGCAGCCAGACAAGCCTGGAGCAGCCCACCTAGAGGAACATATCCCATGTGCAGGCAACAGCTTTTTGGATGGCCACTGCTCCGATTGTTGGGAACCTACATGAAGATCAAGCTGGTACATGTGTGAGGGGAGGCCTAGGTCCATTCCATGTATGTTCTTTGGTTGGTGGTTCAGTCTCTGAGAGTTTTAAGGGTCCAGTTTAGTTGATTCTGTTGATCTTCCTGTAGAGTTCCTATCCTTCAGGGCTGTGATTCTTCCTCTTATTCTTTTATAAGAGTCTTTAAGCTCCATCCACTGTTTGGCTGTGGGTGTCTACATCTGTCAGAGTCAGCTGCTAGGTGGATCCACTCAGAGGACAGCAATGCAAGACTCCTGTCTGCAAGCATAACAGAGTATCGTTAGTAATGTTAGGAATTGGTGCATGCCCATGGGATGGGTCTCAAATTGGGCTGGTTATTGGTTGGCTGTTCCCTCAGTCTCTGCTCCATTCCTGCATTTCTTGTAGACAGGACAAATTTGGGGTGGAACGTTTTGTGGGTGGGTTGGTGTCCCTATCACTCCTGCCTGGATACAGGAGATAGTGGAGAACATTTTTAACTCAAACCATAATACCAGCTATGCTGTGCCCGTATGCCAGTGAATTTGGCCATCTCTGAACAAGAAGGGATGTGTGAGCCCAGCTCCAGCTATGCCCAATATGAGTAATTAAACAGTTGCTTTATTAACTCTGACAACAGATATGCACACAACCCTGTCACAAACATTATAATTTTCCAACTCTCAGAAAGATATGTGCAAGCTGTTGTAAAGGCTTCACTAATTACAGAAGGGGGTTCTGTTCTTTTTGCCTCCAACTGGCATTTACTGAAGACTTGTATGGTCCAAAATGCTCTCACTTATCATAAATTCAACTTGCTTCTAAGCTGATGCTTTGCATATTGAAGGGACCATTTAATAAGGATTTTTAGAGAGTGCGTTCCACGGAACACTAGTTCAGCCAGGGGCTAAAGACTGTTCACTGTTCTCTCTTTATAATGACAAGCTCTTAGCTTGTTCCCCCCACCCCCTCCAGGGTCTCAAAGACTTTAATGCAATGTATGTTGTGAGATCTCTCTCTCTCGATCTCGCTCTCTCTCTCTCTCTCTCTCTTTCCCTCTCTCCTTTTCCCTCTTTCTCCCTCCTCCTTCTCTCCCTTTCTCTCTCCCTCTCCCTTCCTTTCTCTTCCTCTCTTTCTTCTCTCCCCGACTTTCTTCTCTTTCTTTATCTTCTCTTCCCCTCCCCTCCCCCTCTCTGTTCTTCCTTCCCTCCCTCCTCACCTTTTTCTATACTAAGGTTTCGAACCCCAGAACCTTATATATGCTAGGCAAATACTATATCCCTTGGATATTTATATCTATGCCTGTGTGTCTGTAGGTATATCGATCTCTACCTGTCTATATTTATTCCTAGCCCTCTTGACGTTTTTTTTTTTTAAGATAAGTTCTCAGTAAGTTGCCAAGGCTTTCTTTGTATTTACTCAGTGTCCCAGGCAGGCCCTTGGAATTTCCCTGCCTCAGAACCCACAGTAGTTGCAATCACAGATCTGAACAGTTCTTCTTAAAAGGATTATGAGGAAACTGGAGTGTGTGAACTTTCTGACGCTCATTGTTTCAAACAGTTTAAGCTTCCATGATTATCTGTTTCTCAGAGAAGCCTTGGCATACAGGTATACCATGCTTTCACTTGGCACCATGGTAGGGACCATCGCAACAACCAACTTGCCAATAAAGACATCTGCCAATGTCCAAAGGAGTGTGAACACAGGCTGAAAGTCAGCAAATATTGAGACATGCACCTTGAGTTTGTTCCATCTACTTTTGTGAAAGTCACATGTTGAATGGCAGACTTTTCTTAGGAAGAGGAACATACATGCCTACTGACTACAGAAGGGAAACCCACAACTAGACAAATTGAAGACTACACTGAAATTGAACTTAGTGAGCCAATGAGTTTTTATTAGGATTTCTACAGGAATATGGGTGAAGGGTTACTTACACAAAGCAGGGGTGACTCGAAGTCAGCTGTACCACCCCAAAGCCCACTCAAACATGGGCGTCAGCTGATGAATGCTGTAATCCCGGCATAGTAGGCAGACACTTCCTCTCCCCTATACTTATATTGCTGGGAGGATACTCAGAAAATCTTCAGAATTTCTATTTGCCCAAATGTATGACTTTTGTTACCCCTGAGGCTCATGAGTTCCCTCTTCCCTTCTGAAAGAGAGATTTCAGTAGGAAGAAACCTGTCATATAACCATATTCCTAGGTTTCTGTGCTTTTTTACACAGTGGGGCTGAGGAGATGTAGGTCCCCAGAAGATAAAAAGACTTTCAATAAGAACAATCACTTAACTGAGAAGGGACCAGATAGAAGGTTCCAGTTTTCTCAAAAGCCCCTTGGACTTCTGGGTGCTCCCCACCCCACCATCAATAAGTTTATTCTGTCATTTATTTATTTACTTGGATCCAATATATGCCAGAAGCTCCATATACAACAATAGCAGCAATAATTACAGCCAACATTTGCTAGAAATAGTGAGAGTCAGGTCATTTCCCTGATACTTTCCCTGGAATTATTAAATTCTTCACAATTCAATCCAAGAGAAATTGTAAGAATGAAATAATTTATTCCAAGAAAGGAGCATACAATGTTCCTCTGGGAGGAGAATCATGGAGAATTCTCTCTGTTTCTGGAGCTGTGCTTAATAAGTATGTATGGGATGGAAGGGAAGGTTCGGCATTGCATGTACCAGATTGGAAGACTCTATGTACAAGGCAGGAAATGAGAGGAAAGGAGAAAAGGAGGAAGGAAGAGCAGGGAGGGAAGAGAGAAAGGGTAGGCATTCGATTGTTCTAATTAATATTCCGAGTCCTTGTCAGAATAAAGCTACAGTGAAACAGATACAGAACATATGGAGCTCAAACCAGTGGTACAATGGATAAAGCATCTGACTATGGATCAAAGAATATAGAATATAAAAAGTATATTTTTAAAAACCCAGAACATTTTATGACTACCATCTCTGTTCCTGGGTGATTAAATGCTTCTTTTGTGTTTGGAATCTGTAGACTTCACTTTTGAGTCAGGGGAGACTTTAAGTGCTAGAAAGAGATGCTTCTTTCTGTCAGTTGTGAGTTGCCAAAGCCATAGAAAGCACAACATGGAAACCAAGTATTGGAGCAGCGGGACAATTGTCAGGGCATTAACACTCAAAAACAAGTAACAAAGTGGTAGCCGCAGAGGCCCTCTTAGAACAGGTGGGTTCCCACCAAGCTTACATGAAGCTGAAAATTAGTGGAAGGGTCTGCTCCAGGGGAAGCTTACCTCAGTGCTAAGTAATGGTGGGGGTGCTGCCAGCAGCAGGAGGAGATCACTGAGCTCAGTCGAAAGTTCATAACGCTAAGAAAAGAATGATCGAAAAACAGCATGTACAAAGGCAAGTGTCCAGGCACATAGACATAGCTTTTGGAAAATCAGATGCAGTCCACAAGAGAGGTCTATTCTCTTCCTGTGAGGTTACAACAATGAGATGTCTTGTGAGTTACCTTCCAAAATTAAAAAACAAAACCCATCAGAAAGTAGGGCCATCCCTCCTTAGCTACATGCAAATCACCTACTGCGTTCTCTTCGAATGTGCTACACACAAATCCAACACATACACACACCAGAAACATCGCACACAGTACATGTACCCCACATATGACACACTTAACATGCTCAAATATCCCACACACTACACAGCAAAGACACCCACCACATGTACCACACTCCCACACACATACACAAATTATATCCCACACCACACACAAATAACACAGCATAGACACACACACTGCATAAACCACATGCATAACACATATAAACAGTATAGAAACTGCACATGCTACACTACACACATCCCTTACACATACACACATGACAAACAAACACATACCACACATACAGAATGCACATACAACACAATACTTCTCTTCCCACTCTGTGCATTTATTAACACAGGCACCTCTAAAATCTAATTTTTTAAAAATTCCACACACATTTTGTAAAAGAAAAAACTTTAATATGTATTATCTCAGCTTGTTTTTACAGCAATCCTATTAAACAAATACAGATAAGTTTATTATTTTCCAACAAATAAGAACACTCAAGGTCAAAGGAATTGATCTAGAAGGTATTCCCCACTAGGCTCTTCAGAGAAACCTACTAGGTCACTTTGGACTGTAAGTAATACTGTCCAAACTCACATTGGCTTAAATAAGCAAGGGGAAAATTGGCTTTTATAACTGATGTTCAAAGGTAGCTTTTTTTTTTTTGGACTAAAGTAACAGCTGGCTCAAGCCTGGGACAGGTACCATCAGAAGTCAGTCTCTGGATCTTTCCACTGACTCCATTGGGCTATTCTCATCTTTCAGGGAGCTTCTCCCATAGTAGTGACAAGAAAGCTACCAGCAACTCTAAAATTCTCTTTAACTGTTGAACCTCAGCAGAAGTCACATGTCCTTCAACACAGAAAAATAATTTATTTCAGGGAAAAATCTAGAACTGACAAGGAGAGGTGATTTTCTTTTCCTAGTGCACGCAGGGCCATTGCTGCTAATAATGTATTTGAATTCCCTTGTACTCCCCTTTTTACGTTCTACATTTGCGCAGACATCATTAGTTGATCACAGCAAATCCACCCAGTGCTTTTAGAAGCTACCTCTCTACCCTTGCAGCACAGGACTGTATGAAGCCTCTGGGATATGAAGTGCAAATTGAAACCTTAAGCACAGGAATGCAGACACTAGAGATATTCACCATCTCTTATTTTTGTTTGTTTTTAATTGTTTGGGCTGTGGGCAACTCATCAGTCACCTGTGATTTCCCTACAAGGATTTCTGGCTACCAATGATAAGTATTTCCCTCAGTGAAACCCTAAAGGACTAAACAGTGGTGGAAGTGAAGCACCAAAATGCTTCAGTGTATCTTCAGACTCTCCCTGCCCTTAGGGTCCCCAGTGGACCAAGACATCAATTCTGGAATAAAAAAACAAAAAAACCCTTTCCTCAGAGTAGCCCTGCTCTGCCCATACTTACACAAAATAGACTCCCAGCAATGTTACCTGTAGGGATATCACCCGTAGGTTAGAGCTCGTGCATTTACTTCTATACTCTAAACAACAAAATTAGCTTCAGGAAGACAGATCTAGCTGACTCTAATTTAGATGTTAACAACCCCCACAGAGTGTCAATATTAGATTGATTAATAATTCAGTATTAAGAAACACTAGGAGAGGGGCTGGGGGTGGGGGATGGCTCAGTGGATAAGAGTGCTTGTTGGGCAGGCTTGAGGAACTGAATTCAGTCCTCAACAGATGGGTATAACGCATACATATATCTGTAACGCTATGACTGTAGTGAGTGGGGACAGGAGAATCCTTGGGCCTTTGCTCTTCAGCCAGTTCTGTCAGTATAGTGAGACTCTATAGGGGTTCAGTGAGAGACCCTTATCTCAAGGGAAGAAGGCAGAAACTCATCAGGCAAAGCATCCAAGTTCACCTCTGACTTTAGAACTTTGCCCCTGCCAGACTTCTCCCGATCCTCCCTCTCCACTCTCCGTTACTCACTCAGTAACAGATGAGAGGAGGATTTTTTTTTCAACTGACGGCTCCCAACTCGAATCCTGCCTTGTTCTAAACCAAGAGCCGATGCTCAAGATGACATTCAGCTCAAGTGGCAATGTGGAAGAATCAGCAATGACTGTCAGGTAACTGTAATTTACTTCTTTGCTCTTAGGATGACAACAAGTTGCTGTGGAAAGGCTTGGCACTATCAAACAAACAGCATTCATAGCATACAGAGCCATGGCGTGTGCAAACTTTTCTGGAGAGAGAGAGAGAGATGGTGCCTCCTGCAGTGAATGATTATTGAAGCCTAACCCATTAGGAAGTTTGTGCCAGCTAGTTTTTATGTCAACTTGATACAAACTAGAGTTATCTGAGAGGCAGGAAACTCAGTTGGGAAAATTTCTTCATAAGATTAGGCTGCAGGCTATTTTCCTAATTAGTGTTTGACTCGGGAGGGCCCAACACATTGTGGGTGGAGACATTCCTGGGTTGGTGCCCCTGAGCAAACCCTGAGAAAGCCAGTAAGCAGCACCTCTCTATGGCATCTACATCAGCTCCTGCCTCTAGGTTCCTGCCCTTTGATTTCTTGTCCTGAATTCTTTCCTGTCTGAGTTGTATTAAGTCACCAGGTTTCAGCCCCGCACCAGAAATCTTTCAAAAGGAAACTGATGGACCTAAGAAAGCAGGGATTTCAGCAAGGCCTGCTCTCCGAGTCCAAGGCAGAGATCCAGGAAGTTAGTATCTGTCCTCATATGTAACTAAGAATTGAGGAGATGGATCAGTAGAGACAGGGAAATAGAGGCAGGGCTCAGTATGTGACATGGAGAAACAACACAAGAAAGCAGAAAACACTATAGTGGCTTTCTGCTCTGGGAGCACAGGTCATTTGCAACTGAGCCTGGATTCCAGGCAGAAAGGGTGGTACCGTAGGTGCAGAGCAGTCTTGTTCTGAGATAGAAGACATTTTCTTTTTATGGGTAAAGGAAGTTGCAGAGGGATTGGAAGGAGGCCAGTGATCTGATCAGAAAAGAGACTCACAAGCAGGACATTAGTGAGGGCCCTGGTAATAGACCTTTTTTCCTTCAGTGTCTTGTTAGCTGTCAGCTGCTGACTAACAGTGGATGTCACTGTATGCCTGCTCAATGCTCTGACAAGAGGAACCAAGCTCCTCAGAGTGGCAGTCTGGCAACTATCAACCCTGTGGAGCACAGCATTACTTTTGGCAAGGACATAGACAATATAGGGTTTTCTGTTTTGTTTTGATTTTTGTTTTGTTTTGTTTTTGTTTTTAAAGCCCCTCCCCCAGTCTGTCTTCAACATAGGCATCCTGAAACCTTTTTCATAGCATTTGAACCCAAAATTATATTGAAAGCGAAGTATGCAAGGACAGAGATTTTTGTCTGCCTTTAACGGTTTTCTGAACTTGCACACAATGAGGTCTTTATTAAGAATTTAATCAATAATTGTTAGCTAAACATACAGTTGGACGGGTGGATGAATAAATGGTCATTTTTATGGTGATTCATTTCCAGCTCTGTGGGAGGTAGCACCCTCAATCCGAAGCAACAAACATAGGAAACTCCATAGCTAATGACTGTCCAGCTTAGTGCCCCAGAACCTGTGGTAAAAAGCAATGTGTTCAGCATAGATGCCTCTCAAGTGTACACACAGACGATTCAGATAAAATCTATCTCCTCCAAGGACTCAGGGCAATGTTGCTTGATGAGCAAATCTATTTCCATTGAGAGAAGCACTAACTCCCAAATCACTGTGCTGCACAGAGGCCTCATTTTGGAAGTAAGGGAAGGACTCTGCAAATCGATTAAAACCTAATGTATACTTGGCTATTTGTGGGTTCCTGTCTTCCTTCCCCAGGAGTGGTGCATTTCCAAATTCATCTGAGCACTTTCGGCTGTGCACTCGACTTGGCAGATCCCACACAGTCAGAAAGCTCAAACTCTTGACATGAGATAAAAGTGATTCTGATCTGAATTCCTCCCTGCAGTGACATTTCTCAACGTCATCAATCAATCCAGCTCCAGAGAGTGGGCAGGGAAAGCTTTGGGCAGAGATCTCCAATGGTCCACGATGAGAAATGTGTCTGGGGACCAAGATATTTTCTTTGTGTTCTTGGTTTGTTATTTTTTTTATATCAAAGCAATGCATTATCTGGTTTAAAAAATAAAATAAAGGTAAAGGTGGTTGTTGTGAAAGGCTGTGAGCACAATGTGTCCCTCTTATATCTGGGAGACCAGCATCTTTTTGAACCCCTTTGTCCTCTCTTCTCCTTGCCCTATGTGACAGGATCCTGCATAAGCACTCCACTTGAGAAGACGTGTACTGACCCTCACATTAAAAAATAAAGATTTAGTTCACCTACCCTTTTCCTCCTCTCCGTATGCTATTTTTAGTTCCCTCGATGATTATATTGTTTTGAAAATCTTATGACCCTTTTCAAATCTGCATAAAAGTTAGAGAACTGTACCTGCAACACCCGTTTTCTTAGCACTTAGATTCTACAATTAACATTCTGTTGCACTTGCTTTATCTCACATCTGCCCATTCATCTGTGTCTCCAGCCAGCCACCAATCCATCTTATTTTTGGCCAGGTTTCAAAGTGAGCTGCAGACACTGGTATACTTCAACGCTACATCCCAGCATGCAGCATCAATTCCAGGTTCAGTCTTCTCTTAGAGTACTTTTTTTTTCTCACTTTCTCCATGTGAAGTAAATTTATAGAAAATTAAATGAACGAACCCTAATTCTCCATAAGACTTGGCAAATTCATGTTCCTGTGAATCATAGAAGCTACAGTGGCCCTGCATGCTTCCCTCGCTTTCCCATCCTATCCCATTAGCAAAGATCTGTTCAGAGATTTCTGTAGTAGATTAGTTTTCGTGCTCTATAACCCATACAAAAGAAACCCATAGATAGCACAAGTAGCGATTTAGAAAAGGTTCTTTGTTCCCCCGTGCAGCTTGTATTATTTTTTATGATCATTTATGACATTACGTCTCTCAGTAGCCTATCCTGAATCTATTCTTCTAATTGGTAGACTCCAGGTCTGTCTTCCTTTGGTTATCACCAATAAAGCTTCTATCAACATGACTGTACAAGTAAGGCAGATCTGAGAGTTTCTTCAGGGTAAATATATGGAAGTGGAATTGTTATGGATATTTAGTTTCAGGCAAGAAACTCAGAACTGGGGAAGAGATATGTCTTGGTGGCTGAGTGCACTGGTATATAAGTATCAGGATCTGAGTTCAAATTCCCAGAACCCACTTAGAAGCTGAACATGACTGTGAATACCTGTAACCTCAATATTGGGAAAGCAAAGACTAAGGTCCTAGGAGCTTGGTCAGCCATGCTTAGCCAAATCAGCAAGCTAAAGGGTCAGTGAGAGACTTGTCTCAAAGGAATAAATGGGTGGAGAGCCACAGAGAAAGACATTTGATAGCCTTCTCTAGCATCTACATGTGTGTACATACACATATGCATACATAACACACACACACACTCATACACACATTTCTTGAGCATGGTCAAAAGCATACAGAACCCCAAATAATAAATAAATTAATTAATTAATACTATATTTTTACTTTGTTTCATTAAGTGTTTGAAGATTTTAGTTGTGTATTTTCCCCATATTTGCCCATTCTCAAAGATATATACGTATGTAGCATTATAGACTTGTGTGTCTTTGATTACTAATGAACAATAGTTTCACATGTTGACATCTGTAAATGTGGTGTATGTGCATGTCTGCATGCATACATCGGCATATGTGTGTTTATGCATGTATGTGCAAGTATGTATGTGTACTATTGTGTGTGAGCACACGCATGTATAGAAGTGTCTGATCAAAATGTTTTGTTGACACTAAGGATTGAATCCAATCTGTCATTACATCTCAGCAAACATGTTACTGCTGAGTTACAAGGCCATACCTCCTGATCCTTCCCAAACATTTCAGCCAAGGGGGAACCAAACACTCAAACATACGAGCCTATGGGAACTACTCTCTTTCAAACCACCACACAGGATGTCTGCACACTACCACAGATTTGTCGCAGTACTGAGTGTGGAATCCAGGGCATCTTATGTGCTAAGCAAACACTCTATCAGCTGAGCTATTCACAGCCAGGATATTTATTTAAAAGACAATTAGAAACTGTAATAGGAGGCTAGAAAAAGATGGCATAGCAGTTAAAAGCATGTACTATTTTTACACAACATCCCATTTAGGTTCTCATATGTAGCAGCTCAGAACTGTCTGTAAGTCCACTACTGGGGATCAGATACATTCTTCTGGCCTCTTCAAGCAGATGCACTCATGTCACATATATGTACACACATACATATGTAATTAAAATGGAATAAATTGGTTTGTTTAAAAGACTGAGAGTGCCAGCAAGATGGCTCAGCAGGGTTAAGGTACTTGTTACGTAAGGCTTGCCGCTGGGGTTGAATTTCCAGAGACAAGTATGATTTTAATAGTTTATAGTGTCAAGTTAACTGTTAACTAAACATCAGACTATAGTTACTTGGAAATAGAGTCTTAAGCAATTTTAAAGATCACATTGCCCTATGGGCATTGTTTGTCTTAAGTTAATTGATATGGGAAGATTTTGTCCACTGTATGCAGCACCATTCCCTGGCAATCTTGAACTATGTGAGAGTTGAGAAACTGAGCTGAGCACAAGCCAATGATTCCTACATCTCTGTCTGCTCTTGATAGTAGCTATGACGCAACTGTCTGCTTTAAATTGCTGTCTTGGCTTCCCTGCAATAATGGACTGTAACCTGGAATTCAGAGCAGAAATAAAACATTTCTCTCTCAAGATGCTTTTTGTCAGGGTATTTAATCACAGCAACAGAAATGTACCTTTGACAGCACAGGATGTCAAAGGGTGAATAAGAGCATGAACTCACTCCACACAGTCGTCCTCTGACCTCTGCAGGTGTGCCCTGGCACATACACACCCCTGTCACAAACTGCGCACATGCACACACACACGCACACACACACACACACACACACACACACACCAATAAATTATTAAAATATCAGTAAGATGTTGTAATGATAATTCCCCCATCTGCTTACTTTTCTGGTCTTTTGTTACACTTTCCTGTGTGTTGTTGTCTCCCTTCCACAGCGCTCTATGATTCTGTTTCAGTGTGAAGCAGCCACTCGTCCCTGCTGTCTTTCTTGATATCTGCTATGGCCAGGAACTTTAGTTCCCTGACTTCTGGTTGTTTTTTGTTTTTGTTTTTCCCTCTACTGGAACCCATCAAAAAATACTTTCGTGTATTTTTCCTTCCTTCTTTTCTTCTTTCCTTTCATTCCTCCCTTCTTTCCCTCTTCTTACCATCTCAGTTTGGAGGGTACTTTTTCATAATTTTGCCTCTTTCCCCTAATGCTGAGGATGGAACCCAGGACTCAAGTGCTCTCCCTCTGAGCTAAATCCTCAACCCTTTTCCTCTCTTAAACATTGTAATTATACTTGATTGCTTGTTCCAGCTCGTGGAAAGCTGTCCTCTGGGCGTGATGTGGTCATAGCCCACTTGAACTCAGCAAAACTGTAATTGCTGAGAGGGCCCACTAATATTCCATCAAAGAAAGAGGGGTTCAAATAGGCCCTGCCCACCTCCATGTCCTGAGATTATATAAGCAATTGACAGCTGCTGGAAGACTTTTTTCAGTGATTCAACTGCTCCAGTGTAAGCCCAAATAAACTCACTGTTTCACTGAGCTGGATTAGGGTGGGAATTTTTTTTTTTTTGGTCTTTCTGTGGGATGAACTTGTTAACATCTCTCTAAGAAAGGTTAGGACAACCAACATAGCTCTTTACCTTCACTTTCTAGACGAGCTTATTCATGTTGTCATTTGTGTGTGTATGTGTGTGTGTGTGTGTGTGTGTGTGTGTGTGTGTGTGTGTGTGTGTGGTATATGTACCTGTGTATGTGGGTATATGTATTTGTGTACAAACATGCTGTGGCCAAAGAAGGATGTAAGGTGTCCTGTTCCATCATTATTTACTGTATTCTCTTAGTGTCTGTTAGTGAATCTGGAACTAAAAGGGTAGCATCAAGCCCCTGCTATCCTCCTATCTTGTCCTGCCCCTGCACCTAGTAATGGAATTGAGTTGAGGAGATGAGGGAGGTACAGTCATGAACCCGGGAAACAGACTCAGAAGACCACCATCGAGGTGCAGATCTACTGTATTGTGCACTGAATAACAAACATTATTTTGTATAGCCACTGGACCAATGGGAAATCAATACAAGCTCTGTACTAGCCAACCATTTCACTGGCATTATGGGGAGATGCCAGGCTGCTGACACCCAAGAGGACTTCTGTCAAGGTGGGGAAAGCAGCCACTGCCCCGTTCTAGTTCCATTCTGAGGTTCCATGAGTTTCCTAGGAACCTATATTTTGTGTCATGAGGTATGCCAATGGCTATGGGCACTCTTAGTGTTATGGTAGTATGGAAGCCTCCCTCACCATCCACTGGGCACCCCACAGGCATGCATGTAGTCATACCAATCTTTTTCCATGAATGCTGAGGATTTGAACTCTGTTTCTCATGCATTCACAGCAAGCGCTCTTACTCACCAAGCCATCTCTTCAGCCCTCATGCTCCTACTCTAAAGTTTTCTATGCAAAACACTTCATTATCATACACTGTACCTTATTAGTACATGCTATTTCAATGCAGCTTATCTTTAAGTATTATAAGATCCAAGATTACCCCATGCTTAGTCTTGACCAGCCTGATTGGCTTGAGAGATGTCATGGATCAGTGAAGCCCATTCCTAGTGTCTCTAGACAGCTTCTGTGTGGAACAACAAATGGAGTAGCACTATCCAAGAAGTAGGGTCCTGAATAAAGCAAAGGTAGGAGGAAGAAATCCTTGAATGTTTTCTTTGTTTTCTAACTATGCTAAGATGAATAGCTTCACTCTCTAGGTCCTCATGCTACTGTGATGTTTGCCTCAGGCCCAGAGCATGGAACAAGAGAGCCATTAACTAAAACCTACAAGGCCATGAGAAATAATAAGTCTCTTCTCTTTTTTACTAATGATTTTATTTATATTACATTTCAAATGTTGTCCCCCTTTCCTGGTCCCCACCCTGTGAACCTCCTCTCCTCCTCCCCTTAGCTTCTAAGAGGGTGCTTCACCACCCACCTATTTACTCTCACCTTACCCTTCTAACATTTCCCTTCTCTGGTGCACCAAGCCTCCATAGCACCAAGCACATCTCCTCCTACTGAGGCCAGACAAAGCAGTAACCATGGACCAGCCCATGTATGCTCTTTGGTTGGTAGCTTAGTCTCTGAGAGCTCTGAGGGGTCTGGTTAGTCCCCTTCAGCTCCTTCAGTCTTTCCCCGAAGTCTGAGAGAGAGGACTCTGAGCTCATTCCAATGGTTGGCATGGTAAGTATCTGAATCTCTCTCAGTCAGGTTCTAGTAGAACCTCTCAGTGGACAGTCATGTCAGGCTCCTGTCTGCTAACACAACATGGTATCAGCAATAGTGCCAGAGTTTGGTGCCTGTGCATGGGATGGACCCCAAGTCCGGGCAGTCTAGGATGGCCTTTCTTTTGGTCTCTGCTCCAATTTTGTCCCTGTACTTCCTTTAGACAGGAACAATTATGGGTCAAATTTTTGAGATGTGTGGGTGGCCTCTCCCTCACCTGGGGGCCATGTCTATCTACTGGGGGTAGTCTCTTCAGTTTTCATCTCCCTATTGGATGGGCATTTCAGCTACTGGGTCCTGGGAACCTCTCATATCCCTAATACACAGAATTTAATAAGAGAGAAAGTGGGAGATAACCTAGAACATATTGGCACAGGGGAAATTTTTCTGAAAAGATAACCAATGGCTCAGGTTCTAAGATCAACAATTAACAAATGGGTCCTCATGAAACTTCAAGGCTTCTGTAAGTGAAAGGACACTGTCAATAAGACAAAATGGCAACCTACATATTGGGAAAAGATCTTCACTAACCCTACATTCAATAGAGGGTTAATATCCAAAACAAACAAAGAACTCAAGAAGTTAGACTCTTGAAAATCAAATAACCCAGTTAAAAATGGGGTACAGAACTAAACAGAGAATTCTCAACTGAGGAATCTCGAATGGCCAATAAACACTTAAAGAAATGTTCAACATCTTTAGTCATCAGGGAAATGCAAATCAAAACAACCCTGAGATTCCACATTACACCAATCAGAATAGTTAAGATAAAAAAAATCTCAGGTGACAGCAGATGCTGGCAAGGATGTGGAGAAAGAACACTTCTCCATTGCTGGTAGTATTGCAAACGGATACAACCACTTTGGATATTAATCTGGTTGGGTTTTTGGCTCCTCAAAAAATGGAAATAGTTCTACCTGAAGACCCAGATATACCACTCCTGGGAATATACCCAAAAGATGTTCCACCATATCACAAGAACTTGTGCTCCACTCTGTTCATAACAGCCTTATTTGTAATAGCCAGAAGCTGGAAACCACTTAGCTGTTCCTCATCTGAAGAATAGATACAGAAAATGTAGTTCATTTACACATTGGAATAATACTCAGCTATTAAAAACAAGGAAAGTGGATGGAACTTGAGAATATCATCCTGAGTAAGGTAACCCAGACTCAAAAGGACATGCATAGTATGTACTCACTGATAAGTGGATATTTGCCAAAAAGTTGACAACAAATGCTGGTGAGGATGTGGAGAAAGCAGAACATTCCTTCACTGTTGGTGGAATTGCAACTCTGAACATCAGTCTGGAGGTTCCCCAGAAAAATTGGACATAGGTCTACCTGAAGACCCAGTTATACCACTACTGGGCATATATCCAAAAGATGCTCTAACATATAACAAGAACACATACTCCACATAGCAGCCTTATCTATAGTAGCCAGAAGCTGCAAAGAACCCAGATGCCATTCAACAGAGGAATGGATACAGAAAATGTGTTACATTTACACAATGGAGTACTGCTCAGTTTTAAAAAGCAATGACTTCATGAAATTCATAGGCAAATGGATAGAACTAGAAAATATCATCTTGAGTGAGGTAACCCAATCACAGAAAAGCACACATGGTATGCACTCACTGATAAGTGGATATAAGCCCAAATGCTCTGATTACCCAAGATACAATCCACAGACCACATGAAGCTCAAGAAGAATGATGACCAAAGTGTAGATACTTCAATCCTTCCTAGAAGGGGGAACAAAAATATTAATAGGGGGAGATGCGAAGACAAAGTTTGGAGCAGAGACTGAAGGAATGACCATTCAGAGACTGCCCCTCCTGGTGATACAGCCCATATACATAGTCACTAAACCCAGTCACTATTGTGGATGCTAAGAGGTACATGTTGACAGGAGCCTGATATAGCTGTTTCCTGAGAGGCTCTGCCAGAGCCTGACAAATACAGAGGTGGACTATGGCAGCCAACCATTGAACTGAGAATGGGGTCCCCATTGGAGGAGTTAGAGAAAGGATTGAAGGAGCTGAAGGGGTTTACAACCCCATAAGAACAACAATACCAAGCAACTAGAGCTCCCAGGGACTAAACTACCATCCCAAGAGTACACATGGTCTGACCCATGGCTCCAGCTGCATATGTAGAGAGGGTAGCCTTGTTGGGCACAATGGGAGGAGAAGCCCTTGGTCCTACCAAGGCCTGACCCCCGAGTGTAGGAGAATGTCAGGACAGGGAGGTAGGAAGGGGTGAGTGGATAGGTGGGAGCCACCCTCATAGAAGAAGGGGCAGGGGGATGGCATAGAGGAGTTATAGATGGGAAACCTGAAAGGGAGATAACATTTTAAATGTAAATAAACTAAAAAGTATTCAATAAATTAAAAAAAGTCAAAAAAAAAGTATTTCTCCAGACCTCAGGGAACTCCCAAAGACTGAGCCTCCAACCAGGAGGAGGAGCCCCCCAGACACATACATAGCAGAGGTCTGGCTGGTCTGGCCTCAGTGGTGATGCTCCTAATCCTTGAATGACTTGAGGCCCCAGGGAAGGAGGAAGTCTTGTGGGGGAGAAGCACCCTCTCAAAAGGTGAAGGGAATGGGATAAGGAACTGTGGAAGGGGTGACTGAGGGGGTACAATGATTGGAATGTAAATAAATAATTAATTTTAAAAAGAATTACCCACCCCCAAAAAAAGTTTGTAATGACAATGACATGCCAAGAAAATGGAAATTCTCAGCCCTCTGTTCTGTCTCTGGGTGCTTACACTCTCTCCACCCCCTCTTCTTTGATGTTCCCTGAGCTTTAGATCTGGTGCTAAAAGTTTAGTGTTGTCACCAGAGTTTTTGATCTTAGCCATTCTACCTTGGTGTGAGGTAGAATCTCAGGGTTGTTTTGATTTGCATTTCCCTGATGACTAAGGATGTTGAACATTTCTTTAGGTATTTCTCAGCCATTCAATATTCATCAGTTGAGAATTCTTTGTTTAGCTCTGTAGCCCGTTTTTTAATAGGATTATTTGATTCTCTGGAGTCTAACTTCTTAAGCTCTTTGTAGATATTAGCCCTCTATTGGATGTAGGATTTGTAAAAACCTTTTCCCAATCTGTTGGTTACAGTTTTCTCCTATTGACAGTGTCATTTGCTTTAAGAGAAAAGACTGAAGGAGCTTAAGGGGTTTGCAACCCCATAGGAAGAACAACAATATCAACCAACCAGACTCTATCAGAGCTCCCAGGGACTAAACCGCCAACCAATGAGTACACATGGAGGGAACCATGACTCCAGCTGCATATGGAGCAGAGGATGGCATTGTCCAGCCACAATAGGAGGAAAAGCCCTTGGTCCTGTGAAGGCTCATTTCCCCAGTGTAGGGAATGCCAGACCGTTGGGTTTGGAGTGAGTAGGTAGGAGCAGGAGCATCTTCATAGAAGCAGGGGGAGGGGGAGGGGAATGGGAGAGCGGGAAAGGGGGTTAACATTTGAAATGTAAACACATAAAATATCCAAGAAAAATAAAATTAAAAAAGCAACCATATACATAAAATAAAGTAAAATAAGTTTAGTGCTGAACACTTAATCTCTTAATTTCAGCACCTAGAACAGCTTTGAGCCTACATTTACTATATCATTCACTGCAAGAGAAGCTTCTGTGGTTAAAGCTGACAGGAGCATCAGGAATATGTCTGTAGGTATATACTAAATATTTAGAAAGCAGTTTGGGGCCCCTTCGATTCAGCTAGATAACAGTAGTGAGTTCTTGGTGGGTCCTTTGAATCTAAAACATAGGTCCTTGGCTCTTCTGAATCTTCTGAGTTCTCTCTCTCTCTCTCTCTCTCTCTCTCTCTCTCTCTCTCTCTCTCTCTCTGTGTGTGTGTGTGTGTGTGTGTGTGTGTGTGTGTGTGTGTGTGTGTGTGTGTGTGTGTGTCTGTGTGTTAGGAACCAAACCCAAGGCTTTGTGCATGCTTGTGTTAGAAATAATCTGGCAGTAAATGGTCAAAGGTATCTGGAAGCCAGTGTAGGTTCAGATGAAAATGATTGAAAACCCCAGACCCTCTACACCCAAACTCTACAGAGCTATGCTGTCTGGAGCTAGAAGTTTAGAGTAGAAAATTATTAATAGCCAAGCTTACCTGCAAGATCTTATACCTGGTAATCTTCAGCAGGAGCCATGGCTTTGTTGAAAAAGTACAACAGAGGGGAATATAAGATCTAGATAATATGAAGAAAAAAGAAGAGAGGCAACGTGTGCCTTGGGCTTAAGCTCATTCTCTGGTCTCCATCTTCATGGCTGACTATCTAAGGTGACACTGGACTTTCTAAAATCATAGGGTAAACTGTTTTGCTTTGGCTACTCAAGAGTCTCTGGCTCTTTACTATGACCCAGGAAAGTGTCCTGCCATTGAACTACATCCTGACCCCTTTTTGTCCTTTTGGCTTTTATTCTAGATGATTGTGCTAGCTTGGACTGCCATATTCCCATTCCATCTCATCATTGGTGTTTGGTTTACTAAGAGAAGTCCTTCAATTTCCCAGTTATAATGCTCCAGGAGTCATGTCTTCTCTACTTTTAAAACATGATTATCTTGATTGCCTCTCTTCTCTGGTGATGTGTGTTCTCTCTGTGTGTTTTAGTATTTTCTCTCATGCTGCTAACATTTTCCATGTTTATTGAACTGACCAGAGCCTGAACAGGGTAGGGAAGATGGTATTTGCCAGTTTTAGGAAGCTGTCCATCTTTCAGTCTTTCTAGGTATGATTACCATGTGAAATGATGTCAGAACCCTATACTCCATGGACTTCAGCACCTCTCACACCATGTACTTCACTTACAAGATCTTGGAAAAAAAGCCACCTTGGGTTTTGATAGACAAAATTTTGTTTTAACCAGTGTTCTCCTTTTGTGGTTGTCAGTATCTGGGGCAGATACTGTCAAGCTATGGAAATAGCTTAAGGGGTTCCCCAGATTTCCAAGGACCTCTACCCAAGCCAAACTGAGGACAGTGGCATCAGTGCCGAAAAGGATTTCAGAATTGGCGGGTATAAGTCAGAATTAAGGTTTAATAAAGGTATTTTAACAGATGCTTAAGCAGGATTAAGGGGAAGAGGGGCTCTCAGAAAAAAAAGGCACATTTGAGAACTCAGACATTTCTTATCTAAGATGATTCTCATTCTATGCTGCCTTTACATTTTTACTACAATCCTATATCCCACTGTAGTGGGGTTCAAAGTTGTTGTATTCAAAGGGTAGGTCACGTATGTAAAGAAGATTGATCACCTTGTGGTCCTAAAAGGTACGGGCAGAGACAACAGCTGATAGTATATAGATTTAGTGTAAACAGAGTTGAAGGGAAAGAGATGAGACCCTGCCCAAAGTCATATAACTTTAGGCCTGAAACCTGGTTAATGGTAACATTACCAGAAAATATCTCTGTATGAAAGAACTGTTAACTCGGTCTATAGCCTTTATAGCAGATGTTAAGTATGCTATAACTCTTAACTGGGAAAAGGCTTAATTGGACTTCTGTTTGAGAGTCTGATCCCTCTTCCTGTACCCATAAAGTTTCCTCTCTTTCTATCCTGTCCCAGGATGAGTAGACAGGATGGTGGCTACAAGATCTGTTTCTGGTCACTCTTAGGGACTTGGAGCTTAGATCCTAATTAAATGTCCCCTATGTTCCCCAGCCTTCTCTCTTCTTTCCTTTCTTCCTTTCTTTCCTTCCTCCTTCCTTTCTTCCTCCTCCCCTCTTCCTCCTCCTTCTTCTTGGCAGGGCCTGAGTATCTTTCTATGTACAGCAGGCTAAGCTCTAAGAATTTAGATTTGTGAAGGACCTGCTGCCTCCATGTCTGTGTTCAGCCGTAACCCATAAACTATCTTGGGCAAAAAAAGTTTGTCTTTCAAAATTTAGTAATAATTTTATGTGCAATCTGCCTCTTCTCCCCCCTCTTCTTCCCCTCCCCCTCTCTTCTCCCTTCTTCTTCTCTATCATTTCTCCCCCTGCCCTTCCCCTCTCCATCCCCCTCCTCCCTTCCCCCTCTCAATACTTCAGTCTCCTACCTATTTTCCTCCCTTCTCCCCTCCCATTCACTCTCCCCTTTCCACTTTTCCTCTTCCCCTCCCTTTCCTGCACCTCCCTCCCCCTCCTTGTCCCCATCCCCTCCTCCCTCCCCTCCTCTATGCTTCTCATATCCCCCTTTCCCTCTTTTGTTGCTGTTCATTCCCCTTTGAACAGATAGCATTTGCTTTACGAGCCCAAAGTGAAGACCCAGTTATATTTTCCTACCTAGAAATCAGAGCTACTGAGGTATGGCCAGGATAACTCATTAAATAAAATAAATAAATAAATAAAAAAGCAAAGCAAAGCAAAACAAACCAAACAAAAAGCATCCTGAAATCTGTAATGTTATCACTATTGAAATTCTAGGTATCTCTGATACATATCCAATGTTCCCAGTTTATATAAACAAATATATATGTATGTCAAAATGTCTTTTAAAATTACCTTTTAGCTGGAGTGTAGCTCAGGGGTAGAGCACTTGTCTAGCACATGTCAAGTCTAGGGTTTTGTCCGCAGCACTGCAAAAAATAAATGATTGACTTTCCCCTGGGGCTGGTATGGTTATTAGCATGCCTTTCTCTTCTGCAGGGAAAAACAGCTGTTCATGGAGCGGCTTCTGCTCCACTCTGGCTACCAGGAAATGCTGTGTTAAAATTAGCGCATAATTATAGAAATGAACCCAACTCCTCAACTCTGACTCTACTTCTAAATACATCTCCCCTTTCAGCTCACAAGTGAAGAGCATTTGTGTACATATGTCATGTAGATACAAATACATCTTTAGCTAATGCGATCTTTTAAAAAAAATAAGTTGACTAAAAGTTAGAGATGAATAGCATGGCCTTGCACACTTGATCTCTTGCTGGGCTAGACAAAGAGAATTTTAGGGTATGGACCCAAGTCCACTCTCTGTCTACAGCACAATTCAAGCAACACGTGAGCTGGTTGGCACCCTGGAGACTATTTCCTTGACATTCAGCAGATTTCTGGTGGGCTGTTGAGATGGCATTTGCTGCCAAGCCTGACAACCTGAGTCCAATCTGTGGGAACCACATGGTGAAAGGAGAAAATCAACCCTTGAAATTGTTCTCATGGGCCTCCATATGTGCACCCCCCCACACACACACAAATATTGAAATAAATGAAATTTCCAAAATAAGAGTAAATCAAAAGAAGCCCTCTGCTAGAATGTCAACACCAGTGAAGACGAGCCAGGCTTAGAAAAGTCACATGAGGAAGAAAGTGGCCTTTTTGACTATTGGAGAGGGACGTTCTGGTATACCCTGCTGATCTTGAACATGGCCTGCTACATAGAATGGCCATTGACTTTGCTGCTCAGGGACCACAGCTGAGAACCACAGAGAAGAGACCACTTCTCATAAAAAAAGGTGAGAGTCAAATATTCGGTTTCCTTAACAGAAGATTCAGTTAAAGTCTTTTTAGCTAGTTTGGTTCTTGCTGTTTGTTTCATTTTGCCTTTTACATTTATGTTTACCAAAGCACAGTTTTGGTGAGACTCTTGGTATAGAAAATGAGTCACACTGAAAGTACTGATTGACATGTAATATGGATGTACTGGAGAGTGACGTGATCTCATAGGAGAGAGAGGGATAAATTCTGAGCTTCCAAAGGCTAGACTGACAGGAGAGGAAAGAGGGCCTTCAAGGCATGGGGGGAAGAAGTCAGATGGTCACATGTTGTCAGGACTTGTGGACATTGTCCTGACTACTGTACCACATTCTAATGCACGGGTACAGTTCCCCTGAGGCAGGAAAAGTTTGAGCCTGAGGCCAGTTTGGGTTACCTAGCATGTTCTAGACTAGCCAACGAAATCCTCAACAGAAACAAATAAATAAATGGCAAAGAGTATCTCGGAGCGGAGTATCCCGGAGCTAAAGGCTTCCCGTTGTGCTCCCACTGGGACTGCAACCCTGGAGGGATCCTGAGTTGATGTGAAGGGGCACTGCAGGTCTCCTTCAGGCCAAAGCTGCTGCTTCCAGGTTTTTGAAAACTTGGGCTTCCTGGCTATGGAGGTAGAGTTTGGGATGAGAGCTTCAAGTTTTTATTCTCTCTCTCTCTCTCTCTCTCTCTCTCTCTCTCTCTCTCTCTCTCTTTCTCTCTCTCTCTCTCTCTCACACATACACACACATATATATATGACATGGACATATATGATATATATTGGATATGGCTATATCTATATATAAATATTTAGAGTTATAGATAGATATAGATATAGATGATATAGATATAGATATAGATATAGATATAGATGTATACTGAGTATTTGTCCTATGTAAGACAATCTATGTATAATCTCCTGGGTTATATAGTGAGACCAAAGAGAGGGAGAGTATTTAAGGAAGGAAGGAAGGAAGAAACAAACAAACAAAGAAGGAAAATAGAAATAGAATGGGGAGAGATGGGGAAAGGGAGCTATACTTTTGGATGAGAAAGATTGCTCAGCTGTTAGGATAACTTGCTCCCCTTACATTGGAATCAACTGATTTCAGTTCCCAGTTCCCAGGGTGGGAAGTTTACAACCACTTGTAACTCCAGAATCTGGGAATCTGATGCCTCTGACCTCCAAGGACACCGGTACTCACATACACTTAGCCACACAGAGACAAACACGCATGATAAAACTAAATTCCTTTTTTAAAAACACATGATTTGATTTTATACAGCATGAAGGTGGTGTTGTGTTTTGGAATAGATTCTTGGGGTTGGGTTTTTTTGTTCACTTAAGCTCTTTATACTTATGTAAAAGGGTATCCACATTTCCCTTCCTCTCTAAAAACACTGGTCCCTGCTCTATATAACTATGGTAATTACACTTTAGATGTTACCAAAAGCCCATCGTGTTGGCCACATTTACTGAAGACATTTTTGTCTTTCTTACAATTTCTGCAAATTTTTGATAGGATGACTTCCTCTCCCTGAGATTTCCCAGGTAGCCTTTGATGCCTCTTCCCATACCACTGCCCACACAGATGTTTTTAGGAGCTTTCTCACCATGAATTCTGTTATGACTTGAATATAAGGTGATCCTTAAGAGGCCCATGCTTTGAAGGTCCCTGCAACAGTGAGTTCAGTCTTTGGGGGATCCATCATCTGATGCTGTTATTGAAAGGCAGTAGATGGTGGGTTCTGGTGGAGGAAGTATGTCACCAAGGCTGAGCCTATGAAGGGAATCTCGTTCTGGACCTCTCTTGGTGCTTTTGGCATTCTGGCTGCTCTGTTTTCAGCCATATCCTTCAGCCATAATTCCCAGACTCACTGCAAGCCTGTTAACAATGAAGCCAACCCACCACGGACATCACTGAGACAAAATAAGTCCTTTCACCTTTCAGGTTATGTCAAGAATATGACACAGTGACCCAGTTAGCTCACCTAACCTTTGCCACTTCATTTTTATCTAAATATTTGCAGAGCATCTTAAAATAGCATCTCTGTAGTGTCAAGGTTGTCTCTGTACTTTCACACCACAGACACCCCCCAGCTTCCACTTCGCTCTTCTACCACATCTAAGAGAATGTCATTTTCTATGTATTCAAGCTAGAATTGACATGCTATCCTTGTTTATATTTTTCCTGCCCTGAAAACAAATGTCTACTAGCCTGAAAGTCCTTTCATGTTGTTTTTGGTTTCCTGTCTATTCAGATTTCCAACCTAGTCTTGAAGGCACCTATATTTCTCTAACCTAATTGTAACTTAACTAAGGCTCTGCCCCATGTATCCCTGTATGTGTCTCTGGGTCATCATAGTTCTCCAGTTTACTCTCTTCAAAAGTCAAGACGAGTTTGCTTGCTGTTGACTTTTTAAATATATTTTATACTTGGGGCCCAAATCCTCACAGGATCACAACTCACCTGTCCAATCTATCTTGTCTTATTATTTTATATCAATTATTTGTTATTCTTTTTATTTGTATATACGTGCTTAATGGTGGGTACTCATAGGGGCCAGAAGAGGGCTTTGGATTCCTTGGATCTGGACTTAGAGGAAGTAGAGAGCTGCTTGATGTAGGTGCTGGGAATTGCAAGAACAGCTAGTGCTCTTCATCACTGAGCCATCTCTCCAGAACCCTCACGCTACTCTTGGCTGAGCCTATTAAAATGTGTGTTGAACCAAAAAGAAAAGTCAGAATGAATTTAGGATCTTTTAGCACATAGTAGGTACTTCTATGAGTCCTGCTCCACCTGCCAACCCAACAGACTGGATGGAGCTGCACTTGGCACCTTTATCCTAAGTTCCTGAAAGTCTGCCTCTTTGCTACATCTTCAAAATGCAGTAGCACAGATAGGGGTGAGAAGCAAGGCTGTCCAGAATACACCGGAGCAGAGAGCCACAGAGCTCACCTGCCTGGCTTCAGAGACACTGATAGGAATCTGCAGGTGATTGGCATGCTTTCAAAGGGGGTCTAGGTGTTTGTTTCACTTTGTTTATGGGAGTACTTATGAGTTTGGGGAGTTGCAAGTAAGACTGCTGGGAAAACAAGACATATTGTTACTTAAAACGAAGATCCATTCTTTTTTTTTTTTTTTTTTTTTTTTCGGAGCTGGGGACCGAACCCAGGCGAAGATCCATTCTTAAGATCAGGAAAGGTGAGTCACGGGTAGAGGGCTCATGTCTTACTTACATGGAGGTGACACCTGGGCTTCGGTTTCTCAGCTGTTGAGTCACATCTGCGCAGTAGCTTCTTGTTCTGGGATTTCACCTGCCCTGAGGGCTCACCTGAGCTTAAGCCCTTCCAGGTGTAAGATCTCACTTATTCTGACCTTTCACTTGTTGAGACTTCCCTGAGACTCAACTGCTGTGAGTTTTCACCTGTGGGAGTACCCCACCGTGCCAAGATGGTCCCAGAGCCAAAGTCTCGCCATGAGTTGTTACCACCTGTGTCAGGATGCTGCCTTCTGACGCTGGGCTTCTCGTGACTCCATAGAGATAACGCCTTCTCCTAGTCTTCCACAGTTGTAGGAGTGACAGACTCCAGCACTGTAATTGATTTGGGAAATTTGAGTAGTACTGATATTTTTTGGTTCTCAGGTTTCAGTGTTTGCTACAATGTTTCAGAATCCCTTAACTTTCAATTGATCATTCTTCCCACCAGAATTAAAAAGATTGCTCTTATGTAATAAGGAAAAGTACTATATCCTTGAAACTATGGAGGTCCTCTCTCTTTTTTTAACATATTTTCTGATAGTCTTTGCTAATGTATCAATATGACCATGTGCACCTTGGGATTTGTTTATAAATTTGGAATTATTCGATGGTAGAATATGGATTTGAGCATTTTTCCATAGGCCTGTGTGGAAAGCTTGGTCCCTAGCTTATGGCATTGCTTTAGAAGGAAACTGCATTGTGGGCAGGTCCTGAAGGACCTCCATCTCTGGAGAGGGGTCCTCTGGGGGCTCGGTCTTGTTCTGGCTCCTTCCTATCTTTTTCTCTCCATCCTGGTTGCCAAGAAATGAACAGCTTTTCAACTCTGCCCCTTTGGCCAAGGTCTTCTGTCTCATCATAGGAGCAAACTAACGCAGTAAGCTGATGATGGGCAGCAATCACTGCTTGTAGGAACCCAAGGAGGCTTTCTTCTCTGAGACTGTTCCGATAGTTGTCCAAATTAAATACGCATGACTAGGATATACATCTATGGTTTCCTTAGTGACAAGAGGAAAAATAATATGTGGTCATAGAAAAAAAGGTGATTATTACATGGCAAATGTTGCCTTTGAAAGAATTATAACCTTAATTGTTCTGTAATGTAATTGGTGGTCTGTTTCATTTGGTCCTATTTTCGTTTAATATAAGTTAAGGAAAATGTGAAATTTCTCTTACCATCTTTGATAGTTTCTCATGTGAAAATTTCTAAGAAAAAGGTTCAAATTTCCTTCTTTCTTTTTTAATTGTGGGTTTTTGTGTGCTTTTGTGCATGTGAGCTTAATGCCCAGAGAAAACAACAGAGGCCAGGAAGCTGGCGTTAAAGGCCACTTTCAGCAACTGGACTGAGGTCCCCTTGTTTGTGAGTTGTGTCCTCAGCAATATGGACTGTTAACTTCCAGGCCAGCGCTTCCTCATCCAACCCACACCTTTTGTTTTTATTAAGACAAAGTTCTAAGTTTAAAGTGTTAGTAGATTCTTTATCCTCCTGCCAAGGATATGAGGGTCCACTTTACACATTGTCATGGGCATGCAGAATATTCAGATTTTACTCATTTTCAGTTTTAAAAGCAGAACCTTTTCTGAAGAATGGGTTTGTCATCGTGTGTGTGTGTGTGTGTGTGTGTGTGTGTGTGTGTGTGTGTGATATTTTGTCCATGAACCATCATTTGGACTCTGGGTTCACCAACTTGACTTGTTTATTATGAAGGGGTTTTTTTTTGTTTTTGTTTTTGTTTTTTTTTTTTTTTTTGTAAAACATGGAGATTGGAACTAGAAAAATGGCTCTGTAGATAAGAGCACTCGCTGCTTTAGCAGAGGATTCAATTTCTGTTCCCAGGAGCCACAACTAACTGTAACTCCAGTTCCTAGGGCTCTGATGCCCTCCCTGGCTTCTGCAGATGCAAATACTGCATGCAAACGGTATACTTATATACATGCAGGCAAACACTCAGACACGCAAAATAAATCTTTGAAAAATTACAAAGGCCAGACATTCAGGGTTAAGCTCAGAACACTCCTGGGTAAATAGGGAGGACTAGTCACTAGGCTGGCAACTAGGAGAAAGAAACAACTCTCTGTCTCCTCTGGGGTCTCATTTTTCAGTAGCAGTTGGGTTATAGAGAGAGCACAGCCTATTTTTCTCTTCATTGTTCATAGTATACACACACACACACACACACCACACACCACACACACACACACACACACACACACACACACACACAAAGAAGTCAGGAGAAGCCACAGCAGGCTACCCATCATCCCAAGATGGCTTCTCACAGGTTTCTCTAGAGGGTACCCAATACTCAGCACCAGATTCATAACAAGAGGGTTTCCTAGTAACTGCTCCCATGCCCACCCAGCCCTGGACAGATTTTATCTGAAAAAATCATGAGGAAATATTAGCTGATTGACCTGAAAGCAGACACCAGTGCCATCCAACACTGCTGATGCTCTCCCCTGACTTCTAGTACACTGAGGGAATTGCACTGTGACGAGACTCCCCATCCTCTCAGGGACATAGTATGCAATCAGAAGAAATGCGCAATTGAAGAAAATGATGCTTCCCCTTAGCAATCCTCTTGCCCTCCCCAAGCAACTATATGGTTGCCAGGGGCTGAGCTATCTTTGGCAGCTCCCCAGGGTAGAAGAGAAGCCAGGCGCCTCTAAGTTTACTGTTTGAATTATTCATGTGTTATTAATAGCAGCAGAGATAATGATAGGAAGGTAGTAATCATGACACCATGACAGAGGACCATCCCAAGAGAAGGAGGAAGAGTAAGGCAAGGCAGCTAAGTGATGTGCTGAGTCATACCTCCTGCACTCTTTTCCACAGAGGGGTTCAAGGGCAGGACACTAGAGTCTACCTCTGGATGATCCCTTCCCACGGCTCAAGCTCTGTGTCCTCTGGGAATTTTCTGTCACAGCATAGTGACAATAGTAAAGCCAGAAAAACTAATTCCAATCAGATCCTCCTCTATTCAGGAGATGACCTTGCCTAAACCTTCACCATATGTCAGGTAGACAAGGATTAAGAATGGGTTAGAAGCTTGAGCTTCAGTGAGGATTAAATGAGCCAGTGAGTTGAGCTGAGGGTCTGGAGACAGTCAGTGCCCAGCAATAGCAGAGAGGTGAATCTGACTTTGTACCTGTGAAATCCCTTGCTGCTGGTCAAACTAAACATTACTAGCTTTGAATGGGTCTAGTCTTCACCAAAGTCAAGGCTACCTTATCAAATCTTTTGTGCTCTTATTGAAAGATGTTTTTAATAAGATGATTCTAGATGTGTCTCTTTCTAAGCACATGGGCCTTTCTATTGATTTCCAAATTATTATTTTCTGATTTGTCATGAACTTCCGTCTTTTGCTTCAACCTGATAGGCAAGGAGTCAGCATCAGACATCTGGGGAGACCTTCTAATTTCTGAAAGGTGTAGAAGAAGAGTTTTGAATGCTACATTGCCCATGCTTCTCATTTTTGCATTTCTCATTGTTGCGTTTCTCAGAAGCCCAAATCCAGTCTCTTCCTTACATGCTAAAGGAGATGTGGTCACACAGCCCTCATGGGATTGAAGCATGCACAAATATAGTAGCTCAAAGATTGATTCTAACAGCATGTGGTGCTTCAGATGCGCTGAATGTAATACAGATGTACCCAGAAAGATCCTGTTTGGCGATCTACTTTGTTCCCAATATGCTTGATTATAATTTTCCAAGGCAGGTGTCCTAGTTTTCTTTCAATTGATGTAAAAAGCACCTTGGCAAAGCCAACAAGGGGAGGGAAGATTTTCTTTCAACTTACAGCTTACAGTTGATCATGAAGGAATATCAGGGCAGGAACTCAAGGTTGAAACCTGAAAGCAGGAACTGAAGCAAAGACTATGGATAAGCACTGCTTACTGGCTTGCTTTCTATGCTTGGCTAGCTTTTTTGTTTTTCTATACAACCTAGGAACACATGCCCAGGGCTGTAACTACAAACAGTGGGCTGATGCCTTCCATGTCAACTATTAGTCAAAAAATGCCTCATATAACTACCTACAGACCAATCTAATGCAAACATCTTGTCCACCGAGGTTCCTTCTTCCAGGATGACACGAGCTTGTATCAAGTTGACAAAAACACTAATTAGCACATATGTTATGAAATACATTATTCAATAGTGTCAGCTGTCTATTTGAGAGAATCTTGAATCATCTAGGAGGGAATACTCTTAGCATACCTGTAAGGGATTAAGATCAAGCCTTTGAGTTAGACTCCAGAGAGCCAAATAACTCTATTAAAAATGGAGTACAGAGTTAAACAAAACATTCTCAGCTGAGGAATATCGAATGGCCAAAAAGCACCTAAAGAAATGTTCAACGTCCTTAGTCATCAGGGAAGTGTAAGTCAAAACAATCCCGAGATTCCACCTTGCACCAGTCAGAATAGCTGAGATAAAAACTCATGTGATCGTAGATGCTAGTGAGGATGTGGAGAAAGAGAAACACTCCTCCATTGTTGGTGATTGCAGACTGGTATAACCACTCTACAAATCACTCTGGAGGTTCCTCAGAAAATTGGGCATTCCACTACCTGAGGACTCAGCTATACCTCTCCTGGACATATACCCAAAATATTCTCCAACATACAACAAAGACAAGTGCCCTACTATGTTCATAGTATCCTTATTTATAATAGCCAGAAGCTGGAAAGAACCCAAATGCCCTTCAACAGAGGAATGGATTCAAAATATGTGATACATCTACACAACGGAGTACTACTCAGCAATAAAAAACAATGATTTAATGAAATTCATTGGAAAATGGAATGAACTAGAAAATATCATCCTGAGTGAGGTAAGCAAATCACAGAAAAACACACATGGTATGCACTTACTGATAAGTGGATATTAGCCCAAAAGCTTGAATTACCCAAGATGCAATCTATAGACCACAGGAAGCTCAAGAAGGATGAGCAAAATGTGGATGCTTCTATTCTTTCTTAAATGGGGGAACAAAAATATCTATAGGAGGGGATATGGAGGCAAAGTTTAGAACAGAGACTGAAGGAACAGCCATTCAAAGCCTGACCCACATGTGGCCCATATATATACAACCACCCAAACTAGATAAGATTGATGAAGCTAAGAAGTGCATGCTGAAAGGGACCAGATATAGATCTCTCCTGAGAGACACAACTAGAGCATGTCAAATACAGAGGTAAATGCTAGCAGCAAACCACTGAACTGAGAACAGGACCCCCTTTGGGGGAATTAGAGGAAGTATTAAAAGAGCTAAAGGGTCTTGCAACCCCATAAAAACAACAATGCCAACCAACCAGAGCTTCCAGGGACTAAACCACTACCCAAAGGCTATACATGGACTGACCCAGGGCACCAACTGCATATGTAGTGGAGAATAGATTTGTTGGGGCACCAGTGGAAGGGGAAGCCCTTGGTACTGCCAAGGGCAGACCCTCAGTGTAGGGGAATGTTGGGGGGTGCTAACGTGGGGTGGATGGGGGGACACCCTTATGAGGGAGGTGAAGGCAGTAGGGAGCTTATGGACAGGAAACCTGGAAAGGGAATGACCTTTGAAATGTAAATTAAGAAATACATGCAAAAAAAACAAAAACAAAACAAAAAACAAAAAAAACAAGCCTTTGAGGATATCTATGAGGTATTGCCATGATGACAAGAATTGTGTTGGAAAACCATCTTAATTGTGTGGGTAGAACCGTTCCCTGGGAGGGGACCTTAGAATGTAAAAAATGGAATAGGGGAATTGAGCACTGGCCTTGCTCTCTTCTTGAAACTGAAGACATACATTCCTGCCGCCTTGCCTTCCCTGCCATGATGGACCACACTATGAGGTCATTAAGTTGTTTTGTGAAGTATTTTATCCTAACAGCTGTCTCCTGCATCCATTGCAGTGCTTGTCCACCCAAGAGCTCTCAGGTGATTCTCCTGACTCTGTTTCTGTCTCTGACTCTGTGACTCTGACTCTGTCAGGAGGACTGACACTACAGATAGACACCACCACATACAGCTTTTTATTTGGGCTATGGAGATCTGAACTCAGACTGTCAGGCTTTTGGCAAATATTTTCACCTACTGTGCCATCTCCTAGCCCTGGGCTATAAAATACTTTTGATTGGGACATTTTAACAACTCTCTAAGGAGATTTTGAGGCAACGGCTTAAATATTTTATCTCTGCCTCCAGTATTCATGTACCAAAGACTAGAGAAAGATGAACAGGAATCTTTAAAAATTTGTTCAGATTTGAACCAGAGCATTTGAAAAGATCTGACATGGCTAGAAAAGAAATCACTAGAAAAATCATTAGTCTTCAAAGGAAATAGTATTATGGGAGGTTTTGTTTCACTGTGTATTGGATTTTCCTGAAAGAGATCAGAAAGCTGTGCTCTAGTTAAATTAATTGATCCAAGGGAACTGAAATGTCCCCCATGGTCTCATACTTGGTCCTCATTTGAGGTGGGTGCTGTTTGGGGGAGAGTCACAACCTTTTTGAGATGGAAGTGGACTGTTAGAAATGAACTTCAAAAGTGATATACAGGTTCAATTGCAAAAGGCAGTTATAGAGAAGCATAGAAAAATTTCCAGATCATGAGTATAGCGAGGGTATGGGCAACATGAGCTCACATCATTGTGAGAATCTGATCTGGGTGCTTCCAGCACTCAATACAGAGAGTCAATGTCAGACTGACCTTTTGTGGACTTAATATGTACCAAATGACATGGTCCCATGACTACAGTCATGGGACTACTGGGGGCCTCCCTCCAAAAGAATTTTAAAGCTTTGTTTTAGTTTGCTTTTCCTATTGGAGTGATAAACATCATAAATAAAGCAACTTATGGAGGAAAGGGTTTATTTCAACTTGTACTTTGAGGTCACAGTCCTTCACTGAGGGAAGGAATTCAAGGCAAAAACCTGTGGTAGAGACCATGTGGAGTCCTGTTACTGGCTAGCTCTTAGACACATGATCAGCTAGCATCCTTTATAGCCCAGGCCCACCTGCCTGTGGATGGTACTTCCCATAGTTGGCTGAGCCCTCCTACATCAAGTGGCAGTCGAGACAATATTCTTAGACATCTCTAGAGGATAATCTGATACAGGCAATTTTTCAATTAGGATCCCCTCTTTTCGTGTATGTCAACTTGACAACCAAGAAAAACCATCACAAGCTTCCTGCAGTCATCAGTGGATTACCAGAATGGAAATGATATCCTGGATTTTTCCCACTCTTTCTACCCTCTGATTCTACAATCAAAGGTGTTACCTTCCTTTTTTCCCTTTCTATCCATGGATGTTTACTTGTCACTTTCTAGAAAGAAGGCATAGCAGAAACCATGTGAACAGCATGAGGCAGAATGAGTTGTACATAACCCATCAAGAGCAATGAACTCAGTAGAAGTAGAGTTTACTTCCAATTTTGAATCAACCAAAGAATTTGAATCCCAGAGTGGCCATATGTGTAGGAGTGTAAACTAGTCTTCCATTAAGCCTTTTGACACAGAAGAATTATACTTCCTTATAAATACTTCACAGGCCATTTCCAAGATACTATGAGTTGAGGAGTTTCATGAGCCCACTCCAGTTTGTATTTCAGGGCATTATACCCTCCACTTCCTCCTTCTATTGTATTGTCTTCCCCAGACAGGCCTCTGCTCTGTAAATCCACAGATCTTCAACAATGACTCACTTGAATTGATTCTCCGATTCATCAGCCTTGTGTCTAAGAGATTCCTATGGTAACAGTGAATAAGCCACTTTAAGAAGAAGCAGAGAGTGCACAGTAATTAAGAATGCTCAGATAGACTGTGGGAACAGCCAGAAGACTTCTGAAATTAATCTCTGTGCCATATACTCCCTCTTCCTCTCTTACAATTTGAATTTACAACTTTTCTTAGGCTAGAAATGACCTGGGCTTTCTCTAAGCTTGGAACTAGGTTCCCAGCAATGGATCAATTAGCTCTTCCCTCTGATCATCCCTTTGAAGCCTGCTCATAGGATTCTTCATAGCCAGCTTCTTGGCCACTGACTTAATGCAGGCTTGGCCTTGATCCTGTTATCTCCTCAGCCCTACTGTATACAAATATATCTATGCAGCTTTCCCAAGAATAAAGGTGTTGGAATTGGAATAAGTCATCTGTCTAGACAAGGCACTGTGTTCTACTTTCCTCTATCGGGATCTCAGGATCTTAGGAAATGTCTGGGAAGCAATGTATATCGTAGGTGACATCATCTGACTTCCTCTTCTCCATTGGACACTTCATTTTCCATCAGCAACTCAGTTTCTCAAGGGTGACTGTGGCATTTTGTAGGAGGGCCCTTGTAAATTGAGCACTTCCTGTAGTGAGAAGAGTATTGCTGTTTTGGTAGGCTTTGGTCTTGTATTTATCCTCTGGAATCCTATCATATTAAGACAATCTGGTGCACAGTGAATGGTGGTTATAATGGTTATAATCTATATATGCAATGAACTCGTATGAATGCATGGAGGCAACATGTATGGGAACAGATCACAAGTGCAATGACAGTGCAGTTGAGCACAGAACGAAGCAGACATGTACTTTGACTTGCATGCATAAGTTTATGGAGTAGAATATTAAGAAGGCTACTTCCAGATTTAGAATTGACTAATGATGTCTGCTCTGGGGAGAATCTAAAAAGTACCTGTACCTGAGTCATTTATCCCTACACATAGGTCTATTGTAGGCTTTGGTAATAATTTCTGACATTTCTTTAGTTTGAGAGATGATGTTGGTATAGCCATCAGAAATAAGAAGCCGTCTAGTTCCTCAGGTAACAGCTGGTGTAACTGCTTTGGCATTAACAACTCACCCATTTATAGTGAGGGCAACATCTCAGCCCCACATGGCAAATGCCAACTTACATGCTCTGGCAACCCGTGAAAATATATGAATGAATTATTCCCTGTGCTTTCCATAGAAACTTCAGATTCTCAAACCTAGTGTTCCAGAGATCTGAGTTTGCCCCAGCTCCTAGCCTATAGAAACCATACCTCTCTGATATTTGGCGTCAGTCCTGAGATGATGCAGCTAGACACTCTCAGTTAAAACTGAAACTCCGGGGGTTGGGGATTTAGCTCAGTGGTAGAGCGCTTGCCTAGGAAGTGCAAGGCCCTGGGTTCGATCCCCAGCTCCGGAAAAAAAGAACCAAAAAAAAAAAAAAAAAACAAAAAAACAAAACTGAAACTCCGTTGTAGGGTTCTGAGAAGAGGTTTCTACTTTCAGACAAGGTAAGCCAGTGTATAGCCCAGAGACGAGATGGATTACTGCTGAATAAGGCAAGGAAGGGAATCATCAGTTAGCTGCTCATCTCTGTACACCACACCCACTGAAGGCAGCTTGGCAGATGAGGTCATCCTATCTTATCCATCACTCTGGATCTCTGATGGGGTACTAGGATGTTGAAGCAGGCAGGTGGACTTCCTTTTTCAGAGGCCAGTGCTCTCTGAAAGCTGGTGCAAAAGGCTGGGCTTCGGTATCCAGGAGAATACTCTGTGGAGCAGGAAAGATGGTTCTTGGGCCACACAATGGGATAACACAGGACTCTGGCTGAACTCAGCAAGGGGTTTCATTCCATGATGCTTCTCAGGCAGCCAGCTCAGCAGAAAATAGACCGGGGTCCCTTGAACAGTCAACTAAGATCTGTATGACAGAATCCTTTTGTACTGACTCTCAGCTCGCCAGAAGGCAGAGATGGTAGGTACAAATGCTTACTGAGTCAGTGGTCATCAGTGTTCCGTCCTGCCTCCAGGAACACAGAACTATTCGACACACAACCGTACAACTCTAGCTCTGATAGACTTTGCTATTCCCATTGTTCAGTTAGTAGAAGCCCTGAGTCTATGGTGGAGCAAGTTGACAAATGAATAACCAGACCATTATAGCTGGACTAGGATTGGCCTGAAGAGTGTTTACCAATTCTCCATTCTCTTCTGTGGATCTGATCCAGATTACTGTGGCTACTCCCCACAGATGACTCAATTATCATGGGCTTCCTCCCTTCTTGTTTGCTTTTCAGAATCCCAAAAATAATTCCAGTTGCAACATTCCACACAACGCATTTCTATCTTTTCCTTACTTCTGAGGGCATCCAGTTTTGGTCACCTGTTTATAGTTTCAATTTTGGATTTAGGTTCGAATGCCAGCCTCTACTAAACCAAGCAAAAAGGGTTTTTTTTTTTTTTCAATCAGGAAACACCTTCCTAAACAACTGGCATTACCCAATAAACACTTTTATTTCTCCCTCTTGCTTTTCTGCTTCTTTTCTCCTGATGCCTATGGAATAGGAAGCAATAAAGCCCAAACAATTTTGTCCATGAAAAGGTCACATCTATCAATGGTGCAGAGATTGTGGTTATTTATGCAGATGGAGAAAGGCCCAAGAATCCTAAGGCAAGGGTAGAGTTGGGAGTCTACAAACACCAATACAAGCCACACCAGGATAGGATATATATGAAACATTGGGGTTCATAAGTAGCCATCTATGGGTCCATTGCTTAATGCCTGGCTGTCAGCATGATGGCATACACAGTGAAGTGAAAGATAAAAACAATATTTGGTGTGGATGCTGTGTATATGTGGTGGGACAGGAGATGCACCATACTGGAGAGTTCAGGTGTGCCCCCTTACAGGAGGACTGTCCCAGGTGAGCATGCTAACATTCCATCATGGAGGAGTAGAGAGGCTCAGAAGATCCTTACCTGATTATCCATTCTCTTTCTTCTACCTGCAGTAAGCAATTCTGCCTGGATTTCTCCTGGTCTCAGGGACGCTAGGAAACACGGCGGAGTGGGAGGCTTCATGTATGTGGCTAGGGGGAAACACCCTTGCTGGGTAAAAGCTTTCCAAATGAGGTGTATTGGGGGAGGCGACTCTTTAAGTAAACCCTTACCTATGCTCTATAAAGAAGCCCAAGAAAGTCATGTGTTCCCCCAGTGTAAACTTTGGCAGAATTGTGCCTCAGTTTACTGTTAAGACATTAGGACAAGGGGTAGACTTATTTCTGTTTCTTCCTGGGGAGGAAGTCTAGCAAAAAAAAAAAAAAAATAGATCAAGGCATTGTAGTTTAGAGAACAGCTTGGACTTCCTAGAAAACAGACCATGAAGCACAATCTCACTGTGCTGACACTGTCTTGAGGAGTGCCGTCTCAGGGCAGTGAACTAGGGAGAGCACTCCTTCACGGCAGCCTCTGTGTGTTTCTGCCTCCAGGTTTTCAGACCCCGATTTCCTGTAGTAATAGGATGTAATGTAGAACTGTAAGATACAGTAAACCTTTTCTTCCCTGTTTCTTTTTGTCATGATGCTTCTTTAGTTAGAAACCTAAGACAGCAATGTAGATAGATGAAACGCCAGAGTCCAAAAGCACAATTATAAACATGTTCAAAGAACCCAATACATTCAAAAACACCCACACACACTTAAAGACAATTTGAATGAACCAACAGAAGCCCAAGGAAACAAAAACAACTGAGTAAAACAAAAGGGTAAAACAAGATACAAAATCAGAGCTCACTGAAAGGAAAGATTGAAACAAATTCAACCTGAAGTGAAGCTGGATGTGAGAATTTCAGTAATTCAAACAAAAAGCTTAGCAGAGAGCAACATTAACAGAATGGGATGGGGAGCGGGTAAAATAATAGGACCCAAGGGCAAGGTAGAATGATTGGATCATCCAAAGAAAATGATAAACCTTTACAGGTGAAGGGGGAAATGAAAGTATGATATGTACTGAGGAATTTTAGTTAGTTGTCAAAATAAAATCATGAAATTTAATCTAAAGAAAATGATAACTAAAAAGGCTGCATGAACACAATATGGAGTATATTTTTGCAATATATCTCTACCTCTGACTATATGTGTGTGTGTGTGTGTGTGTGTGTGTGTGTGTGTGTGTGTGTGTCCCCAAATCTATGAATAACAGCCATTGAGCAAGGAAAATTTTAAGTCAATGTGCTAGAGGCAGCTTGATGCTGGCATAAAAGTGCAGACAGAGATTAAGGGATGAGAATAGACGATTTAGATACAAGTCCACACAACTTAGCCATCTGACTTTGGCAAATGTCTGCATTATACATTGTAGAAAACATAACATCTTCAATGATCCATTTGGGAGAAGTGGCTGTCTACGTGTAGATGGGTAAGACTAGATCCTTAGCTCTCACCCTGCCAAAAATTCACTCTAAACAGGATCAGGGATTTCAGGATCTGAGACCGCTAGAAAAACAAGGATTACCCACAAAATACAGGTATAGCCAGGGACTTTTAACCAGGATTCTGGTCACTCAGAAAATAAGACCAACGGCTTGACTTACGGACCCTCATCAACCTAATAAAAGCTTCTAGGCAGCAAAGAAAACTGTCAATCAAGGAAAAGCCCAACATAGAATCAGAAAAAAAAATCTTTCCCCAGTTATTCATCCAAAAGAGGATTAATATCTAGCATCCCAAAGAACTTTTTTTTCCTTTTTTTGTTGGGTTCTTTAAATTTACATTTCAAGTGTTATCCCCTTTCCCAGTTTCCTGTCCATAAACCCCCATCTCATCCCCCTCCCCCATCATCTATAAGAGTGTTCTCCCACCTACCCACCCCCTTCCATCTCCCTGCCCTGACACTAGGGCTTGAGCCTTGGCAGGATGAAGGGCTTCTCCTCCCACTGATGCCCAACAAAGCCATCCTCTGCTACATATGCAGCTGGAGCCATGGTTCTGTCCGTGTGTACTCCCAAAGAACATTTTAAAAAATGAACAACTTATCCAAAAAGGGGTCATAGGTCTTCATAAAGAATGAGAGGTAGAAAGAAGGGGGAGGGAAGCAAGCTAATAAACACCTTTAAAATTCATCAACAGCTGGGCATAGTGGCTCACATCTTTAATCTCAGGTAGATATCTGTGAGTTTGAAGCCAGTCTGGATTACACAGTGAATTCCGGGCCAAGTAGAGGCTACATAGTAATATCCTGTCATAAACAAATTAGGTAAAAATAAAAATTAAAAACTGGACAACATAGTTCTATCAGGGAATACAGGTTAAAAGTACTTTAACATTCCGTCTCATCCCAGTCAGAATGGCTGTCATTAAAAAACAAAGGACAGGGGTTGGGGATTTAGCTCAGTGGTAGAGCGCTTGCCTAGGAAGCGCAAGGCCCTGGGTTCGGTCCCCAGCTCCGAAAAAAAAGAACCAAAAAAAAAAACAAAGGACAACAAATGCTGATGAGTACCAGAGGAAAGGAATGTTTATTCACTCTCAGTGGGACTGCAAACTCCTGCAGTCATTGTGGAGATCAGTGTGCAGTTTTCTCAAAAATCTAGAAATACATCTACTGTGAGACCTAGCCACACCATTCAGGGCATGTTCCCCGAATGTACCACATCCTACTACAGAAATTCTTGCTCATCCATGTTTATTCCTGCTTTATCTGACATAGCTAGGAAGATAGTCTAGATATCCACCAAGAGATAAAGACATAACCAAAAATGTAATACGTATAGAGGAAACTTATTTAGACTTAAAAATAAAATTATGAAACTTAGAGGTACAAGATGGAGCTGGCAAGGGTTCTACTGAGTGAGGTGACCCACACATAAACAGGCAAATTCTAGTGTTCTCACTACTTTGTGGAACTTAGCTTCTGATCGTCAGATCTGTGTGTTTAGCTTGGAATACCTAGAAGCTGGGAGACTAGAGCAGGGTCACTGGGGTGGAGGGGGATATAAGAACATGGGGGTATGAAGACAGAGAGCAGGGTTACTGGGAGTGGACAGAGAGAGACTGAGCTAGGGGGCTGGGAGAAGCAAGAGAGGAAGGGAGTGGAACTGAACTATACTTGTTAAATCCAATAAATCTATGAGAATAGAAGGGTGATAGCCTGCATGAATGATTAATGCTGTAACGAATACTCAGGGATTACTAAACACAACCGCCAGTGACAAGTGGGGAGTACCTCCATATGTGTCAGCCAAGAAAGCCCCAGAGGCTCCCCTGCAAAAACAATACAAAACAAAACAAAACAACAACAACAACAACAACAACAACAACAACCAGGTCCTTGCTATTCCTCTTGGTTGAAACTATTGAAGAGTAAATTTAATAAAAGATTAAGAGAGAATTCTAAAGACATTGAAGTTATGAAGTATCAGTGAGAATACAGAACCAAGGGAACATTTACTCACACATGAGGAAGCCCTTTGCCAGGATCCAATAAAGCCCAGTGTATGCCCACCCATTACTTTCTGAGATGCCTGCCTGGTGGAAATGCATACTTCCTACTTACGTACACCACAGCTTTGGATGAAGAATGTATAAGCAGCATCATTTATATTTGCTAGATCTACAAACGAAGCGAATGCCCATCCAACTGAGAGGAGATTTGTATGCATCCATTGTGTTCACAATGCAAGTGAATATGTATGCCAAGTCGAGATGAATCGCACCAACATTACACTTATCTAATAAAGCCAGGCTCCGGAGGATTCATGATTAAACTTCCACAAAGAACGCAAGCAGCAAACACAACCACTGTGATGAAAGTAGAGATAGCTCACAGCCTTGGGGTAGAAGCTAAAAAGGGATACAAGATGGGATCTTGGGAGAAGCATGGGATGTGCTGGTCTGTTTCTAAAAATCCATCAGGCCCTGTGACTGTCCTCTGAGCCAGCAACTACCACCTTGGGGTTACTGCTTACCAAAGCTCATCCAAGCTAGGCTGGTTGACCATTTACACTCCTTCATGGAGGGTGGGGAGAGTCACGAGACTTTCATTTAAATATTTAAGTGCTCCCTACTATTGTTGTATACACCTCTGCCTTAACTGCATGTGATATCATAGCGGAATTAGAGGGCTGCCTTAGTTAGATTAGAGTTGCTGTTGCTGTGATGAAACACTGGCGACTGGCGGGAAGAAAGGGTTTATTCAGCTTGCCCTCCCACAGTGTACTCTATCACTGAAGGGAGTCAGGGGAGGAACTCAAAACAGAGCAGGAACCTGGAGGCAGGAGCTGATGCAGAGGCCACAGACAGGTGATGCTTACTGCCTTGTTCCTCATGGCTTGCTAAGCCTGCTTACTTATAGAACCTAGGACCACCAGGGCAACTTTACCTGTAATGGAATGGGCCTTCCACCATCGATCTAATTAAGAAAATATCCTACAGGCTTCCTGAGAGTTTGAGCTCATGAAGGTTCTTAACTGAGGTTCCCTCCACACAGATGACTATATCTAATGTCAAGTTCATATAAAACTATGCGTAAGTACAAAAGCTAGGAAAGTTAGAGGAAGCAAATGCTGTCATTACACCTAGGAGGAAGCTTTCATCCCTGCTGGGTAAAGGATTTTCAGGTTCAGTCTGTAGGAGGAACACTCACACC